>NC_133233.1:23555342-23910967 GCF_040436345.1 Pagrus major | reverse complement strand
AGTGTAAACATGCTCATTGTTGCGTTAGTTTCTCTAGTTGTACTGTTGTTGTCCACCGTAGTTACATTGTGCTCTGTTGTGAAATTGTTAGTTGTTGCTGTGACATTGGTAGAAGGTGTAAACATGCTCATTGTTGCGTTAGTTTCTCTAGTTGTACTGTTGTTGTCCACTGTAGTTACATTGTGCTCTGTTGTGAAATTGTTAGTTGTTGCTGTGACATTGGAAGGTGTAAACGTGCTCATTGTTGCGTTAGTTTCTCTAGTTGTACTGTTGTTGTCCACTGTAGTTACATTGTGCTCTGTTGTGAAATTGTGAGTTGTTGCTGTGACATTGGAAGGTGTAAACGTGCTCATTGTTGCGTTAGTTTCTCTAGTTGTATTGTTGTTGTCCACCGTAGTTACATTGTGCTCTGTTGTGAAATTGTTAGTTGTTGCTGTGACATTGGTAGAAGGTGTAAACGTGCTCATTGTTGCGTTAGTTTCTGTAGTTGTACTGTTGTTGTCCACTGTAGTTACATTGTGCTCTCTTGTGAAATTGTGAGTTGTTGCTGTGACATTGGTAGAAGGTGTAAACGTGCTCATTGTTGCGTTAGTTTCTCTAGTTGTACTGTTGTTGTCCACCGTAGTTACATTGTGCTCTGTTGTGAAATTGTGAGTTGTTGCTGTGACATTGGAAGGTGTAAACGTGCTCATTGTTGCGTTAGTTTCTCTAGTTGTACTGTTGTTGTCCACCGTAGTTACATTGTGCTCTGTTGTGAAATTGTGAGTTGTTGCTGTGACATTGGTAGGTGTAAATGTGCTCATTGTTGCGTTAGTTTCTGTTGTCGTGCTGTTGTTGTCCACCGTAGTTACATTGTGCTCTCTTGTGAAATTGTGAGTTGTTGCTGTGACATTGGTAGGTGTAAATGTGCTCATTGTTGCGTTACTTTCTCTAGTTGTACTGTTGTTGTCCACCGTAGTTACATTGTGCTCTGTTGTGAAATTGTGAGTTGTTGCTGTGACATTGGTAGAAGGTGTAAACGTGCTCATTGTTGCGTTACTTTCTCTAGTTGTACTGTTGTTGTCCACCGTAGTTACATTGTGCTCTGTTGTGAAATTGTGAGTTGTTGCTGTGACATTGGAAGGTGTAAACGTGCTCATTGTTGCGTTAGTTTCTGCAGTTGTACTGTTGTTGTCCACCATAGTTACATTGTGCTCTGTTGTGAAATTGTGAGTTGTTGCTGTGACATTGGTAGAAGGTGTAAACGTGCTCATTGTTGCGTTAGTTTCTGTAGTTGTACTGTTGTTGTCCACTGTAGTTACATTGTGCTCTGTTGTGAAATTGTGAGTTGTTGTTGTGACATTGGTAGAGGGTGTAAATGTGCTCAATGTTGCGTTAGTTTCTGCAGTTGTACTGTTGTTGTCCACTGTAGTTACATTGTGCTCTGATGTGAAATTATTGGTTGTTGCTGTGACATTGGTAGAAGGTGTAAATGTGGTCATAGTTGCATTAGTTGTTGTCATTGTACCATTGTGGAGGTCGCTGCTGTTGTTCGCCGTTGTTACATTGTACTCTGTTGTGAAATTGTGAGTTGTTGCTGTGACATTGGTAGAAGGTGTAAATGTGCTCATTGTTGCGTTAGTGTCTGTAGTTGTACTGTTGTTGTCCACTGTAGTTACATTGTGCTCTGTTGTGAAATTGTGAGCTGTTGCTGTGACATTGGTAGAAGGTGTAAATGTGCTCAATGTTGCGTTAGTTTCTGTAGTTGTGCTGTTGTTGTCCACTGTAGTTACATTGTGCTCTGTTGTGAAATTGTGAGCTGTTGTTGTGACATTGGTAGGTGTAAACGTGCTCATTGTTGCGTTAGTTTCTGTAGTTGTGCTGTTGCTGTCCCCCGTAGTTACATTTTGCTCTTTTGTGAAATTGTTAGTTGTTGCTGTGACATTGGTGGAAGGTGTAAATGTGCTCAATGTTGCGTTAGTTTCTGTAGTTGTGCTGTTGTTGTCCACTGTAGTTACATTGTGCTCTGTTGTGAAATTGTTGGTTGCTGCTGTAACATTGATAGGTGTAAACGTGCTCATTGTTGCGTTAGTTTCTCTAGTTGTACTGTTGCTGTCCCCCGTAGTTACATTTTGCTCTTTTGTGAAATTGTTAGTTGTTGCTGTGACATTGGTAGAAGGTGTAAACGTGTTCATTGTTGCATTAGTTTCTGTTGTCGTGCTGTTGTTGTCCACCGTAGTTACATTGTGCTCTCTTGTGAAATTGTGAGTTGTTGCTGTGACATTGGGAAAAGGTGTAAACGTGCTCATTGTTGCGTTAGTTTCTGTAGTTGTACTGTTGTTGTCCACTGTAGTTACATTGTGCTCTGTTATGAAATTGTGAGTTGTTGCTGTGACATTGGTAGAAGATGTAAATGTCCTCATTGTTGCATTAGTTGTTGTCATTGTACCATTGTGGAGGTCGCTGCTGTTGTTCGCCGTTGTTACATTGTACTCTGTTGTGTTATTGTTGGCAGCTGTAGTTACATTGTGCACCACAGTGCCATTGCGAGAAGGTGTAAATGTACTTATGGTTGCATTTATCGTCATAGCGGTACCATTGTTTAGGTCCCTGTTGTCAACGGCACTTTCGTTGTACACTGTTGTGTAATTGTGAGATACTGTAGTTACATTGTTCGCCATTGTGTGATTGGGAGAAGGTGTAAATGTGCTCACTGTTGCGTTAGTTTCTGTTGTTGTGCTGTTGTTGTCCACTGTAGTTACATTGTACACTGTTGTGAAATTGTTGGTTGTTGCTGTGACATTGGTAGAAGGTGTAAATGTGCTCATTGTTGCATTAGTTTCTGTAGTTGTACTGTTGTTGTCCACTGTAGTTACATTGTACACTGTTGTTAAATTGTTGGTTGTTGCTGTGACATTGGTAGGTGTAAATGTGCTCATTGTTGCATTAGTTTCTGTTGTTGTGCTGTTGTTGTCCACTGTAATTACATTATACACTGTTGTGAAATTGTTGGTTGTTGCTGTGACATTGGTAGAAGGTGTAAACATGCTCATTGTTGCATTAGTTTCTGTAGCTGTACTGTTGTTGTCCACTGTAGTTACATTGTGCTCTGTTGTGAAATTGTGAGTTGTTGATGTGACATTGGTAGAAGGTGTAAACGTGCTCATTGTTGCGTTAGTTTCTGTTGTTGTGCTGTTGTTGTTTGTCGTAGTTACATTGTGCTCTCTTGTGAAATTGTTAGTTGTTGCTGTGACATTGGTAGAAGGGGTAAACGTGCTCATTGTTGCATTAGTTTCTGTAGTTGTACTGTTGTTGTCCACCGTAGTTACATTGTTCTCTGTTGTGAAATTGTGAGTTGTTGCTGTGACATTGGTGGAAGGTGTAAACGTGCTCATTGTTGCATTAGTTTCTGTAGCTGTACTGTTGTTGTCCACTGTAGTTACATTGTGCTCTGTTGTGAAATTGTGAGTTGTTGCTGTGACATTGGTAGAAGATGTAAATGTCCTCATTGTTGCATTAGTTGTTGTCATTGTACCATTGTGGAGGTCGCTGCTGTTGTTCGCCGTTGTTACATTGTACTCTGTTGTGTTATTGTTGGCAGCTGTAGTTACATTGTGCACCACAGTGCCATTGCGAGAAGGTGTAAATGTACTTATGGTTGCATTTATTGTCATAGCAGTACCATTGTTTAGGTCCCTGTTGTCAACGGCACTTTTGTTGTACACGGTTGTGTAATTGTGAGATACTGTAGTTACATTGTTCGCCATTGTGTGATTGGGAGAAGGTGTAAATGTGCTCACTGTTGCGTTAGTTTCTGTTGTTGTACTGTTGTTGTCCACTGTAGTTACATTGTACACTGTTGTGAAATTGTTGGTTGTTGCTGTGACATTGGTAGAAGGTGTAAATGTGCTCATTGTTGCATTAGTTTCTGTTGTTGTGCTGTTGTTGTCCACTGTAGTTACATTGTACACTGTTGTGAAATTTTTGGTTGTTGCTGTGACATTGGTAGAAGGTGTAAACATGCTCATTGTTGCATTAGTTTCTGTAGCTGTACTGTTGTTGTCCACTGTAGTTACATTGTGCTCTGTTGTGAAATTGTAAGTTGTTGATGTGACATTGGTAGAAGGTGTAAATGTGCTCATTGTTGCATTAGTTTCTGTTGTTGTGCTGTTGTTGTCCGTCGTAGTTACATTGTGCTCTGTTGTGAAATTGTTGGTTGTTGCTGTGACATTGGTAGAAGGTGTAAACGTGCTCATTGTTGCGTTAGTTTCTGTAGTTGTACTGTTGTTGTCCACCGTAGTTACATTGTTCTCTGTTGTGAAATTGTTGGTTGTTGCTGTGACATTGGTAGAAGGTGTAAACATGCTCATTGTTGCATTAGTTTCTGTAGCTGTACTGTTGTTGTCCACTGTAGTTACATTGTGCTCTGTTGTGAAATTGTGAGTTGTTGCTGTGACATTGGTAGAAGATGTAAATGTACTCATTGTTGCATTAGTTGTTGTCATTGTACCATTGTGGAGGTTGCTGATGTTGTTCGCTGTTGTTACATTGTGCTCTGTTGTGTTATTGTTGGCAGCTGTAGTTACATTGTGCACTACAGTGCCATTGCGAGAAGGTGTAAATGTACTTATGGTTGCATTTATCGTTGTAGTGGTACCATTGCTTAGGTCTCTGTTGTCAACTGCACTTTCTTTGTACACTGTTGTGTAATTGTGAGATACTGTAGTTACATTGTTCGCCATTGTGTGATTGGGAAAAGGTGTAAATGTGCTCATTGTTGCATTACTTATTGTATTTGTGCTATTGTGTAGGTTCCTGTTATCATCCGCTGTAGTAGTATTGGACACTGTTGTATCATTTGGAGATGGTGGAAACGTGCTAATTGTTGTGTTACTTGTTGTAACTGTACCATTGTGTAGGTTCCTGTCATTGTCTGCTGTAGTTACATTGGATGCTGTTGTATCATTTGGAGAATGTGTAAATGTACTGGCTGTAGTAACATTGGACCGTGTTGTATCATTTGGAGAGGGTGGAAATGTGCTTATTGTTGTGTTATTTGTCGTAATTGTACCATTGTGTAGGTTCCTGTCTTTGTCCGCTGTAGTTACATTGGACGCTGTTGTATCATTTGGAGAATGTGTAAATGCACTGGCTATAGTAACATTGGACACTGTTGTATCATTTGGAGAGGGTGGAAAAGCACTGGCTGTAGTAACATTGGACACTGTTGTATCATTTAGAGAAGGTGGAAAAGTGCTCATTGTTGTGTTCCTTGTTGTAATTGTACCGTTGTGTAGGTTCCTGTCATTGTCTGTGGTATTAACATTGGACACTGTTGTATCATTTGGAGAAGGTGGAAACATGCTCATTGTTGTGTTCCTTGTTGTAATTGTACCATTGTGTAGGTTCCTGTTGTTGTCCACTGTAGCTACATTGGACACTGTTGTATCATTTGGAGAGGGTGTAATTGCACTGGCTGTAGTAACATTGGACACTGTTGTATCATTTAGTGAAGGTGGAAATGTGCTCATTGTTGTGTTCCTTGTTGTAATTGTACTGTTGTGTAGGTTCCTGTCATCGTCTGCTGTATTAACATTGGACACTATTGTATCATTTGGAGAAGGTGGAAACGTGCTCATTGTTGTGTTCCTTGTTGTAATTGTACCATTGTGTAGGTTCCTGTCGTTGTCCACTGTAGTTACATTGGACACTGTTGTATCATTTGGAGAGGGTGTAAATGCACTGGCTGTAGTAACATTGGACACTGTTGTGTCATTTAGAGAAGGTGGAAACGTGGTAATTGTTGTGTTACTTGTTGTAATTGTACCATTGTGTAGGTTCCCGTTATTGTCTGCTGTAGTAACATTGGACACTGTTGTATCATTTGGAGAAGGTGGAAACGTGCTCATTGTTGTGTTCCTTGTTGTAATTGTACCATTGTGTAGGTTCCTGTCGTTGTCCACTGTAGTTACATTGGACACTGTGGTATCATTTGAAGAGGGTGTAATTGCACTGGCTGTAGTAACATTGGGCACTGTTGTGTCATTTAGAGAAGGTGGAAACGTGGTAATTGTTGTGTTACTTGTTGTAATTGTACCGTTGTGTAGGTTCCTGTCATTGTCTGCTGTATTAACATTGGACACTGTTGTATCATTTAGAGAAGGTGGAAACGTGCTAATTGTTGTGTTGCTTGTTGTAATTGTACCGTTGTGTAGGTTCCTGTCATTGTCCGCTGTATTAACACTGGACACTGTTGTGTCATTTAGAGAAGGTGGAAACGTGCTAATTGTTGTGTTACTTGTTATTGTACCATTGTGTAGGTTCCTGTTGTTGTCCACTGTAGTTACATTGGACATTGTTGTATCGTTTTGAGAAGATGTAAATGTATCTGCTGTGGTTACAGTGGACACTGTTGTATCATTTGGAGAGGGTGTAAATGTATCTGCAGTAGTTACATTGGACACTGTTCTATCATTTGGAGAAGGTGTAAATGTGTTGGCTGTAGTAACATTGGATACTGTTGTACCATTTAGTGAAGGTGGAAACGTGCTCATTGTTGTGTTCCTTGTTGTAATTGTACCGTTGTGTAGGTTCCTGTCGTCATCCACTGTAGTTACATCGGACACTGTTGTATCATTTGGAGAGGGTGTAATCGCACTGGCTGTAGTAACATTGGGCACTGTTGTATAATTTAGAGAAGGAGGAAACGTGGTAATTGTTGTGTTACTTGTTGTAATTGTACCATTGTGTAGGTTCCTGTTATTGTCTGCTGTATTAACGTTGGACACTGTTGTATCATTTAGAGATGGTGGAAACGTGCTAATTGTTGTGTTACTTGTTGTAATTGTACCGTTGTGTCGGTTCCTGTCGTTGTCCGCTGTAGTTATATTGGACACTGTTGTATCATTTGGAGAGGGTGTAAATGTATCTGCAGTAGTTACATTGGACACTGTTGTATCATCTGGAGAAGGTGTAAATGTCTTGGCTGTAGTAAGATTGGATACTGTTGTGCCATTTAGTGACGGTGGAAACATGCTAATCGTTGTGTTACTTGTTGTTATTGTACCGTTGTGTAGGTTCCTGTTGTTGTCCACTGTAGTAACATTGGACACTGTTGTATCACTTGGAGAGGGTGTAAATGCACTGGCTGTAGTAACATTGGACACTGTTGTATCATTTAGAGAAGGTGGAAACGTACTAATTGTTGTGTTACTTGTTGTAATTGTACCATTGTGTAGGTTCCTGTCATTGTCCGCTGTATTAACATTGGACACTGTTGTATCATTTAGAGAAGGTGGAAACGTGCTAATTGTTGTGTTACTTGTTGTAATTGTACCGTTGTGTCGGTTCCTGTCGTTGTCCACTGTAGTTACATTGGACACTGTTGTATCATTTGGAGTGGGTGTAAATGTATCTGCAGTAGTTACATTGGACACTGTTGTATCATTTGGATAAGGTGTAAATGTGTTGGCTGTAGTAAGATTGGATACTGTTGTACCATTTAGAGAAGGTGGAAAAGTGCTAATTGTTGTGTTATTTGTTGTTATTGTACCGTTGTGTAGGTTCCTGTTGTTGTCCACTGTAGTAACATTGGACACTGTTGTATCATTTGAAGAGGGTGTAAATGCACTGGCTGTAGTAACATTGGACACTGTTGTATCATTTGGAGAAGGTGAAAACGTACTAATTGTTGTGTTACTTGTTGTAATTGTACCATTGTGTAGGTTCCTGTCGTTGTCCGCTGTAGTTACATTGGACACTGTTGTATCATTTGGAGAGGATGTAAATGTATCTGCAGTAGTTACATCGGACACTGTTGTATCATTTGGAGAGGGTGTAAATGCACTGGCTGTAGTAACATTGGACACTGTTGTATCATTTGGAGAGGGTGTAAATGCACTGGCTGTAGTAACATTGGACACTGTTGTATCATTTAGAGAAGGTGGAAATGTGCTAATTGTTGTGTTACTTGTTGCAATTGTACCGTTGTGTAGATTCCTTTCATTTTCCACTGTATTAACATTGGACACTGTTGTATCATTTAGAGAAGGTGGAAACGTGCTAATTGTTGTGTTATTTGTTGTAATTGTACCGTTGTGTAGGTTCCTGTCGTCCGCTGTAGTTACATTGGACACTGTTGTATCATTTGGAGAGGGTGTAAATGTATCTGCAGTAGTTACATTGGACACTGTTGTATCATTTAGAGAAGGTGGAAACGTGCTAATTGTTGTGTTATTTGTTGTAATTGTACCGTTGTGTAGGTTCCTGTCGTCCGCTGTAGTTACATTGGACACTGTTGTATCATTTGGAGAGGGTGTAAATGTATCTGCAGTAGTTACATTGGACACTGTTGTATCATTTGGAGAGGGTGTAAATGCACTGGCAGTAGTTACATTGGACGCTGTTGTATCATTTAGAGAAGGTGGAAACGTACTAATTGTTGTGTTACTTGTTGTAATTGTACCATTGTGTAGGTTCCTGTCATTGTCCGCTGTATTAACATTGGACACTGTTGTATCATTTAGAGAAGGTGGAAACGTGCTAATTGTTGTGTTACTTGTTGTAATTGTACCGTTGTGTCGGTTCCTGTCGTTGTCCACTGTAGTTACATTGGACACTGTTGTATCATTTGGAGTGGGTGTAAATGTATCTGCAGTAGTTACATTGGACACTGTTGTATCATTTGGATAAGGTGTAAATGTGTTGGCTGTAGTAAGATTGGATACTGTTGTACCATTTAGAGAAGGTGGAAAAGTGCTAATTGTTGTGTTATTTGTTGTTATTGTACCGTTGTGTAGGTTCCTGTTGTTGTCCACTGTAGTAACATTGGACACTGTTGTATCATTTGAAGAGGGTGTAAATGCACTGGCTGTAGTAACATTGGACACTGTTGTATCATTTGGAGAAGGTGAAAACGTACTAATTGTTGTGTTACTTGTTGTAATTGTACCATTGTGTAGGTTCCTGTCGTTGTCCGCTGTAGTTACATTGGACACTGTTGTATCATTTGGAGAGGATGTAAATGTATCTGCAGTAGTTACATCGGACACTGTTGTATCATTTGGAGAGGGTGTGAATGCACTGGCTGTAGTAACATTGGACACTGTTGTATCATTTGGAGAGGGTGTAAATGCACTGGCTGTAGTAACATTGGACACTGTTGTATCATTTAGAGAAGGTGGAAATGTGCTAATTGTTGTGTTACTTGTTGCAATTGTACCGTTGTGTAGATTCCTTTCATTTTCCGCTGTATTAACATTGGACACTGTTGTATCATTTAGAGAAGGTGGAAACGTGCTAATTGTTGTGTTATTTGTTGTAATTGTACCGTTGTGTAGGTTCCTGTCGTCCGCTGTAGTTACATTGGACACTGTTGTATCATTTGGAGAGGGTGTAAATGTATCTGCAGTAGTTACATTGGACACTGTTGTATCATTTAGAGAAGGTGGAAACGTGGTAATTGTTGTGTTACTTGTTGTAATTGTACCGTTGTGTAGGTTCCTGTCGTCCGCTGTAGTTACATTGGACACTGTTGTATCATTTGGAGAATGTGTAAATGTATCTGCAGTAGTTACATTGGACACTGTTGTATCATTTGGAGAGGGTGTAAATGTATCTGCAGTAGTTACATTGGACGCTGTTGTATCATTTAGAGAAGGTGGAAACGTGGTAATTGTTGTGTTACTTGTTGTAATTGTACCGTTGTGTAGGTTCCCGTCGTTGTCCGCTGTAGTTACATTGGACACTGTTGTATCATTTGGAGAGGGTGGAAATGTGGTAATTGTTGTGTTACTTGTTGTTATTGTACCGTTGTGTAGGTTCCTGTCGTTGTCCGCTGTAGTTACATTGGACACTGTTGTATCATTTGGAGAGGGTGTAATCGCACTGGCTGTAGTAACATTGGACACTGTTGTGTCATTTAGAGAAGGTGGAAACGTGCTAATTGTTGTGTTACTTGTTGAAATTGTACCATTGTGTAGGTTCCTGACGTTGTCTGCTGTAGTTACATTGGACACTGTTGTATCATTTGGAGAGGGTGTAAATGTATCTTCAGTAGTTACATTGGACACTGTTGTATCATTTGGAGAGGGTGTAAATGTATCTGCAGTAGTTACATTGGACACTGTTGTATCATTTGGAGAAGGTGGAAACGTGGTAATTGTTGTGTTACTTGTTGTAATTGTACCGTTGTGTAGGTTCCTGTCGTTGTCCGCTGTAGTCACATTGGACACTGTTGTATCATTTAGAGAAGGTGGAAACGTGGTAATTGTTGTGTTAGTTGTTGTAATTGTACCGTTGTGTAAGTTCCTGTCGTTGTCCGCTGTAGTTACATTGGACACTGTTGTATCATTTGGAGAGGGTGTAAATGTATCTGCA
This sequence comes from Pagrus major, assembly GCF_040436345.1. NCBI lineage: Eukaryota > Metazoa > Chordata > Actinopteri > Spariformes > Sparidae > Pagrus > Pagrus major. Next base: position 23,900,611 of record NC_133233.1, on the reverse strand, counting down.
GTAGTTTCATTGGACACTGTTGTATTATTTGGAGAGGGTGTAAATGTATCTGCAGTAGTTACATTGGACACTGTTGTATCATTTGAAGAAGGTGTAAATGTGTTGGCTGTAGTAAGACTGGACACGGTTGTACCATTTAGAGAAGGTGGAAACGTGGTAATTGTTGTGTCACTTGTTGTTATTGTACCATTGTGTAGGTTCCTGTTGTTGTCCACTGTAGTTACATTGGACATTGTTGTATCATTTTGAGAAGATGTAAATGTATCTGCTGTGGTTACAGTGGACACTGTTGTATCATTTGGAGAGGGTGTAAATGTGCTACCTGTCACATTACTTGTACCATTGTGTAGGTTCCTGTCGTTGTTTGCTGTAGTTACATTGTAAACTGTTGTGGGATTGGGAGACAGTGTGGTTGTGTTAAGCACTGAATCAACAAGAGCAGTTGTAGTGATTTGTTGTGTTGAGTTGAGAGAGGATAATGGCGTGGAATCTGTTGTGTTTTGGTGTGCCGTGGTCGTGTTTTGCAGTTGTGTATTTTCGGTGGGTGTCAACAACGTTGTGCTTTTAGTTAAAGCTGTGTTCTGTGCTGTTGTGCTGTCAGAGAGAGTCACAGTGGTGTTTTGTGGGCTGGTTTGGAGGACAGTTTGTGCTGCTGAGGAGTGTGTACTGTTCATTGTTGTGAGTGGAGTAGTCCTGTTTGGCTGAGCTGTTCCTTGCGATACATTTCTCTGTTGAACTGCTGCAGTAGTTTCAGCTGTTTGTTCAGAAGTGTTGGTCACAGATGGTGGTGAAGCTTCAGGAGTTGTAGTCACGCTGCTGTTGGTCAGAATGGAAGGCTGCATTGTGCTTTGCTCTGTTGTGGAAGGGCAGCTTCCAGTCAGAAGTACAGCGAGGGTCTCGTTTGCATCACTGAAAAAGGACACAGAAAAATATTGTTCATCTATGAACATATTTCCTAAAGTTTCGAATGATTCTTTGTAAGTTTTTGTTTTTTTCTTTGTCTCCTTCATGGTAAGTTAACAAATTCTTTAAGTAATATACATTACAATGATAACCTACTGGATTACTTGTATTTTAAAGATGCTCAATTAACAAAAAAGCTATTTTTTTCTTTCTATAGGATACAAGTCAGTAAACAATAAACCATGCAGTCAGTCAATGTGTCCTTGGTCAGTGTGGATCTAGAGTTCAGATGGATCTTTAATTCTGCACTGCACTGCAATGACTGTCTCAAAGAAAACCCCATTTAAGATATGCTGTATACCGCATACTAACAGCTATTTTGTTTTGCAATTTACATTTACCTTGAGCCAGACTCATCTATAAATGTAGTGTACTATGTGAGTTCCTGAATTTCCTAGAACTTTGCCTATAAACTTCACCAGACATGCTTGATTTCACCTGTGCCCTTTTTCCTCTAAAGGAAATGCAAATTGTTCTCTAACAAACAGAAAGAGGCTTCAGCATATTTTCTAAACTCAGCTTTGCATAAACAACATACCATTTGAGCAGGGTTGGGTTAGATTGGCACACGTCGGAGGTCAGCAGGTCACTGGCAACCCAGGTCAGGTTGGACCTCAACATGGTTCGGACAGGCAAGCCAGGAGGACCACAAACCACTTTGGAAGAAGAGCACCGTCAATAATACATTCACGCATCAGATGTTTCTATACGATGGAGGTTTGATAATAGTAGAAAAACATAAACCTGCAGACTAACCCATGCGTGTGAGTGGACTTTCATTTGTTATGTCAGGATTGCGGTCAATGAGTTGTTGCACAAGTTTATTCAGGGAGCAATTATCGACAGGTCCAGACATCTCCAGTATCACCATGCAGCTGTACAACCTAGAGACCAGCAGCGAAAAGGTAAAAATATAAATCCACCTTCAGCCTTTCAGCCTTGTTTGTTTAAGAAGCTTTGTTTTGTGTGCACATAGTAGAGAACAGGAAGAAAGGTGTGTACCTCTGATGTGTCCCATGGCATTCCAGATGAGCAGCCTGCATAAAGAAAGCACATGATGATCAACTATAGATCAATTTTTATCAATCAATGTAATTTATGAAGTGCCAAACTGTTTATTCTCTGTAAGATTTACCTGGTAGCGCTGTAAAATCTCTGAATTTTGGCACATTGACCTGAAAACAACAAATTGTCCACATGTGTGAATTATCACCATCAAATCTGATAATTTATGATATTTATTATACTTTTTTAATGTCATTTGCAGCTGAAACACAGGCAAAGTCACCTGGTACCGGCAATTAAAACACAATATAATAGTAGAGGCAAATATGGTCGTTACATGTATAAACTGTAAGTTAGTGTTGTAGTACTCGAGATCGGTCTTGGTCCCGAGACCATTTTTTGAGGTTCTTGGTCTTGTCTTGGAATCGAGGGCATTTTTACTCGGTCTTGTCTCGATCTCGGACTGGGCGGACTCGGGTTTTTTGAACGAGACCGGTCAAGACCACCGCTGATAGGCTTTTTGTCTATGCCTTACTGATAAGAGTGAAAAAGGACCCTCTAAAAAACAGCTAATAACTTCAAATCATTGGTAGTGTAAAGATTTCCCCCAGCTAAAAAAAAAGAAGACTCACATTTTAATTTTTTGTTATGATTTTCCTTTGAAATATATGGTCTTGGTCTTGTCTCGGTCTCGACCTCCAAATGTCTTGGCCTTGTCTCAGTCTCTGTACTCTCTGGTCTCGGTAATGTCTTGGTCTCGGTTGGTGCGGTCTTGACTACAACACTACTGTAAGTGATTCAAAGTGGATGGAGACTTACCCTGCATTTTTACATCTACCAGCTCCTCTCAGTCCTGACAGCTGTCAAATAAAGTTAGAAAGTCAGTCCATAGCATATATACAACAGGAAGTACAGTTCAGTCATACTGTGCTGTACTTACCAAGGATTTAAGGACATTAACCTTAACAGTATCACTGTGAATGTTGATTTTCATGGCGAAAAACTGGCCTGAAGAGACCAAAACACAAAGTAAAGGTAGTCAGGGGCAGTTTAGGACATAATTCTAACACCCACCTTTGTCATGATTCTGGTTTCCTGTTTTATTTTGAAATCTTACTCTCATGTTTATTGTTTTCCTTTTTGTTTCCTCCCATTATTTCATAATATCCTTCATGCTTCAGTTAAAGGAATAGTTCGATATTTTGGGAAATACATTTAAAAGACTGTAGATGAGCAGTGGTGGTTAATGGGGGCAAAGTGCTCAACTTTTTCTTAGCCAGGAAGTCTCTGTGCAAGGTTCATGTTAAAGAATAAGTTATATAACATCTCCCACAGTCAAAGCACAGACAATCACATTTACCAGCTAGCACATTTATATACACAGATAATTTTAGCTTGACATTGCAGTGCAAACGTATGAAGACAGGCAGGGAGTCGGGCTCTTTTTCTTACTTGCAGAGTTACAGAAAGCAGTGCAGTCACAAAAGCGAGGCGCTTCCCCTGAGGCACAGACAAACACAGTTGCAGCAGCAGAACAGACAGTGAATTCTGGTGAATATCATAATAATAATAACGGGTGTCTGTGTTTGATACTCACTGCTGCAGGTTTTTGTCTTAGGCTGTGCAGCTGGGCCGGAGTTTGGCTCTATGACTGAGCTAGTGGATAAACAATGACGAGATAAAGTGTGTGTACAGACGTATGCTCAGTGTGTACACAAAACATTAAAGTATTACTCACCACGTAAGACTGGAGTGTTTGTTTCCCTTACAGATATCATCCAGGGAGGAGGAGGTGGAGGTGCACCTCACGAACCCGCCACCAGAGGGATCCACACCCTCACACAGATCTCGAGCTGATGTGGATAAAGTCAAGATGAAAATGAGTGTTTGTGGGTGTTTTGGGGATTTTTAGAGGATGTTTCCGCAAAGTTTTCCGCAAAGATTGTAACTTAATACATGATTTCGTGTCTATGAACAATGTGTATTTGTCTGTATTCCTGTTGGTGTTTTGCATGTGCACGCAGGTACATAGGTATGTATTTGTATCTGCATACTGTCTTATTCCAAGCGTGGCGGAGTTTGCATGCGTGCAGGATGTTTCTGTTCTAACTTTGTGAGACTCTAAAGCAGAACCGTCCATCCAAATCTAGACATTTACAACATGGCAACACTTCAAACTGCAACTTCCTTTTAATAGACAAACTAACATTGAAGCTGTTTATAAAGGGGCTCTGTGGAACTTCTGTGTTGCGCCGGTGGTTTGTTTGTTAGTGGACATTTCTAAACTAACGTTAGCTACTGTTGCTCTCTGTTAGTGGAGAGACGCACTGAGACGAGGCACTCAGCCCCCAACAGCATTACAAAAATCGTCCACAGGCTTCTTGTTTGATTAAAGGTGCGTTGTGTAAGAATCACCTGTCGAATTCATACTTAAAACAAACAGGGCAGCATATCATAAGAGTAGCCGCTAACTGCTTCCAACTGTGGCTGCCGTTGGCTAGTTAGCTCAGTTAGCCATGCAGCTACCTAGCAGTGAGTTTGGAGCAGCAGGGGATTGTTTGTTTACATCGCTGACACAGGAGCTTTCGACCGGGACGAGCCGGGGATAGCTGGCTAGCATGCTAACTTCAGTAGATATTTTTTAAGCACAAAACATAAATGGATAGAAAATGATAATCAAAACTGTTATTTCTTCACATTCTGTTGATGATTTTTGAAAGTTTTCAACTAAAATTTGCACATATTGCACCTTTTTAAATGACAAATTGTTACAGAGCCCCTTTAAATTTTTTTTACATCACATATATATGCAGGAATAAAAAATGTTTTTATGACTTTTATGGCATTTTTATGACTATGATTACTTATTAATCAATCTAGGTATTTTCTGTTTCTGTGAGTAGCATATAAGCACTACAAAATCCACCTTGTTATATTGTATAAGCCTGTTGTAAAATGATAAAGTAAATGAATCTTCTTCTACATGTAAAGACCTTTATTATACTGTATTTTATGCTAATGTGATCCTTTTTAAACAGTGTTTCTGTGTATGTGTGAAGATCACGAGGTGTGTGCTCACCGACTCTCTCCACCTCTCCTATGATTTCCGCTTGTATTTGTCCGTCTCCAGCTTGCTGCAGTGCAGAGACTCCAGCGCGCTGCAGTTCACACGCTGAGACGGCGTGGCTGAGCTGCAACAGCACGTCGCAGGTCGTATTTCTGAAAACGAAAGTGTCCACACCACTGTGAGGAGGGGAAATCTGAAGGATATGTAGTTGAACACATAAATCTACCGACATGCTGTTACCTTATGTTATTCTGTTCCTTGCAGTTCACCTCTTCTACCTGCAGAGAGAGAGAAGTTGCAGTCATTTCTTGTTTTTATGGGAGAGATTTAATTCTGAAAAGTGAGAAGGTGCTGCCTGTTTCTGGGGCAGACTGACCTGAAGTTGTCTATCATGCCGACAGAAATCCATAAAGCCCGTTTGGTTGTGGCAGCCAAACACATTTGACACCTGAGTGACAGATGGAGAGACAGAGGCAGACAGATGCTGACACAGTTTGGGAGGTGACGGGAGCCCAACATATCCAGTTTTGAATATTAGGACAGAGACAAATGTTTTGTTGCATTTGTTCTGCGCTCCATCACTTCGGATTGAAAATGAAGCTGAGTGAGGTCTAAGTCGTGACTTGTAGATACAAACCAGAGGCACACTGTAGAAAATGTTCACACACAGTTCACCAATTTTAAGGGCCCAGAATAAATTGCATCAAAAGAGGCGGTTTGATATAAATTATTCCAATATCTTACATTTTTGTTTGTACAAAGCAGAGACAACGCCAGGGGAAATTGCCGCTGTCTATGATTTGATTTCAGCTCTTCGTTCTCCCTTCATAGTAACACTGTGAGGACGCCAAAAATTGGAAATCACATACATATTGTAGCTTTGTCACAATAATGAATAACAAATCTTTTGCAATCAGAGACTTGGCTTTTTTTCCCCGATACATGAACGAAACTCCAAATCAGGAAGTTAGAGCCTTCTGTACGGGAGCTCCTGTCACTGATGAATGAAAGTCATTGTAAGCTCAGGTGAGAATCATAGTATGTTACTAAAATTACAACCTGTACTCAAGTTAAAAACTGTGGTTATATAGGCCAACGTTTGTGCTGACCAGCAACAGACTGAACTGAGGAAAGTCAGAAGAAAAGCCACAATGTTATGGACAATCCCACTGAGCAAAAACAAATCCAAAAGACCTCTTTCAATGTCTTCAAGTACTAAATAGCCACCATGACTGTTGTACTATAATATTTTTAGATTATTACTGCTAGTATTTTTACGGTTATTGCTATAAACATGTTTTCTTGTATATTTTCATATGAATGTGTAAAGTAACTGCTAGAAAACAGCATGAGATAAAATTACTAGTAAGTCAAAATTTGTACTTAAGTGTAAATACTTGAGTAAATGTACTTAGTTACATTCTTCCACTGCACAGTCTTCTTCTATAAGCACAACGATGCTTTAAATAAAGACAAGACAACCAAACAGATTATGAGGGTTAAACTTGAGGTGAAAATTCACGCTGTTGATTCCAGTTTAGAGCTGGATGATTAATCAAAGAATTGTTCTGTTTATAAAAAGAGAAAATAAAGGAAAAATCACAAATTCCCGGATAATATCATCATCAAATGTCTTGTCTGTCCAACTAACAGCCCAAAAACCAAAGTTCAGCACATTCAGCACAAAGACTCACAGTCACCATTAAGTCAGTTACACCCTTTAAATCCAACAGTGCTGAAGTACAAAGGCATGTGTTACTGTCCTACTTCTTGAGGGTGTGAATAGTATAGACACACACTTATACTGTAAGAATGTCTGACGGTCCCAGTCAGAATTAAGTTCTGGTTCATCACAGGGTTGGAATGTTCTTCTCCTTCAAACTAATCCTCAGCCGGCAAGACTTGTTTGTGGTAAGCTGACATTTAAAAGTTATTAAAGGAATGACACAATGACAGGCAGAGATGTAAAGGTTCAAGAGAGACGCGGCAGATCTTCACTCTCACCAGGTTTTTGACATCTTGTTCAGTCTTACTGCCCCTTGTGACCGTCACACTTATGGACATCCAGAAGTAAGCACCTGCGGACAAAAAGCAAAGTCGTAACCCCACAAATGAGCCTGAATGAAGCGCTGTGATTGGACTAAAGGTGGAAGATTCTTACTTTTATTGGAACAGAGTTGGCTGATGTTACAGTTCACTAATGACAACCCTAAAACAGAAGAAACAGATTGTTAAAGAAAAATGTGAAAAGCAGGTTCAGTTTCAGGATTGTATATATGAATCTATGCAAATGTACAACCAAACTTTCTGGTTCTCGTCAGTTCTCCTGTACAATATTTTATTATAATTAAATATAATAAAGTTAAATTGAGAATGTGAATTCAGTTGGAGATTATGTTTTCTTTAAAAACACAAATGATGGACAAAGCTGTAAGAAAATAGGCCCAAATTGAAATTATCCTTAAAATCTTGGTTACTAATCATCATTTACAGATACTATAATGTGATACTATGAGCATAATGATCTAAATTCACAAAAGGTAGGCCCAAATTTGATTTACCATTAGATTTCTGTTACTTTTTATCATTTACTGACATAATAATGTTGTCAAAGCTGACAGAAATGAAGAACAAAACAATAAACAGCGTTTTTTTTTATCATTTACTGACATAATATGATTCAGTCTTTACCGTTCCATGAAGTTTGTTTTTGTAATTACTCACTAGTCTGTGTCTAAATGGTGTTTTCTACCGATAAATGCTCTCATTCGCAGGAAGTGCTTTAATTTCTATCAGCAGCAGCCGTTTGCAAAGTGGCTGCTGATAACTGCAGCTGAGAAGATAAACAAATGAGCATCACATGCAGGAACAACCAGGGGAAAGAGATACCGGTGAACTCACAGCTGCTTTGAATGCTCTAAACATGCAACAAGTGTCCAACGTATTTGGATACCAATATTGATGTTGAGTGATGAAGTACATATTTAAAATAAACAACATGGGTGTATTGAATGACATAAGTATATAAAGTCAGGTACAGGCGAGAAGGCTGCCAAGCCACTGACCACTGTTCAAGACTACGTTTCTGCATTTGTGAGCGTGACACCGCAGGATGTTTTTAAGGAGAGCTCGTGACAACATCTAGTCGTGTTTGTGGCAGCAAAAAATAGATATTTCTGAGGAGAAGTTGATACATTTCCAGCTATGTTTGTGTTGATTAAAACAGGTATTTTAATCCAAAATATAATCTTTTCTGAGCCCTAACCGAGTGGTTTTTGTGCCTAAACCTAACCGGGAACCTATGAACGGGACATAATAATCTTATTAAATGTGCCAATATACTCGTAAACTTCCTGCTAAACAGCATACTACTATAATTACTATGTAGCTCATACTACTGTACAACACAATCAGGATCTGGATTTGGTGCGTCACTCACCTGTGAGCTGTGATTTCTGGTTGCGCATGTGAGTCGGTGGTGTTGCTATGACAGGACTTGAGGTAGTTGGAGTTGAAGGCACTTCTGGTAACAGAAAGAAGGAAGAAGGACGTCAATCAGAAGGAAATATTATAATATAGATAATTAGATTATAATCATTATTGTCTCAAAGTGATGCTGCTTACCAGGTTGAGGCCAAGACCGTCTATATCCAGTTGTTATAGCTGAAACAGTAAATGTATTTTAAGAGTGTGGTGGACATGTACTTTCAAATCTATCTTTATTTTTGTTACAGTGACTTTTTGAACAGCTGTGTAACATCTCTCTATTCAAAAATTATTACATTGTTCGCAGTTGAAGTTTCTGCAAACCACTGATACGTTCACATTTGTATATGTCACAGGCTCCGTACCATATTAACATTTGTACAAAATGTGTATAACATTAGATGTTTATGACCTGACTTTAATAACAGAAGGTGGAGGAGATGATGGTGGACTTACAGCCTGTGTTTCAACTTTTGTAAGAGTGACACCACTGGATATTTTTAAAAACAGGCAACAAAAAAACGATATTTTTATAAGATATATATCGTTATCTTGACATGAGACTGTATACCATCTGAGATTTGGGATTTAGTTATATCATGATGTGTTATAAGTGTTGTCTTTGCCTGGTTTGAAAGGCTGCATCACAGTAGGGGGTTGTCACTTATTTACCTTGACCAACTTAGTCATTATATCCACATTACTGATATTTTGTTAAAGTACCAATAGTCTTCCCTACAATATCCACACAACATATGGTGGTATTTGGTCAAAAATGTTGTGATATTTGATGTTGTCGCCCAGTCCAGGCATTTATGAAGTGTTTTTGAGGACATTTTAAAACATAGTATATACATTGTGTATCCTGATATAGCCTAAAAAATATTACGATATTATTTTAAGGCTATCCAGCCAAGCCGTAACGGGAATTCGGGACATTTTCAGGCGTGTTTGAGGCGACCAAAATTAAAAAAACGTCCTTGTGCGTACTTTTACCTTTCCCCTCATTCGTCCTACTAAATGCAGACATTTGCAGGCATGTACAGATACATATATACATTCAGACAAATGCATACAGCATGCATGGAAGTGTGTAAGTCACGTGAATACACACCCATTTTAACACGTTTCTCAGCACCTGCCCCACGTCTCAACCGTCTGTGCTCTACAAGACATATGAAAACATGCAGCATTCAACATCCAACATGCTCTAAAAACATGCAAACTGCCGTGTGAAGACGAGTGTTAGAGAGGAAAACTTCACTGAAATGCTATCATGAGTGAAATGTTCTGCATGCACTATTATTGCTTCACACCCAGGAGGAATGTTACATCAGATGATACCAGAATAATAGTTTCTCCGCAGTTCTCGGGAGCTATAAGACATAATCTGATGAGTATTATTTGAAAAAGACACATTTCATGCTTAAATAGATAGAACAGGCTGAAGAGATCAACACTAAGTCTTTGCATTCTGTTATAAATACAACTATAATTAGTTTGGAAACTCATCCATGCATAAGATCAAATGTGTCTCACCACACAGAAGGTAAGGGTCTCTCTGTCTGGCCTCGGGACTGGTCATGCCCCAGAACTTAGCGTTCCAGCCGATCACAGTGCCGTCCTCGCACAAACCGTGGTGACCCACGTCCGGCCACATGCGGAACAGGTACAGCTCCACCTTTCCGAGCACGGCTCCCGGGGGTCGGTCTCTGGGACGGCAGCCCAGCCACAAGGTGCCGGAGGGGGGGATGGCCCGGGCGATGACCGTCCTCTCTGCCACCAGATTCCCATTGACCTGAAACATTGAAAAAATAAAGGAATGAAGAGTTCAAAAGTTTGACTCCTGCAATATCTGAGGCCACACTGCCACTAAATTTGGTGTAGTTTATTAAAGGATAACTCTGTTTTAAAACAACTTGGGGCTTATTTTTATTGGTTTTCCTTCGTCTTAGCCGTCATTTCTACCAGTTGTAATTAGATTATACCCTCCAAGTTCAGTGCTAAGATCTGGGATGATGGTGACATTGCTGGAAATTAATTTAAGATGGCAAGACCCATGTTGTTTCATAGTTTCAACTTCCAGATTGAACTGTGACCTTCTGACAAATATCAGCAATACTTTTGGTGAGTACAATTTAATTTTACGACTCATGGCTGGGGAGCTTTGGAGGAGCTCTGAGCGAGGATGCGCAGGTGTATCCTTTGCATAAATCTTTTTACGGCGAGTCGAAAAAGCTGGGATGCAAATAAAAATGTTGTATAACTTAGATGATCTAAGATGATCAATCACAATTAAACTGTCTACACCATCTGTGTGGCGCCTCATAAAAAAACGCCGTTCTAAACACATTCCTTCATGAGTACACATACTTACATAAAATACAGCAGTATAACAAAACAATGAACACAGTCTTTTGCCATAAGAAAAATGACCATATAGGTCGACTGTGAAAGAATTACGACCCATATTCACCTTTCTTGTTACGTCGGGACCTCCAGTGAGCAGTAGTAATTATCATAGCTATCGTCAACTGTAGTATAAAGAGTGAGATCGTCCACATAGAGAGGAGGTCAGCACAGAAGGTCGGGCCAAGCACAAGACGTTCACCCCAGAGTTATTTAAACATACTAAAATCTAAAAACCACAATGTTTTCCTAAACCTAACCAAAAAGCGAGCATACGACAACGGTCCAGTGTTTCTGTTGCTGGTATGCTGTGTCAGGGATGTTGTTTCGGGAGTGACTGGGGATCAACAAACTCAGTCGTTTAAGTAGAAGGATGTGCTGATGCACAGATGATGCAGCTGTGCTACACCTCATATTTAATTCATGTCACTTCTGATCGCTCAGGAGCACCGGCCTCGTCCACCTGTCTTTTTTTAAGTGCTGTTGAATCAGCTGCTGTAGTTCACACACCTGTCATACAAACATCCATTTGCTGCAGGTGTCCATCTTTTCCCTCGCAAATGCACTGGGATGCATTTAGAGAGGAAGTCAGGAATACCATATCTTCATCCATGTTGATATAGCTGAGAACAGTCGTACAGTGTCTATTTTTATGATCTGTGAGGTACTTTACTGTGTCAAAAATCTTCTCAGCTTAACTGCAGATATCTCAGAGTGCCTGTCTGAAATGTTGGACAGTGAATTGTTTTGTCTTTCATTCCAAACCCCACCTACAACCACAGCTGTGTTACAAGAACAACATACTGAGCTGTGTGAACAATCTAGTTCTGCAAACACTATTATGTTGTGTAGACCTCAGGGCATACTCAGTGGTGAATATGTGCTACATAAGTACTCATATACTTTAACATTTTCAAAGCAGGGTGTTTTTATTATGGTACCCTTTTACTTAATATACCTAATATAAAGAGCAGCCACTCTTTTCGTGCTTGCATACTAGCTGGTAAAGCTAACAGCTAGCTAGAAAATAACTTTAAACAATAACCTGAAGAAAAGACTTCAAACATCTTAGTTTTGTTGTGTTAGATGTTAGCATGCTGGCATTAGCATTTAGCTCAAAGCAGCTATACCTAAGTACAGCCACAGCACTGCTAGCATATTAGACTTTTTAGCTTTTTATATTACTATGGCTACTTTTTTATGGGTCTTAAATTTCTTAAGAAGTTAATTAAGTAGTTTTAGATAGACTAAACATGCTAACAAGACAACACCACTACCAAGACTGTAGAGCTTTGGCTACCAAAGTGTGCTATTTAAGCTTAAAATCATCTTCATTTGCAAGAGAAAAAAAAACCTTTTCGCAAAATTAAATTCAATATTTAAAAGTCTGTATCCCCCTCTCTTTCACTATTTTATAGGTTAATGTTTTCCAAATGACCATGTTAGCAATAAAAAATGGATAATTAATCCCTAAAGAAAATAAGGTATGCAACAAGGTGGGTTGGCGCTTTGTTAGCCTCCTCCTCCATTGAGTGTAATAGTACACTATAAGTGTTACCTCCAGGCTAAAGGAGTTGCGCCGTACGTCCCTCCTCAGACAAACCCTGTGCCAGTGTTGCGGGAACAGCTGGAGAGGAAATCGGTGTCGGACCCTCAGCAGCCACCCGTATAGTGCCTCGTCATCTCCCTCCAGACCCAGTTCAGGTCTGGGCGCATGGACTGAGCTGTAAGAGAAGGCCACCCAGGCTCCGGGGACAACAACGCGGATGTCGACGCACACAGTCATCTGAAAGAGGAGCGGCATGGCGGCCCTGTCCTGCAGGGTCCAGTGGTCCTCACAGCCATTTAATACTGCTTTGGTGTCGGCCAGGAAATAGCCAACCGCTGGAATGGATGAAAAACAAGAGACAGTTTATTCACGGTTTTCGTAACATCTAACACCATCAAATGCTAGCTGTTGTCTAACTGTAGCTATAACGGGTTATCAAATACATTGTTTTATCTATAAAATGGCTGATGACCCTCTTAAATTTCCTCATCTGACATTCACTCTACTATTAGCTCTGTTTTGACGGAAATATCTGTTTTTTTAGCGGCTAAAGTCGCTAACTTTGTTGGTCATTTGATGCTAGTTGAAAAACCACAACAAAGAGATAAAAGATGCTAAACTTTATAATTCTGCATGGATTTATTTATGAATATACCTTTCACGTGACACAATGTCATTTTGATTTACTGTTAAAATGTACAAAGATTGCTTAATGCTGCTTTAAATAAAAGTATTTAGTCCAGCCATTAGCCTAATGTTAGCTAGCATAGCTGACCTTTAAGTTTGAACTGAGTTGAAGTATACAGCTAATACATAATCGTAAGCTAACAGCTGCCAGAACAGTGATTAATTTAACCTAGCCATACTAGATAGCCAATGCATAATGCTAAGCTACCAGTAAAACCAAAAGCTGAAAGAAAAAACTTAAAATATTTTAGTTTTGTTTTATCGTCCATTTTCTAGCCAAAACCTTGCCAATGCTAATGGCATGCTGACATTAGCATTTAGCTCAAAGCAGCAATGTCGAAGAAGACTACAGCCTCACAGAGCTGCTAGCATGTAGCTTTAGACTTTAAGTCTCACATAGCGTGCTATTTAAAGTTAAAAGCCTCTTCAGTTCCCTAAATCAAACTCAGTATTTTAAACTGTGTAACCACTTCTCTTTAATTATTATATAACATGTGAAACTCTGTCTCCTTTCGTTTTCGTGTGTAAATCATTAATTACCTCTGGGTGAAGTAGCTGCCAGCAGCCACAGCCAGATGACTAGAGGGAAAGTTCGCGTCCATCTCCGCTGTCGTTCAAAGCCGAGGTCATACATCCTCCTGGAGACAAAAGGTGGCTTTAATCCACAAGACACGAGACATCCTCCTCTATAACTTGTTACGGCTCTGACATTTAAATTTCGTTCCAAGCTTTGTTCGTGTGAACAAAAACAAAATGCGTTTGTTTGCCAGCTTCCTCTTCTCACCTTACCCTCCGTGCGGTCCGTGTTTTGTAGGTGTGGATGTGATCACAGTGTATCATTGGTTCAGTGGGGGAATTAAACAGTATTTCTCCTTTTCAAGCAGGTAAACTGACACGAAACTAAGATTATCTGAGGCTTTGTCCGCACTGACGGATTGACTGCAGGGCAGGGGTGGGCAAAGCAGATTGGGTTACACCTCACTGCATTCACACCTTCATAAATTACAGGTTATTGTTGCATGTGTCTTGCTTGTACTGTAAAATTGAGGTAATACAGTATACAGCTACACAAGTATTGTACCTTTTTCCACCATGGTTAGTTCAAAAAACAACCCCTTTAGTCTCTTATCCTCTACTAGCACCTCAAATATAACAGTAGTTGGCTCAGAGGTACCTTTTAAAGTTATTTTTACCATTCAGAAATATTGTTCTTTCTGTGAAATCCTATTTTTAACGTGCAAACAATAGAAGCAATCGTTGTGTGTCTACATTATTCTGTAATACAGGGAGTGTCTGCTGTCGGATTAAAGAATGTTGATCGGCAGGGTTCGCAAGCTGACAGATGTGGCACTAATTGATTTAAATTATACACAGAGATACACATCAAACACAATCTAATCATTCCTTGTTGTTTGATAATGATCTGTTTCACTCTTCAGTTGACCAATCACAGTGTCACTTTGTTCCCACACGTATCTAATCTACACTTATCTGGAACTTCTCCTTCAAGATTTTATATCAGAGCTGGAGATTAAAGCTTTAAGTGGGAATAAATTGTTTACTTGGACCAACTGTTTGACTTGAAGAGGGGCCAATTTCCCCTCCCATTGGTGCCCCGTGTTAGACAAAATGCGGCAAAAATGCCCTCTTGGATGCCCCTTTGCTAGATAAAACATGATAAAGTAACCTAGGGTGCCCTTCCAGTGGAGAAAATGTGGTGAAGTGCCCTCTAGGGTGTCCTTCAAGTGGGGAAAACATGATAAAGTATCCTCTAGGGTGCCCTTCCAGCAGAGAAAATATGATAAAGTTTTAATTTTTTCCGCCCCTGCCCCTCAAACACATGACTTTGACCCACAAACAACAAACATTATTAAGACTTTAATCATTTAAATTGTACAGCGCTGTTTAAGAAAGACCTCAGATCGTATTTGTGTGTTACCTCATGAAAAGAAACAGTAGATGCTGAAGCCTCGAGGCTTCACACAAGCTGTACTGTTACTGTCACTCTTAACATCAGGTTCCCACAGTCTGACTTTCCCTTTGAACTCACAACAGTGTTGAGACGTTTTCAAGAATTGCTTTGTGTTTCCCGGTCCTCTCTCTTACCTTTGGTTACAAGGTTTCATACAGTACACCTGACAGAAAATAGTCCTTTTCTTACACTTGTTGTCCAAAATTTAAACAATTAAACAAACAGTTTAAATGAGTCTTTACATTACCTACCTGATGCTTTTCAAAAGCATCTGCAGAGCAGGTTTAAGAGTGTGGACTCGTCCTCTTCACTCCGATCACGAACTTCACACGTCTCTCCATCATTCCTGTATGATCTTTTCATCCATCAACCAAGTCCCAAATGCCCACCGCTGAAATCTCACTGTTTTGATCTCCTGTGTTGTTTCCTCTTCTCTGTCCTCAGCTGCTCTTCCTCACTCCTCCAGTATCCACCTGTCTGTTACACAAGAGCATCGTCTGTATGGTCCGGCGCCAGAGTGTGGTGCGTGAGCGTGTCGAGGTGGTGCGTTCAGGAAATCAGAAATTCAAAAATGTGACATGCCTGAGGGAGACACTCGGCCATATAATGACACACCCCCACACAGAGGAGAGGGAGGAGGGAAGACACACGTGAGATAATACAGATAATAAACTAATCTAATCTATCTATCTATCTATCTATCTATCTATCTATCTATCTATCTGTCTATCTAGCTATCTAGCTATCTATCTGTCCGTCTATCTATCTATCTATCTATCTATCTATCTATCTATCTATCTATCTATCTGTTGTATATCTGTGTTTTTTCTGTCTCAGTGTGACTGGAGGGCAGCAGCTGTTATTACAGGATGCAGGACCAGACAGTTCCTGGACAGTGTATTAGCCTTTATCGGCTGTGTGTGTGTGTGTGTGTGCACATGCCTGAATGTCTATGTGTGTGTGTGTGTGTGTGCAGACAAGTATGCGGGATGCAGCAAATTGTAAAAACAGGCAGAAATTACACGGTAGGCTCGAGTATGAAATGTTGGATTCAGGTTTGACAAACCGGTCAAACATCTTCCCTCTCTCTCTCTCTCTCTCTCTCTCTCACACACACACACACACACACACACACACACACACACACACACACACACACACACACACACACACACAGGTGGTGGCTGTGAAGATGAGCAAAGGCATCTGACGTCAGATGTAAAATGAATCCAAACAAGACAAGAGGAGCCTCAGGGCGACACGGCGCTTCAAATCTTAGTGTGTCTTTACTTGTCTGTGAGTGTGTGTGTGTGTGTGTGTGTGTGTGTAGATAATTAAGTAGTTCACACTGACCACAAGGGGGCAATAAAGACTGCAGCGAGCTTTCCACGGGAGATCAAGTGTCAGCCTTTTGTTCATTTTTACTGAAGGATAACAGAACGGTATCAGATCAGTGGAGCAGAGCAGGACTGCAGCACGTTATTGCTCGTCTTCAGTGACTCAGCACTTTTGGGTGAGTTAGTTGTCACTGTGTGTGTGTGTACATGTGTGTGTGTGTGTGTGTGTGTGTGTGTGAGCACAGTTCAAGCTCAAGCGAATCAAAATCCCACTGGCAACATCTTCTTTCTCGTCTCTGCAGGGGCACAGCCAGAGATGACAAATTATTCAAACTGAAAAACTCATTACAATCTTCGCAAAGATGTCCTTTTCTACTGCAGAACGAGGCGTCTCGGCCGTGTTGTGCGACTGTGTTATTTAGATTTGAATGTGTAAATGTGATGTTCAGACAATATTCGTCCCGTAACTGAAGGCAAGGGAGGTAACGTCACATCTTGGGTACATCCTGAGGAAGAAGAAGGTCATGATACAGTCATGTTTTTTGTATTAATTTGATTGGCCAGGATAACATGTAGTCATTATTAATAATAGGTTACAACAATCTGAGAGCGTCAACGACAAACTTGAACACCAACGTACTACAGGCCACATCAACAACAGTCAAGGAGATGAAGAGGGAGAGAAATTCCCCAGACTCCCTTATAAAATCACTCAATTTAGTGAGTTGTTGACGTAGGAGACACTTTATACGCTTTATGAAGGGCTGTTTTTGACAAATTTTTAATTACTCCGGCCTTCTTGTAAATTCGGCATATGTCATAGCCTCGTCTTAAGCGCCCCTAGCTCCCACATCCAATGGCCGTAAACACGTCAGAAGCTTTTCAAGGAGTGAGACACAATAAAACTACAAGTTTCTGCTCTTGGCCAAGGGACCTCAAAAACAAGAAAAGGTCATTATGTCACCGAATCTTGCTTTGGGGCCAGAGGATGTTGACGGCTGTATTGAAGCCTTTTGCATGAAGAAACACACTAAAACAGAACGAATCTCCGCCGTATGACTTCTGATGTAGAAATGCCTCCAGAAAATGCTTTTAACATGAATTTGACACTATATTTATAACGTCTGGTCCACCATCTTGGTCCAGACTTACATACCTCAACTCTGGGATGGATCATCAAGTTTTTTACAGACATTCATGATCCACAGAGGATGAATCAAATTCACATTGACGATCCAGGTGTCTGGTATAGTCCAGGTCACAGGTGTAGGCATTTAACACAAGTCACATAATCATAGAAATCTTTCAAAATGGAAATTTATAAACAAATACAAAATTTAGGAATATCGGGAATCAGTATTAAAAATAATTTAGTGTGGGTGTGGTGTGGAGGGCAGAAGAAACGGATGAATTAAACTTATATAAAACGGGAGTTTGACGAGGACTAAAGGAGGCGTCTGTGATGAAACCTGAAGGATGGCAGCTGCCATAAAACCCCAAAGAAGGAGTCACATTGACATTGTGAAGACCAGAAGAACCCAGAACCAGCAGCGCACTGACGCAAAACACAGACAATATAGTTTTTGGAGAAGAAATACAAACTCAGAAATATTTATTTTCCATAAGTGAACAAACAAGCTGTTCTCAGAGGAAAATAAGGTCAGCATAACACTGTTTGAAGCTAGAAAGGTGGCAGGGTCCGCCAAATATAACAAACGTAAAACAGTATGAAACTGTGTTGTCCTTTAAGGTCCGTTTGTTTTTTCAGTCACGAAAACAAAGAGTTAATTTACTTTGTAAGATCTTTCTCTTCTGATTAAAATTTCTTCCCCAAAAACTACGTAGTGCACCTTTAATCTAGAAATAATGTATAGTTATTACACACAAAATCAAACGGTGCTGGTTGTTTAACAAAAGATACAATTGTTATTGAGTTTATACCTAAATGAGTGAAAAGGTAATAATTAAAGTGAGGGTGAGAGTGATTAGCGTCACCGAAATGTTTGTCAGACTCAGTTCAATACTTTTCTTATCAAATACCTGCAAAACTGATGACGTCCCATCAACCTCGGCTAACGTTAGCACGCTTACATGCCTAAATAATACGATAAGCAACATGTTTGCCTCAGTCCTTCGATCAATGACCTTAGTTATTGACATTTTCTCCATTTTCTCCATAGTTTCACACCACACAACTTGTGTATTCATTTAATAAACGAGTAAATTGCAGCCCATTGTTTTACATCTCACATCAAACTCCACACCTTCAATATTGATCTGCTTTACTTGTGAACCTAAACAGCGGTGCAGTGGAAGCGGCCTTAAACTGTGTTTGGATTGACGGCACGATTGATTTGTCCGCAAGTGGTTGCTGGCGGTCCCGCTGCATCCTGAGAGCTCGATGTTTAGTGCAAAGCTATTAGTTATGGAAAGAAAGAAAGGGTTGATTTTGATTGTACCAGTTGGACTTTTTGGCTGAAGATGCACCGTTCTCCAGGATGTTCAAGTTTAGTAAATGTCCCATTATCTACATGCACAAAAGCAGCCCCCTTCCCTTTGTATGTGGACTATATTTAGAAAGAATTGTCTTCATGCCATGTAATTGTGTAAGTACCGTGTTTTACAAAAGCTGACGCCGCCCACGGTCCCCCTCCGGCTTGAAGGTCGTGCTTGCGCTCCTCGAGGAAAAACAACCGGTGGTTGCTCGTTGGGTAAGAAGCCGGTGAGGGATCGCACCCTTGTCTCGCTAATGGTTGTAGCGGCTGCACAGAGCCTGAACAATACTTTCATTCAAGTGTCAGAGAGGAGCATGGAGTAACAAAAGAAAGCACTCCCACACACACAGAGACCCTCGGAGATGAATCCAGGAATAAAAAAAAAAAGGCGACCTGCTCGTTGGCCTTCAGGGGGAAGAATCGTAGGAGGTTGAAAGAGAAAAATACTTTCATTCAAACTGTTTCACGGGTCAGAAAGACGGGAGGAGAAACACTCGTTTGCCTGCTGACATTTCCTGATTATAGCTCTCATGATAGTACTTTTAACACTTCTACAGCTCTGAGTGTTCTGACGTTTATAGTGAATAAAACTGTAACCAGGTTTTAAAAACATAAAAACTACATTTTCTGGCAGTAAGGGTGCATTTTTACAGTAATGTGTTTTATATTGATGTGCTCTCAGGAGAGGGTATTCTTTTCCATGCACATATTGTGGTTGGCTGACTAACACTTGTTGACAGTTACAAGTATTTTTGTCTAAATATTGACAATCTACGATGGTGAAGCCGACTGTAAATAGCACCGTAATAGACAGCCCAGTTGCTAGAATAAAAAGCTGGCATTGTACGTTTCTGCAAATCACAGGTAGGCATCATATGTATCACATCACTGTCAAATCAAATGTATATGAGCTGACTTCCATTGACAGGAGGTGGGGGGGATTGTGGTGTTATGACAGCGAGGCAAGGCGGCTGCCAAATGCTGTTTGAGATGGCGCTTCGACCTTTGTACTACCCGAGACAGCTGCCAAGCAAGAGACCACTGCTCAAGATGCTATTTAAATAGTAGTGCTAGGCAAGACTACTGCCGAGCAAGAGACCACTGTTAAATACGACATTTAAGCTTTAGTGCTGTTTCCCTTCACTACCAGTAAAGTGAAACAGCTGCCAAGCAAGAGACCACTGTTCAAGACAGCCACTTAAAATTATTCAGCGTGAAACCACTGGATATTTTTAAGGAAACGATGGGACATTTTCCAGCTGCATTAGTGGTGAATAAACTAGATACATTTGAGGTGTTAGCACCAAAAATTGGGTTTATTTCCAGCCATGTTTGTGCCGACAGAACCAGGTAAGCCAAAACATCATCTTTTCCTGATAACCATGTGGTTTTTGTGCCTAAACCTCACCAGAGCATAAGCACAGTGTTGCAAAACTGGAAGTTGCAACATAAAGAAATGTAAAGTTTCAACATATCCATGGTTTTCAGAAACATTGCCAACATGTCTTCAGGTCAAGTTTGAACTTTCTACTGTCTCTGTAAGGGCTGGACTGAATCAAACTTGGACAGATTAGGCAAAATATGAGGCTGCAAAAGTGACAGTAATCAGTCATTTGTGATCCAAAAGAGGAGTGAGAAAATGATGCCAGTCAAGTTAACTCAGCCCATACAGTAAGCATCATTAGTACTGGGGCACATGAGAGAAGTCATTATGGGTAATCAGTAAAAAGAGTCCCAGAGTAGGACGGTGTTGCATGAAAACCATGTTTTTGACACAAACAAAATCCCATTCACTTCCACTGATCTGGGCTGAAATCACCGCAACCATTTGCATGTTTCCACTGTTTGAATCCATGACCCCAATGTCACAGTGTTACACAGCCACTTAACGTCAGTGTTTGATGTGGCATTACCTAATCGCATAGCTTTTACTTCAAAGACAGAGCGCTCTGAAAAGGTTGGAGCCAATATTATTATTATTATTGTCCTGAATTCTTTTTTCAGATGTTTCAAAAATGATTATTAATGCATAACCTGCATCAAAGCCAAACCACTTCGGAGCATGTTTTTCTTTAATTGACTTTATTTGTCCAGCATTAAAGTAGAAATACTTGAGTCATACAGATGATTGCCTCATGTCATTGTAGCTGTATTTGTGCAACTTGATATGGCGAACAAATAGCAGTAGCCAAACAATGTGATCAGATCTAAAGCAAGTTTCGGTGAAAAATGTGGCACTTTTTTCCTCTGTGGTGACGTCACATACAGGCTCGACCTCAGCTGATCTTTCTCTGTTCTTGTCTTCAGTATCCTCCCACTCTCCTGCACTTGTCTGAATCAGTTTCCTCTTGACCCTCTACCTCTATAATCCTCCCTATCTTTCTCTCTCAAGTATCTGCGCTCTCGTCTGCAGGATGCATAGCGGCTGCTCGGACAACATCCCATCACAATCGCTCAGACGGTAGTTATCTGGTCGACCACTCGAGTGCTGTCGTTCATCTCAACACACTCCACCTCCTGCCTCTGCCCCTCTCCATCCGGCCGGTGTCCCCGGCTCTTGGAGGGCGGCAGGAAGGTGAGGAGTGTGGGCAGGAACGCGAGCGTGTGCAGGGCCGAGCAGCCGGCCGTGAGGGTGAGGCAGCGAAACAGTGTGCGTGTGAGGTTGGAGCGCACCGAGCCGACCGGCACCAGAGCGGCGCTGTAGCAGATGAGCGTCTGTAGAGAGGGGACCCCGTGTCTCTCCAGCGCCACCCTCACCCAGCGAGTCCTGCTGTCGCCCCGACCCGAGGCGAAACCGCAGAGGAGGGGGCCGCTGCAGTCTGCCGAGTGCCCCAAGGCTGAGATCAGACACAACACAGACATGCAGTCCAGCTCCACACCCCACAAGGTCATGAAGCCCAGCACCCCGAACTGGACGGAGAGCAGGGTGAGGCCCAGCCACACGGAGACCAGCGGCTCCACGACGGCCAGCGAGGACAGACCTAACAGGAAGAGCACCGCCAGCAGTGAGTGTCTGAGGGGGGAGCTGACCGCTGCAGCGTAGCGGTCCAGGTAGACGAAGGAGGGGTTGAAGATCAGGAAGCGGACGCGGGACGTCAGTGACAGGCGTCGCAGCGTGTCCAGCAGCACTGACATCTCCTCGCGCTTGTTCTCCGTCGTCTTGGCCACCAGGAAGATTCGGGACGCCGCCACGTCGGGCTCCTCGCCCTGACCGCGCTCCGCGAATATGATGTCATCGGCGAAGTGAGCGAACTGCGGCTCGCGGAGGAAGGAGTGGCGAAGCGTGTGGGTGAAGTTTTCCCGCGGCTGGCTGGTGGACTGGTTGCGGTCTGACAGGTAGTTCAGGTAGGCTTCAAGCCAGCTGATTCGCTGGAAGCCTTTGGCGTATTCCAGCAGGTCCCGCTGCACCGAGGAATTCCAGTAGGGGGCGCTCTCATAGATGTAAAATCCAATGACAGGGGAGTACGAGCTGAAGTAACGCTGCTGGGCCCGGGTGTACAGTACTGTGGCTGTATCCATGGCAACCAGTGCGCTGGGGTCTGAACCCTGGGCCACCTGTCGACAACAGAAACATATCAGTCAGAGGCTGAACTGAACATCACGGTCTGCATCCCTTTTTCACCTTATTCTACCTGATCAGCCACCATGAAGTGACAGAACAAGCGAACAAGGAAAGTTGACAAATATCTCAACTGGAATGGCACCCAATAGAGCGCATACCTCCGCTAAGGTCCAACGGTCACCTTTAATTTAGGTTTGTAAACCTATTTGTTACCATAAAGCGACTGAAAAAGAAACAGAACCGTCTATGACAATTTTAATCCGCTAGATCCAAATTTTCATTAGGATTAGCATCAAATTGTACTCACTCGTAGAAACCAACCGCTTAAACGCGCCTGATTTTTTTCATTAAGATCCATGGATATTTCTCCGAACGAAAATGTCAAAAAATGCCAAATCTCGCATAATTTAAAGAAAGTCAGAACAAATGTCTGGATCCGTCTCTCTATCAGACCTGCAATAAGTAAATAAGTAAATAAAAAAGAAGAGAAATAAAATATTAAATAAATATAAAGACAAATAACAAAATAGAAAAGAGTCCTTATAAGCTTTTAAATTTATCTTCACATTTATTTGTTGATTTATTTCTGTATGTTTATTTTTTAATGTATATTTTTAACATATAAATTAGTTAATTTAGTGTCTGTATTTTTTTAATGTTTAAAATATATGTAATTTCTTTTCATCCCTTTATTTTATTATTCTTTTCTCTAATGCTTTTCCTCTTCCTGAAAGGACCAAGCTGTCAATCAACTGGCTTTGGGTCGGGCCTTCCTGCACACATAAATAAGTCAATAATAACAATTTTAACAATAATATACAATCAAATATTTCCAAATTAATCCATTTATTATCTAGTCTTTTATTTATTATTTTCATATTTCCCATAGTTTTGTATGTTTTTTCTTATTTATGGCACTCCTATGACTGGTGGCACTATCATAAAACGTTCTCGCCGTACAACTCTTTACCATTTTAGCAGCTTCACTTGTCTTATCTCCATCTGAATGCTTGATAGAAGAGGCTAAACATGAAATAGAAATGTAAGAAGAACAACATCCATTAAAATGACTGTACTGTCGCCTCACCTGAAGGAAGCCCATCAGTCCAAACGAGATGTACACCAGATACAGCAGAACCACGAAGGGTTTGACGTAGGTGTTAGTGATCCAGTCTCCGTAGCAGCGCCTCACACACCCCAGCAGAAGGTGCGAGTCCTGAGGATGAGGGTCCATGTTGGCCGGGGGATGTGTGTGTGGGTGTGGATGTGTGTGTGTGTGTGTGGAGTTGGCCACATGGCTGTGTCCGTGCACAGCGGGGTTGTTCACTGTGTGCGGATGCGTGTGCGCATGTGTGTGAGTTAAATTAGGGTTTGGTGTGTGAGCGTGACTGTGCCCGACCCCGTGCGGCGGGTTGGTCGTCTGAGTCTCGTCCTGGTAGCGAGTGTGCATCAGACACCTGTACCAGGCCGGTTTAGAGTCCAGCTGGTCCGGTTTTGGGACTCTCCGGCAGAAGCAGCCGTGCCTGTACCCGGTCTCTAAGTATCCAGTGAACACCAGACAGGAACTGTAGAAGGACAGCATGTAAACGTAGCTGATGGTGACAGCCAAGGCGGCGGTGCGGCAGAAGAGCCGGACAGCCTCCATGTTGGTGAGCGGCGAGGCGGCCAGGCCGAGGGTCATCAGGTGGAGCATGGTGGAGCCGGAGAAACGCAGCATGACGTCCTCGAAAACACTCGCCACCCGCTCCTTCACGTGCTGGTCCTCCCGCGTTCGCCTCCATGATGACAGCATCTCGAAGGAGCCGAAGAGCCCGTGACCTGATGGCAAACAGGAACAGGAATGACACCTTACAAGAATAGTTTGGATTATAAGATGACTACATGTAAAATGTGTTGCTTCAAACTCACTGATTTGGTTTTACAGCCTACAAATTTAGCATTTTGCTCAGTCTCCAAACATACAAACTAGCTAATTTCCAAACAACCTGTTTCCTTGTTCCTTGGATGACTTGATTACACCCTGGTGGCTCTCGTCAACCTTGTTTCCAACAGCAGCAGGCAGCTTTTTCCAACACATAAAAAAACTCTACTAAACCCACTGAATGCTACACGCCCGGCCCTCCAAACAGCAGGGACATGGCTGCAAACGAATGCTAATGTTGCTCTGCATAGATGCAACTAATTCACCATAATAACTTCAGATGATAATATGTCAATCATTAAAAATCAATGAAGACAACTTTAAATCACAACTTGTAGTTTGTTGGAGCAGCCATCCATGTTTCTATTTGTTAGAGAGACACTGCCACTGAACTGAACTTTAGCTACGCTTCGCTAACCTTCCTGCTTAATAACGTACCTTTCAACTGTGCTGTCACAAAACTCGAGCATAGTGTGAAGTAGATTTTCTTAAAGACAGTTATCCCTTTGACTTTATGCTCCAACTATAAGGATTCTGTCTGTCTGTCTGTCTGTTATTCGAATATCTCAAGAACCGTTCATCCGATCTACTTCGCACCTGGTCGGTGTCTTGCTGAGGACCCAAGGAAGTGCTGTGTCGGATTGGGTGTAATGTGGACAAGCTACATGTTCAATATTAATACATTTTTGAATTAACAGCGAACACCGCCGCTCTGTGCAGCAGTGGGGGCGTGGCCTTCTGGCTTTCAGACTCACATGGGGGTGCCTCTCGTGGCGAAGCAGACGTAAACAAAATGGAGATTAGCGTGGTGCAACAACTTGCTGCAGTAACACATTGCAGTAATAAAAAAACAAAAGCAGAAGGTTAAATGAGTCTTGATGAGGGGAGACGCCGTCGGGTTTTCTGCTCTTCAGCAAAAAACTTGAGGTGAGATCTTAAGTTTCTGTCAACAGTAGCATGCTCGCTAAAATTTGCTTCAAGGGCAAGAATGTTTACAGTTTACACTCCGGGGTGCCTCGCTCATTGGGCGTTGTTGTCTGGTTTGGACAGTACCACTGTAATCATCCAGATTCGATGTTTGCTATTATCAGGGCGGCCCCGATGAGTCTGTGAGCAGTTCACGAGGCTTAAGACTGGATCTTTAAACCTCTCACACTACCAGATAGTCTATACTGAGCAGGATGTTTTCAACAGCCACTACTGACATAAATGCTTGTTAATTTCTAACCAGCCACTCTCCAGAAAGCTTTGATTGCTCCCCGCTTGGCTCTGATTTACTCATTTTGAAGAAACACAACGCTGCACAAGAAGTGTAATAACTCAGCCTGCCTACTTTTGAACTGGTCTCTCTGCATAACTTCACACCTCAATCCTGTTTGAGCTGGAAATATGTGAAATGACGGATGTAGCACACCATGGAAATGCAGTTTTCTTGTGACTTTAACAATCAGAGTTGAGATATTGGAACATCGCTGCAGCAGGACATCACAATGTCAAAAAAAAACAGTGAAACATGCTCCTCACAATTTCCCAGAGGGCAAAGTGACGTCTTGAGATGGCTTTTTTTTTGTCTAGCCAACAAGACTCTTCATTTCCTGTCATAACTGACGAATATAAGCAGCAAATTTCCTACATTTAAGAAGCTGGAACCAGCAAATGTTTGACTTTTTTGCTTGAAAAATGACTCAACATGAGAATTTAACTTATACCCAGTTTGCATACAGATAATGATTAAAACAAATGTAAAATATTGGGGGAATAGAACAAGTTATAATTGGACAGATGCTGTGAACAAAGCCTCCTTCCTGGATAGATTTATAGCTTCGAAACATCAGTAATCAAATAAAGATTTCTGATTCAATAATACACATCGATGTCCACTGAGAGCACCGCCGGTCTGGTCTCATGTGCCTGCACATACATGTTTACACTGTACATGTGCAGCAGATGGTTTCTTAATGGTTTCCTCTCCCGTGGTTGCCATGGCGCCCGTGAGTCACCGGTGGCACAAAATTTTTCCCCCCATCCTCTCTCTCCAGTGACCTCACCATGGTGTAACACTTAACACCTCAGCAGAGGCACAACGTACCGACACTTCAGGCGTGGGTGCAACTGAGAAAGTCTGCTGATCTGTGATTGTGTGTGTGTGTGTCTGTGTGTGTGTGTGTGTGTGTGTGTGTGTGTGTGTAAGAGAGGGAATTAGACAGTGAAAGAGGTAAAGAGGTTAATGTTGAGGAGAGAGAAGATGAGAGCAGAAAGACAGCACTTGCCCGAGGATTTTGATATTTACCAGAGCTTGAGACAGGCTAATGTGCACTCCTGGACAAACACACACACACACACATACATAGACACACACAGATGAGGACATACCCATATATAAAAGATGAGTCTTTTTGCCAGAATGCTTTTAGTCCCTCTATATTACTGTTGTGTCACGAAATGGATTTCAGACACTTTAAACTGTAATACAACAGTATAGTTTCTCCTTTTTTTCAATATAGGTGTAACTCTGATACATGTTACCATACAGTTATTTCTTAAAAGTAACACAAGTGTAACACATAGGATAGGAACACCTGTCGAAGGTCCCTCATTAACGTTTAGAGGGCAGCATATCACCACATAAACCGCTAACAGCTGCTAGCTGTTATCTTGACCTGTAGCTGCTAGCTGCTGTTAGCTAGTTAGCTCAGTTAACCTTGCAGTTAGTGGCCCTATTACCTGACTGGCTTGTAGTAATGGCAGAGTGTTACTGTTTTTACTGCGGGCAACAGAACCAAACACACCCTCCAAGATGAACGGACACCAGTTTGAAGATACAGTATGGAGGCGATTTACAGTGACTATGATATGATATGCGTTTTACGAATTTAAGCTCATCCTTGTTCAGTAAAAGGGAGAACCTTGAATTCAGATGGTGTACGGTTGTATTTTTCTGAAAACAGGTTTAAGGATATTTCCTTTCTTGGCATTTTGTGAGTTTATTTTGTTTATTTAATACAATAAAAACGCTTAGAGAGCTTGTGAAATGTAGCAAACTCACCGCTTGCATACATCTCCTAGCTGAATCTACACGGAGCTATATGACTCTTATCTCTTGAGGTACAGTTCAAAGGCCGGGGCTAGCCTGTTAGCATGCTAACTTTAGTAAATACCTCTGCGACACAATACAAAACTGTTATTTTTTCACATTCTGTTGTTTAGTTCATATTTTGAATATTTTAAACTAAAATTCTGGCCATATCTTGTAAGTGGCACTTTTAAATGTTGTATAGAAACTTCATTTTTACAAATACAGTCTAATGTGAGTAAAATATAAATGATTCACGTTTGTCGACATTATAAAATGTCAGTACATCACTTTCTCTTTGCAAGTTCATGAGCCGTATGTAAAAACACTTCTTACATTTGATTCTGAAAGAGAAAAGATGCAAAATGTTGGTACAAAACCACATTTTTCAAAACAAAAATGTCCTCTATTTCTCCTCCTTCCTCTGCTGTGTAACCACATCCCTT
Source organism: Pagrus major (assembly GCF_040436345.1). Classification (NCBI taxonomy): domain Eukaryota; kingdom Metazoa; phylum Chordata; class Actinopteri; order Spariformes; family Sparidae; genus Pagrus; species Pagrus major. The sequence goes on along the minus strand of NC_133233.1, from coordinate 23,872,639 downwards.
CTTCTCTCCTCACACTTCCTCCCACCTTCTTCTGTCTGCCCACTTGATTCTGAAAATCCTCCCTGCCAGCCTCCCTTCCTTCCCTCTAACTACGCTTTAACTTCGTTTTCTGCTGAGAGAAACCTTCCCTCCATCCCCATTTGGAGTGATATTTCATCGAGCCCCCCTCTCTGTCTCTATTCCCCCGTCTCTTCTGCTCTCTCTGCAGTTATTTTGAGACTAACAGCAGCCTTTCCTCCTCCACGTCACAGAGTAATTATGGTATACTCTACATGTGCGTGAGGGGTCATGTACAGCACATCCTACAGTATTCATGGTGCATAAACTGCAGCGTCTTCACACATGTGGCGTGCATTCTCATTTCATTTTCATTCTTATTTTGTGCATATTTTTGTTTTATTTCTTTAAGTTTTTATCACTGTACAAACAAACTAAATAACCAACTTAACTTAGTAAATATTAAAAGGTAGATAAAGATTGTATGATCTCTATTCTGGCTTCAAGCTACTGAATAATTACCATCGCAGACGCACTCACAGCGATTTGCTAAAACAACTTGTGTGGCTTTGAGAGCAAAGACGGTTCGATTTTTAAGTTTTTTCCTGAACCATCAATAAGAAAATACTAATATTTACCTCAAGTTTTGTCACCGCTGCAGCCTGTGTGAGACTTTCAATCTTATTAAAGTATTTCATTTTCCGATAATGAACTGAAAGTGTCGACCCTGCAGATTTGCAGCCTGGCCCTTTGAGGACTTTGGTCTTACTTAAGTACTGTGACGTCAACTCTGCAATATTTCTATGAGTCTGAATCCCGTATAGATGAGGAATACTCACCTTATTAAGGCCGTGATCTGATTGATCCGCAAGAAATACAGTTTCTTCACTGCTTTATAAAATTCTGTGTTTCTGCTGTGATTTACATCCATTGAGTCACAGTTGGCCGCTGACTCAGATTCTGGTGCCACAGTGATCCCTGGCCTAATGTTGCCTTCCATAAAAAATGAAGACGGTTTCACACAGTGGCGTAGACAGTGAATATTTTAGGTTTAGGAAAAAGAGAGCAATGGTTTTGGATCAGTACTGAACTTGATCTGATTGGTGCATCCCAAGTGCAAAACGGCTATGAGGTACTGTTGAAGTCAAAATACTCAACTTTTGTTGGCTTAAGTTTATTATAATGAAGAAAATATAGTGTAGTTGTTGTATTAATATGACGACATTCGTGTTTAGCTTGGTTCCTTTTATGACTCACTTTCACTGTGTTTTTCTGTCTGCAACCAAGTGGGATTCTTCCCGGAGAAGGAAAGGCTGAAAGGAAGCAACCAAAACAGGAAGAGGCATTGTTTTCCCCGGTCGCTATCCCCTGGTAACGGTTGAACAGCTGGAATAACTGTGGAAACTCTACACTGCAAAAGAAAAATAACCTCGCTGATGGAGGATACAAAGAAAGCGAAGAGGGAGAGTGATAGAAACCGAGGTAAAACAAAAGTGAACGGACCGGCATTCACTCAATGGAGAGCGCCCGAAACCGGCATTCTCTCCACTAGATCAGTGACAAAGCCTCACTACTTATTAATACAACTGGCTGTTTTACTCAGTGGTAGCCATCTTGTTAACGCTACCGCTAGCAGCCAGAAAACAAACCAGGAGCTGCGAGGAAGCCAGGAACAAAAGACACAAATATCTGTGTTTGTCTCAGGCTGCCTCCTAGAATTTTTAACTACCACCTCGATATGCTAGAAGGGTAAACTTTAATGGTTCTGAGCATACTGGCGCACATTTTAACAGTCTTTTCCCAAAGACGTTCATTATGTTGCAGACAAGTGATAAAGATAAATAAATAAATAATACAAAACGAGTTTGAGAGAGGAGTTCAAGTCCTGCCTTGTACTTTCTGACCTTAGTTCACCAGGTAAATTAAGTGGTATGAAGAGACATTATTGTCAGATTGCTGGTTTCAGAAAGTTACAAATATTGTGAGATGCAGCCTTTCAGTCCCGACCCTTGAAATTTATGGGGGCGAGCTTTCTTTGACAAACCAACAAGCACTTAAAGCATCCTGACCCCTTGAAAGTGTCCATTCAAATAGTCTAGACGTAAATTTAAACACTTATAGATGTAAAATAATGTGAAAACTGGTTCCAGCTCTGGATTTGTTCCAGACTCCAGTTCAAGAACCCAAAAATGTCTTGCTTTTTCTTAACTTTCTGCCCTGAGTCACAAAATGTATTGTTCGTACCAGCATCTTCTCTCTCTCAGTACACCAGGTTCACACCCTGCCACTTGTCAGTCATTTTGATGATCTGTCTACTTTGAAATGGCTTCCAGCCTGAGGCTGGCATCTGCAAAACCCATCCAAGGTACTGAAAAAGCAGTTGGAGAACACTGTGATATGAAAGAAATGGCAATGTTCACCGTTGCACCAACCTGGCATGTGTTAGCTGCACTTTCCTTTGATTTCTCTGTGCTTTGATCCAATGTTTTGGGGTTTTTTTCTCCCTGTGCTCAACAACTGTAGATCCAAAAATGTTCTGAACTGAGAGGCCAGTTCCAGACAAATGGAAGATGAACACATGAATATATAGAAGACTGAAAAGTTTGAGTATATATTGTGTATTTGTTGTTAAACCTACCGAGCATGACGAAAGGGATGCCCAGGTACGTGGAGTTGTAGGTGGCCCCGGTCAGGTTGAGTATCCCAGCAGCAGTGAGGCCTGACAGTGTGATCGACAGCAGAGCCAGCAGTCCCAGCCAGGGTTTAGACCTCACACAGTCCCTCATAGAGCAGCAGAGGATGGCCAGCACCCCACATACCCCCAGGCTGGCCAACAGGGGGCGACGTGCCAGCACCGAGGAGAACTGGAAGTCTGTCCTCAGGGAAGAGGAAGTGGACGGGTACAGCCCCAGTTTAGGATGCAACGCTGCAAAGTGCTGCAACTCAGTACAGAAGGCCTTTTCCCATTGGCTGGCAACCCGGTCCATCAGGCCGCCACGGGCTTGGAGGTAGTAGGTGAGCTGCAACGCCCGGGCTGAACGTACACCTTCCCCCCTGGCTCCTGTCCCAGGGCCCCGCACCGCCCCGCTGGGACCCCAACCCTGCACGCCGCCCAGCTGGTGGCCGATGTACGCCTGCCGTCCGTCCGCCAGCTGCGTGATCGGGTACCGCAGGATCGGGATGGAGCGGTTGGTGGTGCGAGCTGACTGGATCTCCTCCATGGCACGGATGATGTCATCGATGATGCAGACGTTCTTGTCGTCGGGGAGACAGAGGTAGGAGAAGGAGTAGTTGAAGCTGTTGAAGCCCGTGGCCGGGACCGTCACCTGCATCTGGTAGATCCGCCTGTGGAGCTGCGTGACGAGGACGAACACGCACAAACGAGGAAGAAGTTAGCGACAGACGATAGTAGAAATATAATTGTGATTTATTCATCAGAAAATTTTAATAATAAAGCGGTGAAAGCACGAACAAACTGTGGCAAAGAGCAAAAAAAAAAAAAGTTCCATCAAAGTTTTTCACTGCAGGACAACAGAGCTCAAAGTGTTTGTGGCTCATTTGTCTTCGTGTGCTACAAATTTCTAGCTGTACTCGTGAATAAAAGAGAGGGAGATGTGGGCGAGCGTGTGTGTGTGTGTGTGTGTGTGTGTGTGTGTGTGATAGAGAAAGGACAACAGTGCCAGCATCCACAGCGCTGGTTACTAAGCAACAGGCCTGATGCCAGTCTGGTGCCACAGTGAACATGGGCAGAGCTTCTTTCTCCTGCCTCAGAATACTGCATTGACTTCGGAGAGGGAGGGTGTGTGTGTGTGTGTGTGTGTGTGTGTGTGTGTGTGTGTGTGTGGGTGGGTGTGTGTGTGTGAGTGTGTAGGAACGTCACCTGAAAATTAATGAGTTTTCAAAGTTCGTTCCTTGCACCGTCCTGTAATGAGGTTTACCCAAATTCCTCACTTTTTACTGCCAATAAATCCCAAACTGTCATTATTATTGATTGCAACTTCCCGGTAAGATACTAAAATATCCCATCGAGGTGCCTCAGATCACTTAATTAACTTTAAAGTCGCAATCTTTTATATTAATTGCAGGTATCCTCACCCTTGCTATCTGAATCCCATTATTAGTTCAGATGAATCGCTAAATCTATAAAAAACTTTCTGATAGTTAACTGATCAGATTCAGTTCTTGTCCAGTGATAATTCCTGGGAATCTGGGAGATATAAGTTTTAATTCTATGTTTTAATATTACTCTATTATTAGAGTTTTCCAACATTTGGATCGAGGATTTGACCTTTAACCTCATGGTGGTGGTTATGGTGGTTTTGCTAATTACAGTAGTGGTAAGTAGAGCTGAGGCTGATGGGAAAATATTATTAGTTTTGCAGGTGTTTTTTCATAAACCAAAGAACTGGACACATTAAAATTTAGACCTTGGTGTTTCCCACACATATATTTCACTAGGGCGGGCTGCCCAGGTACATCTGGTGACTCATTTTAGCATTTTTTTACTTTTATTTTTTGTAACCATCCAAGACTATGATCAATTAACTGGTGGACAATCTGCCCGTTTACTGAGAGAGAGGGATGGTTTCTGGTATCACCAGCTTACTTATGCTGTTGTTGCGTACAAGCCTGTTAATGCACCTGGTTGTTGCATTGTAACTCAGTACCACATTGGGTTTCGACGGGCTACGTAATTAATGATAAGTTATGTTATGTCAAGATAGTTGATGTTTGAGTCCATTCTGTGGGAATCATTGGACCTGACAGTGGTGCTAGATGAAGCTATTCGCGTTCATCATCCGGGGACCATGAATGTAGTAAATCTGGGGTCAATCCATCTGGAAGAAGATGTAAAAAATGTAACCTCCTGTTGGAGCCAGATGACAAAGTCATTGGCTCACCAAAGTCAGGACGCTTCACCCTCTGGGGACCATGCATATGTGTACAAATTGTCTTGACAACACACCCTACAGTCGTTAAGATATTTTAGTCTGGACCAAAATACCAGACCAACTGACAGACTGGCATCCGTAGAGTCACGGCTTAACAGAGCAGATTCATCTTGTTCTTCTGAGCCCCTGTTGTTCTTGGTCGTGTACTGTTCTGGATGATCAGATACTACGTGACAACGCACCAAGGTATTTCCAGCATAGACGGGACAACAAGAAACTCATCTCTCTGAACAACAGAGTCGATGGTAAGGTTGATTTTTCTTCAGAATCAAAGAGCATGTTTTGACTCACAAAGCTGCACAGACACCGATGAATCATTGAAAAGAATCATATCCATAATAGAAGAGGAAGAGTTACTGCCTCCTTTAACCGAAATTGGATGAAATCATTGGGCGTGACTCACAACTCCTGTAACAGTGATACTCCTGTCTCATACCGGCTATCGCTGCTTTTGTCCTCTCGTGCAACAGGTTCAAACCTATTCTCGCAGGGTTGTCTGATGACATTTAGGGAAGCGTAGGAACTCGCAGACTGATGCACAAGTCGACACGGCAGGCTGGGAGTGTAAGATTATGTAACAGTGATTTTTTTTCTTTCCTCTCACAGCTCCCTCTTTATGCACCACCGCGTGTCTCGCAGCCTGTTCGCAGTAAATGATGCACAGCTCTGAACCAGCCTGTCTCTTAACGGTGGCAGTCCTCTGAGGACACATGTTAAGTGGGTCACAATGAGCATATTTAACAAACACACACATGCATGGACGCAGTATGTAAACACACACAAACACACAGCCTTCACTATAGAGTCTAGTGTTTCTAGCGTATTAGTCAGCAAGCTCTGATTACAACCGCATAACTTCATGAAATCATTTGGCCGATTGCTCCGGGGGTGTCAAGCTAATACTCATAAATCCGTTTAGGAATACCAACACAGAGACAGAGGCCTCCGAGCTCCGGCAGCTAACTCCACTTTGTAATTAAACTGCTCTGCCTCATAACTAAAGAGGTGGCCGGGGTTATTTAAAATGCGACAGTGTTGCTCCGCTCAATGACTATCAATCACCGAGAAGGAGGAGGAAGACAGTTTGCATATGTGCTCTGGCCTGCAGACACTGACCTTTACCTCCGTGTGTGTGTGTGTGTGTGTGTGTTTCAATTGATTTGTTTTTTAAATCGACTCTGCAGATGCATTGCAGCTCAATTTATGGTGTATTTACTGTGATTTTAAAAGGCAGAGAAGCTAAACTGTCAAAAACACAGATCGACCGAGGTGTTTTTTTATTTTCCAGGCTGATAGTAATAAAGACTGTTAGTGATCAGGAGACTTGAAACTAGGGTTGGGTAGGTTTCTGGTTTTGTGACAACCGACTGAAGTAGCAGCATGTGGCTACTTAGCGGATAGCCGATTAGCTCAGCTCCATATGTGGTGAGTTGCTTATGTCTTGTTATGATGTACACAGACTGTCCACAATGCTGCAGCTTATCAGCGTTAAAGGCAGTTTTAGTAGCCTGCAGTAGGAAGGCTTGTTTTGATTCCCTGCTCCTGTTTGCCCTGTTAAAATTACTGCATTACGCTTCCTGTATCAGTTTCAAATTAAAAGCCCTCTAGTGTTTCAGTGGACAGAAACTCTTCATTTCTAAATAAGGCTTTTGTTGTGGAAAACTTGACTTGCAAGATGTGTGTTATTTTATGTTTCTGTTTGATGCTAAACTTTAGTAGAAGAAGACGAGTGAAGTTTCATTGTTTTTGTGAGAAATGAAAACACGACGTGTCACAGTTGCCCTGATGGACTGTAGTGCTGCTGCACTCCCATTAATGGCCTCTCGTATTACTGGTCCATTAAGTCTTTAGTCCTCATATCAAAGAGGTTTGAAAACTTTTAAAATGGACCAACTGTATCTGAAAATGATAAACAATTGCTGTAACAGTGATAGAATGTTACTACAATTTACTCAAGTATTGTTCTTCACTTGAGTATTTCCATTTCCTGCTACTATATTTACATGATAACTTTAATTACTAGTCACTTTGCAGATTCAGATTATTCACTGTTGATTGGCTATTACTTGTGACATGTAACCAATCAGAGAGTGTTGTTGGCGGAGCATTTAATGAGATAACACAGGGGTGAATGCAGACATAATGACAACTACATTAGAGCCAAAGAAGCCTCATTTTTTCCTTCGCCGAAGAGGTTATGTTTTCACCCGTGTCCATTTGTTTGTTGGTTTGTCAGCAGGATTACACAAAATCTACTGAAATAATTTTCACAAAACTTGGCCCAGAAAAGACCCATTAAGGACCCATTGGTGTGGATCCAGATGAAGGGACGAGAGCCCGACCGATACTTGGTTTTTGAGGCTGATATCGATACCGATATTAGGGGGTGAAAAATTCACAAAGGTTTTGAAATGATCCCTCAAATGTGGTTATCAAACACCTTTATGGACGATATGCAACAGAGGCATAATATTTTACATTTCAACAATAAACTTTACTGTCTAAAAATTACATCAGTACACTGAAACAACAAACTTTAATCATTACAAATAAACCCACACATATTATTCTGCATTATTAAAAACACAAGGGTTCTTATCTGCACATATTGGACAACATATTCGCCGATAACTGTCAGAGACCAATATCGGCACCATAACGGTTTATCAGTCGGGCTCTAAAAGGGACAGATCCAGGAATTGTGTTCTCACTTTCTTTACACTGATACAGATAATCAGAAAAAATGCCAATACCAGCCCTGGTGATCGGTCTATGCCTCGTCAAATATTCTAGTACTGTGTACAAATGTGTGCCAACTGAGTCTCCGAGGTTACAAGACAGCCAAAAATTATGCCACTTATTATGAGCGTTTGTCCTAGTTGAAGGCTATTTTTTCACTGGGCTGTTCTGCATGTAGACGACTCAAACTTACTGAGGGATATTGGGATATTTTAGTGTTTCACTTGACTGTTTATTCTGTGACATATCTGAATTTTAATTTTGTGTTTTGTGAATATTACTGGCACAAAAAAATGAATGCGACACATTTGAAGAAGCATCTGCAGGATAAACACAGAACAACAACACTGGAGGCGAGGCCGACTGACGAGGAGAAAGATACTGATGGTAACTCTAAAGGACTCTAACGCGTTACTTTTCTCAGAAGATAACACAGTAACAAGTTACGTTTAATGGCAGTAATGAGTTACTTTTCAAAGTAACGTTACCCAACACTGATTATAGACATATCATATGAGCTGAGGATGAAATTTGAAAGAAGAAACACTTCGCAAAAATGTATGCACTAGACATTAATACAGCCAAAATGATCCAAAAATGAAAGTCAAAAAACATTAAATGTATCAACAGTTGCATGAGGGGTAAAGCACTTTTTACTGATCCCACTTTGTTTGTCAGAGCCCGTTTAAGTTCATACACAATATCGACCGATAATATAAGTGAATATCGGTCGGGCTCTGAAAGGGATGGATACAGGAATTGTTTTCTTACTTTCTTTTGCTTCGTAGCTGCCGATAATCAGAAAAATGACAACACTGGCCCTGGTGATCGGTCCATCCACGGTCAAATATTCTAGACCTTTGCCACAATGTATGCACTACGCATTAAAGGTGCACTATGTAGAAATTTGTATCTTCATTGACAACCAAAATAAACAAACCCTCTTCATTTTCATGAGCGAATAAACTTTTTGTTTACATTTGGCGGACCCTGCCACCATTCTAGCTTCAAACAGTGTTCTGGGACCTTATTTTTTATTTTTTGTTGATTCACTTATGGAAAATATATATACATATATTTCTGAGTTTGCATTATTACCTCATTAATATTGTAAATATTAAAATTTCGAGTTTGAATTTCTTCTCCAAAACTACATACTGCACCTTTAATGCAGGTGTTTAAAAGTTAAAAAACCCAAAATGTATCAACACTTTTCATTGATTCCAATTAATTTATCACTGACTTTCAGACGTGTTCATGCGCGTGTGTTACCTTCAGTATGGTGTCCAGGTGAACCGGGTCCAGCACGCTCCCCTTCCGCGTGGTGACGATCACGCGCCCGTAGCGGCCCGGCGTCTGCAGGTCTGAGTAGAGCGCGTGTTTGGAGCGGTTCACGGGGAACAGGCTGTCCACCAGGTTGCCCTCGATCTTGGCCAGGCTGTGTTTGGGCGCCAGCAGGCTCTCCACGTCCTCCTCCACGCGGTACCGGCTGAAGCTGGCCCCCAGCAGGATGGAGAGGAGCACGGGCGCCGAGGCGAAGAACACCGGGTGGCCCGCCACGAACCGGCCCAGCGCGTGGAAGGAGGTCCTCAGGCCCGCGTGCAACACCTGGCGCAGCATCCTAGCGCGCGGCCGCGGCTCGAGCCTCTCCCACCGACCGGAAAGCCCCGGAGCACTGCCGAGCATCAGGGGCCGCCGGACGCATCGGTGGGCTCCGTCCGTGTCAGGCTGCTGGAGGTGCGGGGAGGATTTATCCCCCGGAGCAGGAGGTCACCAGCCGGGGAGAATCCGAGCCTCCTCCGGTCACAGGTGCGCCGCTTCCCCCTGGGTTCTCTCATCCGCTGGTGGAGCAGCGCAAAGACAGAAAGCTGTTAATGAGGCAGCACTTCTCTGCTCAGAGCATATTGATAGCCTACTTTACATTTACCAGCCACAACCCTGCTGCGCTCAGGCTGCATGGCTCTGTGCGCAACAGAGAAAAGAAAAAAAAACGCAGAAAAGCTCCTCAACCATTAGTTGTGTTTGTGCACTCGGACAGGTTGCACTGAGGACACACTGTAGCTCACTGAAGCCAGGCTGTACATACCTAAACAGGGGAGGGGGGGGAGCGACCCGGTGATGACGGAGCTCATCTGAGACGCATTCACACCGAGATGTTCTCCTGCCGGCTCCTGTCCGTGCGTCCAGCTCCTCCCTGCATCAAGTCACCCCCACACAGCCTGATCTGACGGGTGGTCGCGGTGGGTGGGTTGGGTGGGTGGGATGGTCGAGCTGTTTGTCAGAGCAGCTTTATGTGGGTTTCCTCTGCGGCAGAAGCCTCTCTGTCGTCCGTCCTCTGCTCCTCATCGCCCCGGCGGTGTGACGGAGCCCCGGTTCATCTTCCACCGGGCTGCTCTCCCAGCAGCGACTGCTCTCCTCGTTGGGAAGGCACGTCACTAATTACCGGCTTTTCAAACCGGGGACCGTCTCTCTCTCTCCCTCTCTCTCCCAACCTCTCTGTCTCTCTCTAGGTCTCTCTCTCTTTCTTGCACCGCCTTCACGACCCCGCCCCTCTCCGTTCCGCGCCGTTACAATGCAGAGAAACGAACGCACTCAGTCCACCAGTGACTGACAGCCTGTGTGGGAGATTTATAGGAATTTAACATATTTTAAATGCAGTCAGAGTCGATGTAAAGGATGTTTTATACATTAATTCTTATGATATTTATGGAAAAATAATGTTTCTCTTAAAAAACTAAATATGCGGGCTAATATTTATCTGCAGGGTTGTTGTTTGTAGCAGGTAGTAGCATCTTTAAAGGAGCAATTTAGTCTAAAACGTTATCACCAGAGTCTCGTTGAACGCTCACCAAAACCCGTACCTTAAACACTGGCTGGGGCGAGCTAGTTAGCTAACTAGCATTGTATGTCTTATGGCTTACATGGGCCACACATGGAAAAGGAGGCTTTGTTTTCACCCGTGTCTGTCGTCTGTTGGTTTGTCAGCAGGATTACTCAAAAACTACTGAACAGACTTCCACAGAACTTGGATGGAGGATGGGTCTCGGCCCAGAATAGATCCCGTTAACTTTTGGTGCAGATTCTGATAAAGCTAAAAAAAAAATATGGGCTAATATTTCTCTGAAGGGTTGTTGTTTGTAGCAGGTAGTAGCACCTTTAAAGGAGCGATTTAGTTCAAAACACTTAAAAAAATAAGCTAACGTTATCACCAGAGCGTGGAAAAACAACAGTGTTGACGTACGGCTTATGGCTTACATGGGCCACACATGAAAAAGGAGGTTTTGTTTTCACCCGTGTCTGTCGTCTGTTGGTTTGTCAGCAGGATTACTCAAAAACTACTAAACAGATTTCCACAGAACTTGGATGGAGGATGGGTCTCGGCCCAGAATAGACCCTGTTAACTTTTGGTGCCGATCCTGATAAAGGGACAGAACCAGGATTTTTTTTCTCACTTTCTCTAACATGGCCAGATAAGCCTCTTTCAACATTTTTAAAAAATGATTTCTCAGGGCATAATTCATGGATCTTAATGAAAAAAATCAGGCTTATTTAGGTCGCTGTTATCGATAATTCATTTATTCAATCAAGATAATTTGATTATCCCATCAAGCACAAGGACGTTGACTTGTTTTCTCTTCCATGTCTCGCCAAAACCCGTAACTTAAACATTGTAGAGCTGCTCCTGTATATTAGCAGCTCACAAAACTGACAAACTACCCTTTCACATAACTGCAGTCATCAATATGAGCAGATTTATTGTGATTTTCATCTTTTATAGTACTTTTTCTGTGCCGAGCTGGCAGCCATGTTGGTGTTGGTGACGCATGTTGAGCGTTTAACACAAAACTAGATGGTATTTTACTTTAATTACGACACACTGTACTGAACCGTCATCACTACACCACTCTATAACATTTCTCTAAAACATAAATGAAACGTTTCTCTAAAACTAAGTACGTGTGCTAATTTGTTCTCTGGAGGATTGTTGTTGTGTTTGTAGCATTAGTATTGTCTTTAAAGGAGCAATTTGTAAGATACCTAAAGCTGCTGTTAGCATTGTCGTCGTTTTAGCTAACTCCGTTTTGCAGTTAGCAATCCCGTCACTCCTCTCTACGTAACCACACTCCTTTCTTTCCTTTGAAGCAGCTCTCTTTGCCCCTTTCTTTTCTACTTTGCATGGCCTGTTTGGTCGTATAAGCCGCCACCTTAAGTTATCAGTATCCTGCTCTGTGTGTGTTAGCGAGCAGGCAGACAATTTAATAGAAAATAACTTGCTTTAATTTCTATGAAATTCCTTGTAAAATAATGTTTGAATCTTTGAAAACTAATACTACTTAATATTTTTTTCCTTGCTGTGGAGGGTTGTTATTACGTTTGTAGCCTCTAGTATCGTTTAAAACATACTGAAAAAACCCAAAGAGTCGGGTTTTTTTATACTCTATTGGTGTTAATTCATTAAAAACCTGTTGTCAGGGGCATTATGACAACACCTTCACCGCCTCTCCTGCAGGATAAAATGCAGATTTTTATTCTGCAGCATCTGAGCAGCTGCCTGATTTGACTTGATATAATTATACATAACGTTAAGTGTCCTCAGCCCGGTTGCAGATGCACGAGGCATCTCTCAGGCTTTGCTGTTGTGTAGCACGTTGCCATAGAAACCAGACTTTCTTTTTTACAAGCCGTGGTTCCCATGGCAATAGTGATGCCACCCATCCCCCCCTAAAGCACGCACACACACACACACACACGTACACAACACGACACACACTCTCTCTTTCTCTGTCACACACACGCACGCACAGAAACACACACCTGCTGACTCCCAATCTGCTGATGGCGTGGAGGTGTTTGACCAAGTGGCGTTAAAAGCAGCGGAGAGAGAGAGAGAGAGTGGAAAAAATAATGAGTGAAGACAGGCCGAGATCACACTCTCCCTGTCTCTCTGTTGGTCTGTCTTTGTTTTAAGACCCATGAAACCAAAACAGCCAACCAGCCTTTAGTGTGTCTGCATGGGACCAGCTAATGGCTCCGTCCTCTCCCCAGATACTCTGAATTAAAGGCTGTTTGGATTAAAAAACAAAAATGCTTTCTCTTTACTCCCTCTGCATGATGCTCGGGTTCAGAGGAAAGAACATGAAGGTTGCAAAAGTGTGAGATTTTCACAGTACGATGAGTGTCTCAGGAAATAATTTTCACAGTATCGTGGTGTCAGACAATTATAACTTACCAGTGACAATGTGTCTTAAAGGAATTTTTATCCGCTCACCTTCGTGCTGAATGAAGTCGGGTGAAGTTTCGTCATCCACAAAACATTTCTGGAGCTTCACAGCAAAACAGCGGTGCAGCGTTCTCAGACACAACTGAAGAAGATGGGGACTTGTTTCATAACATTAAAAAATATGAAACTGATCAATTGAAATCGAGCTCACGCATTCACCTCAGAGTGTGTGTGCTAACGCTTTTAGCTTAGCAGATACTGTGAAGATTTTGGCTTAAAAATGAGTGAGCTGAAAGGAGCCACCTGTCGAATTCATACTCAAAACAAATAAGGGACAGCATCTCATCAGAGTAACCTATAACTGCTGCTAGCTATACCTGCTGTTAACTACTTAGCTCAGTTAGCAGTGCAGCTAGTGTCCTTGACTGTGAGCTCAGAGCACTGGAGGAGTGTTGGTGTTTACATCGCTAGCATGGGAGCTTTTGCCCGGGACTGGCTGGGGTGAGCTAGTTAGCTTACTAGCATTGTACGGCTTATGGCTTACATGGGTCATACATGAAAGAGGAGGTTTTGTTTTCACCCGTGTCTGTCGTCTGTTGGTTTGTCAGCAGGATTACTCAAAAACCACTAAGCAGATTTCCACAGAACTTGGATGGAGGATGGGTCTCTGCCCAGAATAGACCCTGTTAACTTTTGTTGCAGATCCTGATAAAGGGACAGAACCAGGGATTTTTTTCTCACTTTCTCTAACATGGCCAGATAAGCCGCTTTCGACATTTTTGTTGATTTCTCAGGGCATAATTCATGGATCTTAATGACAAAAAATCAGCCGTATTTAGGTCGCTGTTAGCTGTGCATACAAAAGGGAACAGTTCGGTCTCTAATCTGCTTGTTAAGTCTGTGGTAACGCTAGATGAGGGCTGGAAGAAGCTTCAATGTTCTGAGAATGACAAACAAATCAATTTTGTGTCATGTTCCCATATTATGTATTGGCGATATGCCTATATAATTCATTTATTCAATAAAGATAATTGGATTATCCCATCAAGCACAAGGACGATGACTTGCTCTTTCTCTTTCATGTCTGCAGAGAATTTATGATTTTATGGTCATGAAATGCTCAATGGGCTGTTTTTGTCCTTTACTAAAATAAACCGGCAAAATCTTACAGATTAAATTCGAAGCAGTCGAGCTCAAAATAACTTCCGTCTTGAAGGTCTCGACCCACAACCGCTCAGCCAAGGTGTTAACATGCAACTGTGGGTTAATCACTCTGCTAAAAACAATGCTCCCATGACGAACGCTTCCTCGGAAAAGTTAGATAAAAACTAAAAAAAAACCATCTGCGTCTATGTGCTTATGCATGTTCTTATCCATTATTCAATTAAGCCTCAATTAGCCTTTAATCCCCATTACCAGTCCAGTGAGAGATGAGCGGCGCAGAAATGAATGAGTAAGTGTCTCCCCGGGGGAGGAGGGGAAGAGCAGAATAGAAAATGAAAGACTGCAGAGATATAGGGGGCTCGGGGCAGTTTTCTGATAACAAAAGTACTAATTAGTGTCGCTAAAGGATTTATAGAAATCAGAATATAGTGTGTGTGCGAGTGTAGAAAGTGCAGAGAATGAATGGATCCCTTTGAAAGCGTGCCAGGCTATTTTCTGCACCTACAGATTCGAAGGAATCCTCCAGGGACAAAAATACTGCGGTCAACAAATTCACTTACACTTTTACACACACTCAGGCGTATAAGACGGACAGATGAGGGAGGCAGCAAAGTGGAGAGCACGTCTGATTCAAAAACTTTGGATGGGCCGTCATCCGTCTGCTTGACATATCCCCCTCCATAATTAACAAGAGCGATATGGACGCAGATATTCCCGAATGAGGCCTCTCTTCTCTTTTTCTTTATGAGCTCGTACTCCTCTGAAGGAACTCGCCCAACCCTCCTTGTCTTCCACCCCTCCCATCCCCCCAGTCCATCTGTTTTGGTGGAGGCCATCCATTAATAAAGAGTCTGTCCTTTCATTTCTATTTCCCCTCCTTCTGTATTATTTATTTACCCATCTATCCACCGTTATGGCGAGCAGATATGGTCGCCCGTTTAAGATGCAGCAGATCCACCTTCCTCGAGTGTAAAAGAAGTCCAACAGAACCTCTTACGCACGTATGATCCAGTAAAGTTTGTTACTGAAAATATCTTAAATCAAAATACTGTAAACTGTCTTGAACACCTAACTGGCAGCTCCTCTAATTTAAATAACATTTCAGAGTGTAGGTGTGACTTCAAACACAGCGAATCTACACAACTTCAGCCCAGAAGACTCAAATTGTGATGGCTGGAGTCTGAAGTCGTTAATTTAAATGGAAATTACTGTAATTAACTCCTCACTTTAAAACTTTTGCCTTTGTGACACATCTTTGAACATATTTGAATAATAGGGCCCATTTAAGTTGCAAATCTTCACCTTTCAGACAGAAACATTTAACCCTCATTGTTGTCCTTAAAATGGTCTCAGTATAGTTGATGTTTGTGTATTTTCTACATTATCAGTAGTTCCAGTCTTCGTTTGGTTTATGTGATATAACCTCATTGTTTCCATTGTGGTTTTTGATGATGAAACATAAAGTTTGGTTGAGAATATATTTTTCCAAAAATCTTCTTTTAAAATAATTCTTATTGGAAATGTTGTTAAAGAGATAATGAGATAAGTTATTATGAGGAAATTACTTCATAAGATAGATAGAGAAAGATTAGACCATTAAATATATGCAACATATGACCTTTTGTTTTCTTGTGCTGGTTAATTCATGTTTATATCTCCAGATAACAAAGCACGTTTTTGCCACCATGTAGCAGAGAAGATGGACCCGAAAGTCTGGAAAAACACTAGGAACAGGGAAGGAGCTGATAGGCTGGAAAAACACGAGGAACAGGGAAGGAGCTGATAGGCTGGTAAAACACTAGGAACAGGGAAGGAGCTGATAGGCTGGAAAAACACTGGGAAAAGGGAAGGAGCCAATAGGCTGGAAAAACACTAGGAACAGGGAAGGAGCCGATAGGCTGGAAAAACACTGGGAAGAGGGAAGGAACCGATAGGCTGGAAAAACACTGGGAACAGGGAAGGACCTGATAGGCTGGAAAAACACGAGGAACAGGGAAGGAGCTGATAGGCTGGAAAAACACTGGGAAAAGGGAAGGAGCTGATTGGCTGGGAAAACACTGGGAACAGGGAAGGAATTGATCGGCTTGAAAAACGCTAGGAACAGGGAAGGAGCTGATAGGCTGGAAAAACACAAGGAACAGGGAAGGAGCCGAAAGTCTGGAAAAACACAAGGAACGGGGAAGGAGCCGATAGGCTGGAAAAACACAAGGAACGGGGAAAGGAGCCGATAGGCTGGAAAAACACTAGGAACAGGGAAGGAGCTGATAGGCTGGAAAAACACTAGGAACAGGAAAGGAGCTGATAGGCTGGAAAAACATGAGGAACAGGAAAGGAGCTGATAGGCTGGAAAAACACTAGGAACGGGGAAGGAGCTGATAGGCTGGAAAAACACTAGGAACAGGTAAGGAGCTGATAGGCTGGAAAAACACTAGGAACAGGGAAGGAGCTGATAGGCTGGAAAAACACTAGGAACAGGGAAGGAGCTGATAGGCTGGAAAAACACGAGGAACAGGGAAGGAGCCGAAAGTCTGGAAAAACACAAGGAACGGGGAAAGGAGCCGATAGGCTGGAAAAACACTAGGAACAGGGAAGGAGCTGATAAGCTGGAAAAACACAAGGAACGGGGAAAGGAGCCGATAGGCTGGAAAAACACTAGGAACAGGGAAGGAGCTGATAGGCTGGAAAAACACTAGGAACAGGGAAGGAGCCAATAGGCTGGAAAAACACAGGGAACATTATCTTGTTTTAGGCTTCAGCAGCCTTCTTGCAGGATGTAAACTTTGTCTTCTGACCACATCTTTAATTACATTTCACCTTTATATTATTTATGTCACATTAATAAAGAAGTTGTCGTAAACACTGTTCTGCTCATCTGGCAGAGATCATAAAATACAGCAGTAAACCATAACAAAACAATGGAGAGAAGATGCAGCTGTGCCACACGACATATTTAATTGATGGTCCTTGAAAATATGGCTCCGCTCACAAGCACAGATGTCTCATTTTTGTTGAATGCCTGTTGTCTGAAATCCTCCTTCCTCGTGCTCACATCTCAGTGGGGAGGGATTAAGACAAAAGGAGAGTATGTGAGGAATGGAGTCAGGGATGTACATCTAAGAAATGTCGAGCTGATAAGGTGAACGAGTTAGCAAAAAATAGCTCCAGCAGATCCAATATTCAATCTTCTTTTAGCTCTATTTTTGTTCTCCACCTTCTCCAGGCATACTCACACTATGTTCACCAGCTAGTTGCTAACCTCCCTGGCAGGAGCGTACAGTGGGATTTTTATGCTTCTTTACTGAACAATGTTGCATCTGAAAACTGGTTTGATGAAAGACCAAAACAATGAGCTGAAAGAGACAAAGATGCCAAAATATTTTGTAGAGTTGAGGGTTTTTTGTTCGGTATCAGTTCTCTGTGGGTTCATTTCATCCACTGTCAAAACATGAAAAGTATCGATTGGCGCAACTTTAAAGCAATATTATGTAGAATTGTGTGCAATTTGGCATCCCCCCAGACATTTTTCCCGTCTTTATTAGGATTCAGAAACACTCAGTTAACATGAAAATTTCAGTTACAGTACAGACATTTTGGAGGTTTTAGTTAAAGGAGACTAAATACATTCACACCAGTAACATCTTCAATATCAGCACAATGTTTAAAAGTTAGATTTAAAGGTTTAAAGTCCATCCTCTGCATCTCCTTCCATCTATCCATCCTTATTTTCCTTTCTGCTATTTCTGTCCATTCCCTGCATCCTCTCAGTGGTCAGCAACATTCATAATTTCTAAATGTCATTTGGACATTAGCTCATGAGGCCAGGAAGGACGCTGTAAATGGAGGGGTGATGGAAGAGGGAGGTCGCGGGGAGGGGCACGATATGAGAAAATACAGTAAAGTCATCTCCGTGGCTTCGTGGAGACTCGAGATTTGATTACAGTTTACAGGCCAGAAACAGAGAAGATGGATGCAGATACGAAGCAAATGCTTCTGCTCTGCTTCTCCTCACAATCACAGGCAAAAAAAAAGACGAAGAGTGAAGCAGCTGAGGGTCACAAGCTTTGTAAAGAAAAGCTGGGAGAAGCCCGATGACTTCAGCAGCGCCTGAGGTAAAGCAGACTTGCTGAAAGGTCAGCGTGTGATCTCTGAGAAGAAGCATTTTCACATCTCAGAAAAGCTAAATTTAATCTGTGTGATTACTGGACCCATCTGTAATATGTACATCAACTCAAAAAGGCCCTGAAGGCATCATTTCCTGCCCTCTATTGGCTAGACACAAGAACTGCACAACTGGACTGATTGTGTTTAACCCAGCAGTGTGCTGTTGTTTCTTTCACAGCAAGTTTTAATGATAAAGTGATTTGATGTGTGTCTCGGGATCATTCACATTCGTCATTGCCTCCACGTAAGGAGAAGTTGAAGGACATAAAAGACACGGTGTGTTTTATTCTGGGCAGCCGACCAAGTTTGAGCCTCTGACAGCAGAAATAGCTGCAGCCTTTGATGTTGTTGCAAACTGACATCCACTCGCGAGCCACTTACTGCTCAGGCTGACAAACCTGCAGGCTTTATATAACCGCTGGGAGCTATGGATCAAAATCGTATTTCAAACATACTGTATGTAATCATATATTGCCGTACTGATGTATAAACCATAAATAATAAGACTGTATAGTTTGATAATGTGTATATATACATGGAATTCTATTCAAAAACAGCTTATAGATAATTAATCAGATTTGAATGCTGTTTGTTATGGTGGCCCTGAAGTGCAAATCACAGCAGCAAATATGTAAATACAAAAACAAATTGGAAATCAAGTTAACAAAAGAGAAAACTCAACAGCAAATAGGAAATCACAACAAACACAAAAACAAAACAATAACAAACAGGGAACACAAATTGGAAATCAAATTAAACGAAGAGAAAACACGACAACAGATTTGAAATCACAACAGCAAATAGGAAAACACAACAAATGCAAATATAACACAATGGCAAATAAAACACAACAACAAATAGGAAAACACAACAAGTAGGAAGACAAAATGACACATAAAACACAACAAAAACTCACAAAAACAGGACAGGAAAGCAAAACCACAAATCAAAGATCAAATTAACTAAAGAGGAAACACAACAGCCAATCAGAAATCACAAATGGCAAACAGGAAAACACAAGCATAGGAAAACTCTAAGGTGAATAAAATACAATAAAATCTCACAATAGGAAAATACAAAAAACTCACTAAATACAAAAAACTCACTAAACACAACAACAAATAGGAACACACAACAAATACAAAACACAACAACTCACAAAAACAACAAATAGGAAAACACAACAGCAAATAACAAAAAAAATACAACTCACAAAACACAACCATAAATATGAGTTAATGTTGTTGTGTATTTCTTTTTACATTTGTTATTTGCACTTCAGGGCCACCGTATTTTGGCTCATCCAGTGAAACAATATTTTGTAGAAATTAAGTAATTCACCACATTGATGCAACAATCCTTAAAAAAATCCAGTACTACCCAAACTTAAAGACAATAATAAAGTGCGGCAGAACTCTCCTAACAACTCTGGATCTTCCTTCAGAAACAGCTGGATAAAAGTCAAACACTCAAGGAATAAAACATCCTCTTCATTGACCTGTTCGCCACCGACTGCATCTTATCTCTTTTTATTTACAGATTGTTGAGGTCCATCTTTGCCCTCCTGTGACATGATTTACTAATGTGTGCAGATTGGTGCGACGTTGTTTAACAGGGACCGGGTCCAGGTGACAAATCAGGGGTTTAATCACCGTAGCTGTCATTTTTACACTGGCCATTAAAGAAGATTTATCGCAATTCAATGAAGTAATGGCACGAAGGCAGGCGGCAGACTCATTATTAAACGCTCTACTAACAGTGCATCAAGTTGGCTTCAGGGACTGATTCTCATGTTAGTCTTTGATTAACAGGGCTTCATAGATTCAGTTTAAAACTTCAAACGTGATATTTTTACACACTAGGAATAAAAGCTTAATATACGCCTACTCCTACTCATTCTCAGAGGCTTTGATTCTTTGCTGCTTCTCTGGATTTGTCAATGGGGGAGAAGAAGTAGATGTGATTCTTGAGATAGCCTAACTTAGTTTTAAGATGGTTTTACCACAAAAAAATGACGTATTTTCATAACGTAGAACATATCTGGAGAGGATGAAACAAGTCTGTAGGCTGATGATAGGCTACCGATTGTGTTAAGTTTAGTTAAGTTGAACAACGTAAATTAAACAAACTGGACTTTATTTAAATGTATTTTTGATCTAATGTAGACATTCATGAAATATAGCCTAACTTCACATTTCAAGGTTATGTATTGCAGATATATTAGGCTAATTAGCCTTGGCTGCTTCACCTAGACTAGGCTATGTGTTTCTAGTTGTCTTGTTGTCCAAATGATAGACATATAAAGCAATTTAATTTAAGTATACACAAAGTAGGCCTACATGGCAAAAAGTCTACCATAAGTCATCTACAAATAATGTCACCTATCATGTTCAAACAAATGTAGGCTTAATTGTGTTGACCTTGGCGTTGGCCTATGATTCAGCAAAATATTTACAGCTAACTAAAATATTCTAAGTTAACTTACTGTGTTAACATAAAATAGCCTATTTCAGTTGTATAGCTTGAATGTCGACACAGAAATGGAAAATAAATTGAATAAAATCCACGTTTTAAGCACATTAGCTTGAGTGACTCAGCATGCTAATGTTAGCAAGCGAACATCATAGGCAAGAGCAAGCTAGCTCTTGACAATATAAGCTAGCTCTTGACCAGCTCTTGCATGTGGATTGCTTGACATTTTTGAGAAATGTGCGTTTCAAGCAGTTTAGTGAGGTAGTAGCTAACTAACTACTTACAGGGCTTGTTGGTAAACTGCTACAAGCTAGGTGGCGAGCCACCCAGGCTTGTGCTAGTAAGTTACAATAACTTCAAGTGCTCCTCTCCATTTTCTCTCTACTTTTTTTGTTTAACCCTCCTGGCATTTTGCTTACCTGTGTTTACAACTTTTTCTGAGCAGGAAAAAATTAACTTCTCAGAGCTAGCAAGCTCGCTTACGGTCAATTAGCTTGTTAGATTAGCTTGGTCTCCACCGGGATGACTATTAAAATAATGTATTTGTACAATCAATTCCTGTGTCATAACTCTTCAAACCACTACTTCAATACAAAAGGTTAAATAAAAGCGAATGTTTCAACACAGCTAAGCTTATAAGCTACCATAGCTTACTATAGTGCATTTTGGGCTCTTCAGCTCTCCGTCCCCTCAAATTTCAACGGGTCAGCACTGTTGAGATGGCTTGCCAAAATGCCAAAAAGCCTCTGTAACCACACAATTTATCACGCCATTGTTTTATCTGTTTATGTTTAATTTAATGTTGTTTTACATTTATACTACTCCAGTTTTCTTGTAAATGCTAATTGGATTATTCCTGTTTTGTTTTCTTTATAGATGCAGCGTTGAGATATAAGAGTTGAACTTGAAAAGTTAGAAGTGAAATGCTGTTAAGACCTAGCCTTAACTATGTAAACTAGAAAAAACAACAATTCAGAAATGTTTAGTCTGAATGTCAGTAGAGGCAGGATGCTGTAGCAACGTGACAGTAAGAAAAAAAAAAAGCAAACAACAGTTGTTTCATCTATTTTTTTTTATGTACGTCAGTGGTCGAATCTGCCATTGATAATAAATGTCAGAGTGCAAGAAGGGCTGCCAGAGGCCTGATTCATGATGTTGCTCACACATATAGAAAAAGGAGATCCATGCTCATTATCACTTTCTGTCTCTTTGTCACTTAATCACTACAACACACACACAAAGAGTACACTGAACACCATTATAGACTGAGGGACTGGACTGTTTTTCTAATTGGTGTGTATTGATGACACTGCCGCTGGTGTTGCCACAGATACAAGTCATTAATGTTACCCCCTGCCTGGCGATGTAAAACACGGGGACAGACACACAGTGACAGGTTCAAGAGCCTCCTGTATGAACACAGGACAAGTTGCCATGGGAACTGCTGACATCAATGAATGAGATATGACGATATGAGTGTGTGTGTGTGGAGGAAAATCAATAAATGGACATGCTTTCAGATGCAATCCCGATCTCTTTGTCGTTGGTCCATCCGTCAGTGCGCTCCATCCACTGACTGCCGCTTCTCTCTCTCGAACTCAGCTTATCAATCACAGAAAAGTAGGTGAAGCAACAGCGTAATGTTTCAAAGTTTTATTAAAACCTGACAAAAAGATGCACAACCCAAAACGGCAACACAGAGAACCAAAATCACAGAATACAGATACAAAGATTTACTTAAACGATGGAAAAGCAGAAATTCATTCCATTAAGTTACAAAAATATATCAAGAAAACTCTTGTTGATAATAAAACGTACATAAAGTACCTCAATTTTGTACATATACAGTTTCAATTAAATTTAGATTGTCAAAAATTGTCAATTATCAATTTTCAGCTTCTCAAAATGCAAGAATTTGTTGTGTTTTATTGTTTGTAACGAGTACCGGGACACCCTACCCCTCTACCCCAACAAGTATCAGGACACCCTACCCCTCTACTCCTAGACGTGAATACACAAAGCGGTAAGGGCAAGGGGTGTATTGGGATTGGGCCTAAAGCTATCTGCTAATCCTTTGTAGATCTAGGCCTAGGTACAACTTTGCTTATTATTAATACTTTTTGTATTGCCCAACTGACAGACACTACTTTAGTTATTTCGTCTAACGTTAATTGTGTAATGTTTCATAATTTGAGGAATATAGTTAATTATGTGAAATGTCATTTAAAATCCTCCCACTTTAACATAATAAACATAGTTCAGTTAGCTACGTATGGCAGTAAGTTGTAAATTTGATTTTAATTTAACCAACAGCTTAGTTTGTATAGTGGGACTAATTTTTATTTAATGATACGTTCACTCAGTTAGCACGTATGTTATAATTAGGCTAAGTTCGAACTTACGGAGAGCTGGCAACCGTTCGGTGATGCCAAAGATCAGTTGAGGCACAAGAGGAATCAGTTTGTGTCGAAAGTGAGAGTGCTTTAGAAAAGCAAAAGAAAGACAGATGAAAATACATTTGGTGTCAATCGCTTTAATCTACAAAGCATTATCTGAACACTGGCTTCGGGATTATTCCTGATTACTCATGATTATTCCTGATAAAACAATACCTCAGAAGTCAAATCCTTCACATTTTCTGACCGTAACTTCTGAAATCTTGTCATGTAAAACACGTCCTTTATTTCAGAGCAACATTACATATTTCAAAACAAAGCTGACGTTGTGAGTGCACCTCGGCGAGAGCGTTTCAGCGAAGGAGACAGAAAGACAAATGGAGGGAGTGCATGTTGTAGTTTGAGTGCTTGTAATTCTGCAAGTTCAATTCGCCGCGGGGCTGAACTGCAGGAGAAATGAATATAAATGTCTGACACGAGACGGAAACAAAGTGAGACAGTATCAAAGCAAATCCCCCCCACACACACACACACACACAAACACACACGAACACAATACAAAACATACACATTATGTCTTATAAAGTAAATAAACCAGCAGGTTGATATAAGTTTTCTTGCACGATACAAACGTTCACAATTATTTTCCCTCAAAAAAGGAAAAGGATAAATGAGGTTTCAAGACTTAATATGAGATATAATCAGACTGTAAATATCAAACATTGTATTCTAGTTTGCATTTTTCACTCTTTTATTATCAAACCTGCTAATTAAAATATACAGATATTGACCTGACAGTTACCGTAACATTTGAAATATGGGTTCCTGTAAAAATATTGTACCTTTACATTAATATAGAATTTGTTTGTTCCCATAAGAATGGTTCTAGCTTAATGAAGTCACACTTAAAGCACATGTAGGGCTGGGAAAACCTTCTCCCAACGTACCTATAATCCATAAATTATGGTCCGTAAGAAAACGTCTTGAGTCGTAACTGAATGCATCTTTGTTGCAGGAACACTATACAAAAGCCCGCTGACAGAGGCTCTTACCCTGACATGCTTATATGTCAGGGTGCATCCTTATCTGTGAGAACAACTCAGCTTCATTGTGCTTCATTGTTCTCACACAACATGTAAACTACGTTGGCAAAGTCCAAGAATATCAGCCTTTTCCAACAGATGTCCTGCTGGCAGCTCTGGACTGGTTTCGGGGGGGGGGGGGGGGGGAAGCTGACATCAAGGGTCACCACACCCGGCAGGACTGTGCACCTCGGTTCATGACCGACGACTCGGGACAGCTGAACACTTTCCGAAACTCCTCATAGTTACTCATCGCTCCGATAACTCTGCAGGGCAACAGTGATGAGGAAAGGTCAGGTTAACAAGATTGCAGGCATTCATCAGTGTGTGTGTGTGTGTGTTGAAGTGTGTGTACTCACCTGTATTTCGGTGGACTGTGAGCTCCACTCTGGATCTGATCCCTGGCTGCTTCTGGTCTGTATGAGTTACATCTCACCTACAGAGTATAAGCAGATCAGATGTGTGAATTGACTGTTTGTGTATATCAAGTATAGTTGTGTGTTTTTCTTCATACACAGCCTTTACTTAAAGGTCTCATATTGTAGAAAGTCTTTAAAAGGTTTTAAAGGTTGTGATGTCACAACTAAACAGTCACCATCCTCAGCCACGCCCCCAGCAGTGGTGGGTTACTGCTCAGGACTGTGAGAGCTGACCAATCAGAGAAGACTGGGCTTTTGGGAGGGGGGTCTTAAAGAGACAGGCACTAAAAACAGAGTGTTCAGAGGGTAAAGAGAGAGGCTGCAATGACGAAAATAATGTGGTTTTTGAACATTAAAGCATTTTAACATTTTCTAGTAGATACCTGAAAATGAGCATAAGGGACCATTAAGTAAATGTAGCAATACAAGAGTATATAAATACTTTGTAACCAGTCAAAGTGAAGTAAAAATACACTTAAAGCGCCAAAAGTAAAAGTCAACCTTGTGCAAAATGGCCGTTTCATAATAATGTATGTTGGATTACTGAATTATAATCATTGATGCATAAATGTGTACATCAACTCCAGTGTTGCATTTGGTAAAGATGACATTAATTTTAATAATACAACATATATAACATATAATAATACAACACATTAATATGTTGATTATATTTTGTTGTGAAAATCCAAATCTGTAAAGTAGCAAGTAGCTAAAGCAATCAAATAAATGTTTCCATGTCAGTAAACATTTGCATTGTTTCAATTTTTTAATCATAAACACAAATAGTACTATAACGTTAACCAAAATGAACCATATACTACTCATCGCTCAATGCCTCCACTCATTACCTTGACCTGCTCAAGACTCACAGTATACCTCGACGTTACCCTTGCATGACAACAGAAGTGCACAGAAAAGCTGTTCCTGGTTGAAACACTGGCAGAGTGACAGAAATAGTTTGCATCTGTGTATTTGTGTGTCCTTACATGTGCATAGCTCAGGAAGAAAAGTTGGTTGTTGTTCAGTCCGACTCCAGGCAGCCGAGGCTCCTCCACACCACCTCTGCTCTCATCTACCCACCGCCTGTACGCCTGCACACAGATAAAAAGAGATCGTTTCCTCCTCTGGATTCTTAACATGACAGCTAGAAGGTCTTATAAATAGCCCTTTCACAAAAAGGACATTTTGAGTTGTAAGATACAGGTGACTAATAAATGCAGTAAAATCATATTTAACATTTTTAGTTGCACCTGTGATTTTAACAATTTTTGCACGAAGATGCGGGGAGATAATCCCTGATTGTGAAAGAAAACAGATCATACTCTAAAAGCCTCTCTTATTCCTCCATTGTCTGCTATGTTTTCTGCCAGGGTCCTCTTCCCACGCACCTACAGAACAAACACCCACAAAGCAAATATATTCATTAACAAAAGGTTGATTCTGGACACTATGCAAGAACATTCATGACTGGATTCTTCTTTTAAATATGCATATCTGTGCTGGGATTCTTACATTTAGGCCTGCCTCGTCCCAGTGGTAAGTATTATACTGCTCAATCATACACTGGGTCTTCTCATTGAAGGCTGTTACGGACAAGTTGCTCCACCATTGGTCGAGGTTGCCGTTACTGTCGTATTTGCGACCTGTTCGTGAGAAGAATCGCACACACAAAATTTGTTAGAAATTGCTGCGTCATAGTGAATGTTTGTCTGAGGTCATTATCGGCGATCAGTATTTACCGTTATTGTCAAAGCCGTGTGTTAACTCGTGTCCTACTATCACCCCGATGGCACCGTAACTTAAAGATCTGGAAACAGACAAGAGGATGAAGTACATATTCGTAATAAGTATGAAGTATGAACACCCACACAGAGTTTAAAAGCCTGCGACTCCCCTCTAGTTTGTTAAAACTGAAGAAGCCTCTTGGATGAGAGGTGAAACGTCTTCAAGGAAACAAGTCCAGTCGCCTACGATACAGCACTTTGAAATTACCATGACCTGGATGACTGAAAACCTTCATCTACAGTTTTAGAAATTACTTGGATCTTTTATAGCCTAATGTATGACAGTATTGAGGATTCAATTATTTATTGTTGTGAAATATTTAGCGATACATTTAAAAAAGGAAACAGTACACAGAGGAGCATGAGGTATAAACCTGTGCTGTTTATCCCCAGGCCTTAGCACAACAGATATTCTCTGTGGTTGTCTGAGGTTCATGTCAGGATAATTATTCAGAGCTCCATGTTGCTCCTGAGCAAAGCACGAGGTAGCATTTCTTTGGTCTATTAGTCGAGCGTGTCACAGCTCTGTAATCTCACCTTGGATACTCTTTTCCCCAAAAGAAAGGTTTTTGAAGCTCTCCGGCAGGGAATCCTAAATGAGGAGATCAAAAATATTAATTATTTTCAAAGGCTCCTTTTTTTCTATTTCACCCCGTGTGAGACACAGTTATTTGTGATTAAAAAGTGTCGTTTCTTACAGGAGAAACTATTATAAAACAGATCACATTTCACCTGTGTTAGAAAGCAATCCTGTCTTATCTGTCAGATTTGGTTTGTTCTTAATGCAGATTCCTAATTATTTCTGACACTGAAATGCCCACTCAGCCATTTTACTTAATTGAAATCACTGAGGTGCAGTGTAGCGTCGTCTTGTCTGGAATTTCAGAATAATGAAATAAAAAATTTGCATCTCGGTAATCAATCACATATTGTAGCTTACTGATTTGATTCGTGGACGAGCTGTAGAAGGCGTTCACTGTTGTTGGGTTAGTAAACCACCTGCAACACAAAGACACATAATAAATGCACGTTCATGAGCTAAGTAAAGCACCAAATATCACAGCAGGTTGACATATTAGTCCTTACTCTGTACGCGGGACGCTCTTTCTGAGCCAGCTGATATCAGACTGGGCGATGAACTTCAGTGTCTGCATCACGTTCCCATAGTAGTCCTTCTCGTTGAACGCTAGCTAAAACATACACAAAGGTAAAGACATACTGTTAGTATGTATATTGAATGATGTCTCCAAAAGTGTAGAGGGCAGCATAACCACTGTAACTGCTGCTCACAATACTGTTCGCTGTAGCTATCTTTGGCTGGAGCGACTAGCTGCAGTGAGCAAGTAGCTCAGTTAGCTTTGGAGCTAAGTAGCCCTATTAGCTGTGTGGAGTTAGTTAGCGTTGACCATGGCCTCGGATCCCAGGGGGAGTCACAGTCAGTAACAGGGCTCAGATGCTTCCCAGTGAACATGGACACAACACTGGGTCTGGACACAGTCGGAGGTGGTAAGGAGGCGATTTACAGCGGCTTTGATTAACACAATGATTCCAGGGACGAGAAAATGCATTAAACAACAAAGGACCAAGAGAGTCGGGCTTCAGCAGCAGATGAAAAGGGTGTGTAGAGCTGGAATATTTTCACATTTTACTCTGTGACTGAACCTGTGCAAATCTATCATGTTCATAAAAATAAGTACAAATTGGCTACCATATTTCACCAAACACATAGATCATGTATTTTTCCTGTGTGAATTGTCATCTTCAATCTGATTTGGGTTTGTGTTGTTTGTTTGTGGTGGTACTGGCAGAAAAATGCCTACAAACAAGCCCCAAACCACATAAAAATATAAACAAAAAGTATATTGTGGGGAATGCCAACGACCATCAATGATACATCAAAGAATGCCTCTTCAGGGGATAATAAAACTGAAATATACTTATTTTACCATTTATTAAGTCCCCAGTGAAATTAAATGGGGAAGTGTGTCGAGGGGGTTGGACGTCAAGGGGTTTAGTTAAGATAAAACAAAAGAAAACCTGCAGGCGCCAGGCTTGAAAGTCAAGCAACGCTCTTGCACAAAGAAGCATGGCTCTGATTCAGGTCGCCTCATTGAATGGTGACTTTTGACAGTCACTCAACTACTAAGAATGACAATCTGTAAGCCTTCACTACAGGGCGTCGTCACACCCTGATTGGTGAGGAGGGGAGTGCCCCAAGCTGCTTTCACTCATTAATTATGAGCCAGTCTTCACACTCTGCACACAGGTGATCTGAATCCACTGCAATCAATCCAGAGGGACCTTGAAACTCAGCTAAAACAAAAAAGAAGTACTACATAATGGGACTGCTACAATCTGTTTTCTGTCCTCAGAACTAGTATCGACTTGCAGTGAACATATGCTGTGAGATTGCCTGTCCTGACATTACAATTAGTGGTGAAAAAGAAGATTTGGAGTAACAAAATCATATTCAAGTCGAGCCACAAAGCATCTGTTACTTGATCTAAATGTGTACTTATGCCTGTAACACGTCCAGAAAGTGGGCAAAACTGCTCTAAACTGTATTATTAATGTGGCTGCTGAAGAACAGACCAACGCTTCTGAAACGCTGATGTTACGCACAACCTTAACAACCAACCAGGAGATAATGTCATAAAGAGTCAGAGCAAAATACAGACTTCTCTTGACCTTTGTGAATGCGGTCTACTGGTAATACTAGTCCTGTGTGAATACGGCTTCAGACAAACTGGTGGGCATTGTTTAGCCCATGAATCACTTGAATGGTTGTTTCTCCCGAGTCATCATTCCTTTCTACTCCCATTTTGTATCCTTGCTTTGCTTACTGAACTATCTTACAGCAGTGCAACAGTATACAAACCTGCTTTAAATCTTCATTGAGGTAGGTGTCGTTCAGAATAAACTCGGGGTAGCCAACCTTAGCCAAGACTGCATGAGCCTTGAGAGAGACGACAAAGGAAAAGTTTAAACAGCTTTTCAAATTGTACATTGATTTGTCAGTAACTTATTCATAGTAACTAACATAGAGAAAGTTTAAGCACCGTAACAAGCCAGAAAGAGTGAGGACTTTGAGAGTCACGGTGCCCAAACAACAAATATCCCTGAATCCGTGCAATGGTTCTGTTACAAGAAGAACCAGTAGGAACAATAAAGAGGTCAGTTTAAATGGAATAATGTGGATTTTTATGTGCTTGCTTCACACTGAAAGTCTGACATTACTTGTGGACTTGTGGTGGTAATAAAAGCTAGAGGTGGTTTGCTTAAATGTTTTCAATATGTGTGTTGTAGCAGAGTTTGGTGGATGCAGAATAGTTCTGTTTAAGGAGAAAAGGACTCCATGAAAACATATTTAAAGTTCACAATTTAAACTTATAAAGTCAGTAAAAGAAAGGACAGAATGGCACTGCTGTGTCAAATGTCTCAAAATGTGTCCATACAAACTGTGACGCAATGTCCCACTTTGGTAAATTTATAACTCACCGTTGACATTTGAGGACACACTGGACACAAACAACGGCTTGTTGGTAAAAGTACTGTGCTTGTTTAACCCGACCACCATCCATGAACTCCTCACTTTATGGCCTTTTTTACTCTTTATACTACTACTCCTGACTTCCTCCTTTGCTGCTGTAATAGTTACAATGGCCACTAGAGGTCATCCCTAGCAAGAAACATAAATATGGGTGGTGAAAAAAATGTATTTCTCATTCAACCAAATAGTCATTTTCCTGTTGAGGAGAGCAGATCTACTACACTTTTTAGCCTCTTTTACTTCATTGTTTGGGTTTGACGACATTTAGGAGCTAAAGTGCTAAAGTTTTTTTCCTGAAGTGATCAAAAAAATGCAGCTTTAGGTTGAGAGAAAACAGTTTTTTAGACACAGCAAGTGGATGCTGTTAGCAGAAAACTCTGCCTGCTTCCTGCCAAAAGTGTGCAACTAGTTGGAGAAAACATTGAACAACTGTCAAACATTTAGCACCTAAAGAGACAGATTTTTTGCATGCACTGCCCCCAAGTGGTCATTAAATATTAATGCAGCTTTAAGTTTTTTTTGTGAACAATTTTTTAATG
The DNA here is from genome assembly GCF_040436345.1 of Pagrus major. Lineage (NCBI taxonomy): Eukaryota > Metazoa > Chordata > Actinopteri > Spariformes > Sparidae > Pagrus > Pagrus major. The sequence goes on along the minus strand of NC_133233.1, from coordinate 23,842,160 downwards.
TATTTTCTACATGATTTAGTAACATAAAGGCAAATCAGGAAATTTATAGACAGCTAAATAAAACAAAACAGAAAATAATAGATAAAATAAATATTTTTACCCTCTCATAACTTTATATTTTAATCGCAACAGAATAATTAGAATAAAAAGTGGAGTTTGGAGAAACATGAGCATGAAGCTAACAGCTGTCCTTACCTTCTCTACTGCTCTCTTCTTCGTCGGTTGATCCATCCAGTCGTTCTCTTTCTCCAGAATGTCAATGAACGCCCAGCGAATGCCCGAGATCAGCTCCTCCATCTGACAAACACATACTCTCATATCAATCAGAAGCCGACAGAGGATTCAGTGTGGGGATAAGACTTCCACATGAAAACAACAAGAGCATTTACAAAAAAAAATAAATCACTCACTGTCACTGTCACTGCCACGTAAACACACACACTGCATTAAATGTCAAAATACACTCCACACGCGACTAAACATATCCGAAAAATTAAACACAGTTTTGGACATGATGTCATGATGTGTAGGACGTACGCACCATGTGTTTCTTGTCCTCCTGGAAGTGTGTGTTGACAAAGAGGCGCCCGGTGGCATAAACAAGTGAGTTCTCCACGTAGTTGACACACTTGTCCCAGCGCGGGGTCAGGGAGGTGGTTCCTGTGGTTACCTGGTGGGGGTGTCGGAGACGGAGACGCAAGGTGACTTTGTCTCTTCGACTAAATTACACTGTTTTCTAGACTGATACATGGATATTTCTTTTAAGTATACCATTCTTTTACACATGACATAATCTGTGTTTATGTCATGCTATAAAGTTAATTTGGAGTTCTGTCTCAAGATCCTAAAAATACAGACTGAACTACTCAAATCACATAACTTTCCCAGCTCTCTAATTACTGTCATGAACATTTAAGGACATGAAAACAGAGATTGAGAAAAGTTAAGAAACCTGAGAAAAGCAGTGTGGGTTTGCTACTCTTCTACTTTTTCTTTTCTCACTAAAAGAAGGGAGTTTAAGGGAGAAATGTATGTTCATACAGGATATGAGACAAAATTCAAAGCAGGTTTTATGTAAGTAGTCAATTTCATATGGAAAAGTGACAACATAAACCAACTAAATACTAAATGGCCTAACAATGACAGTTTGCATGTTTTAAACCTCCTCTAAAGGCATTTCTTGTATTACTTGCTTGTCCTGATTTGTTTTCATTCCTCAAATTCACTTGTCTTTGATTTGTAATTATTCAAATGTTCTTTATTGTGCTTTTTGAAACACTGGTTTTGAAGCGGTGCTTCAAGTTTGACTTACTGTCCCAGCTCTCTAATTACTGTTGTGAATATTTAAGGACATAAAGACAGAGGTTGAGAAAAGTTAAGTAACCTCAGAGTGTGGGTTTGCTGCTCACATTTTTATTTTTATTTTAAGGCTTTTCTTATGAAGTGTATGGGCTGTCGTCAAGGCTGGGTAGATTTGACAGAGCAATCTTTATTGAAACAGATCTCAAGCCAGCGTCCGAACCAGAGTGTGCACTCCCTGGTATTCTCAAATCTCGGCAAAGTGATGCCCAAAATGCTTTGCCCTCTGCTCTATCAGAACTCCTCTCTGACCCTCAGTCTTAGGAGATCAACCAAAATCACCCCCGTTCTCTGGTGTGCAGGTCCTTTTTTAGAGTTCATTTGCTCATGCCCGCCTGTTTCCTCTAATTGTTTACTTTTGGGGCACTGAGAGCCCCTCTATCCTGTGGGAAAAGAATAGGTCTGCATAACACCTCTAGAGAATATCTCTCAATGGAATATGTGTACGTGGAGGTGTGTGTGTGACTATATTGATTTTATCTGAAGTTGACCTGCTAGTCTCTCTATACTTAGATGAAAATGTATACATCGAATAAATCTTGAACCTCTGAACTGGTCAGTCCTAAGTGTGGGCCTCTTCCTTTAGCTATTCTCTGACGCACACTACAGGACTAATATGTTGTTCTCCTGGGCATGAGACCTCTACCTTGTCCCCTTCCCACATATACTTAAAGGGAAGCATCTGGTCCTGTCCCATCCTGTCCTGCCACTCAGAGCTCAGGAGGTATAAGAAACACTCAGACACTACACTTACTAACAGAAGGGAGTTTAGGGTAAAAAATGTATGTTGGATCATTAAAAAATCACAGTTGTTCCTGTGACCATCCTATCCTTTGTAACTGTAACTGTATTGCAGTTTGGGACACATATGACCTTTACGAAAAATATGCAACAGTGACACACTCCCAAGGAGCGTGTGTGGGTTTTGTTTGCCTACTCAGTTGTTAGTCCACTGAATAAAACATGTTGTCTGGCTTCAGTCTCCTCTAAAGTCACCGTGATCTCATCTTCCAAAAAGTTAGATTTTCTGGTATTTTCTCCATGGCTATTTCTGACAATTTGTGCTGGCATTACGTAAGGTGGAAAACACCAAGCAGGCGCCATCAATTTAAGTTGATTTGATATGTGTCACAAGTGCTGAAGATACAAATGTGATTGTGTTTTGCTTTGCGTCTTTTATGAATCTAACTTAAGCACACTATGGAAATGATCTGAAACAGACTCTAAGTCTATAAATGAGGCTTGAGCACAGTAGGACTGTTAAAAGTGTCTTGATGGTTGTTTTTTATTGTTTGGATTTTTTAAATTAAATTATTAAGTTATTTGTATATTTTATTTCACAACACAAAGGCCTACATGTTGTGTCAAAGCCTTGTTCACACTGACAGGTGTCAAATATTGAAAATTTTGTTGATTTAGGGCCTGAAATTAAATATACTGAGTCAAAAATAGACTGGAATCAGCTTATAAAATATTCACCAAACTCCGATAGGTTGTTGAACCACTAGTAAATTAATTATTCCTTATACTATTAATTAAAAAAAACTGTATCAAATGAGCACAAAGCACAGAGCTTCAGTGGTACATTAAAGGCGCGGGTCAAGGGAGCCATCTTGTTTTTTAAAAATAGTCATGAATTAGTTTGAGTTTACGTCAGATTTAGTTTGTTAAATAAAGCAGTAATTCAGGATTAATTAAAGGAAAATCTTGTGTTGTCAGAGTTGATATTCAAGTTAAGTAAGCAACAAATGTCAGCAGCTGAATTCCTGAGGATTCATTTGTTCCTGTTTACACTCAAGCCACATTGTGTGATTTAAACCAAATCCCACAGCTTCACAGCCAAATACTTTCGTATGTAAACAAACCATCCATCTACAAAATGTCAACAAGACACAAGGCCATGTTTTAAGCATTCTTACAGGGCAACTGTTTTTAAAGGGGTTTTTTTGCCTCTGAACCCATAATTATATAATAATATAATTTAATTTTTCAGCTAATCTAAAAACAAAAAAAATGACCCAACACGGACATAGATTTTAAAGATTCTCTCTGTACCAACCCGAGCGTAGTCCAGGTATCTGTACAGGAAACGACGGCTCAGAGTGGTGATCCTGGAAAAAACCGTCCTCCACTGAACGTAGTTAGCAACAATCCTGGGGAGAGAGAGAGGAGGGAAATTAATTAAAAGCCTACATGTAATCTCATTATACACTATAATGTACTTATAATGAGAGGCAGGAGCCCTCCAGCCCCAGTGTGTGCTCATCAGTCTGTGTGTGTCTTCTGTCTAGATGTTCATGTGTGTGTGTGTGTGTACCTGGGATCTGTGTTTTGAATGAGTTTGATAAGTTCCTTGAAGTACTGCGGAGCTCTGACGATGACAGGCTCAGACGAGTGGATGGATCGAACCGGCTCGACTTTGGACTCCACCACAGTTTTTACAAAACTGATCCAATCAAACTGCAAACAGACGGAGGAGGAAACATATACAGTAAAGATTACTAGTAAAATAGAAAAACAAAGTATATATTAAAAGAAAAAGAAGAAGAAATATATTGCTAAACTACTAAAGTTACTAAACTACAATGTGTTTTTTATTCTTAATATCACAAAGCTTCAGAAACAGCATTCAAATGGAGGTGGTAAGGAGGCGATTTACAGTGGCTTCAATCGGGACAATGACAAAGAGTCGGGCATCAGCAAAATGGTTGTGTACAGCTGGAATATTTACACATTTTACACATTTCACATTTCTTTTGACCAAAACCAAGGTGATTGTGGAAAGACAAACTGAAGCCAAGCCCCTTCCTGTTTCCCTCATGGGACCTTATCTCTATTAGTTGTGTTATCATCCAGATGGATCTCAAATGTTCTGTGTGAATGCTTGTTTCCATCCTTTCCTTTTAATGCAATTACAAAAGGTGGTTCGACGGTCAATAGTCAGTGGGCTGGACGAGATAATGTAATTAAAGAGTGGCAGTCAAACCTCACACAGTGCAAAACAATGTATACAATTGGAGAAGGTGTTTCCAACAAAATACGATAAAGAAAAATATCTTTTAGATACAAGAGGGGATATGAATACATGTTGCTGTTGTTTATGTGTCTGTTTGTGTTTAAAGTACCCCTGGTATGGAGCGCTGCAGCCGAGAGAGTGACATTTTGTTGTACATGTTCTCACTGGTGCGGTTTTCATAGGGAATCAGAATCTGCAGACACAAAGAGCGATGTTATACCATGATCATAAATTAAAAATAAGATCATTTACCTTCATACTGCTGGTGAGGTTAATGAATCAATGCTGTGTTTTAAGGTTAACAATGCGAGTCCCAGAGGCCTATCACATCCTCTCCATACATTAAGTGATATTATATTTATCTGACATGACGTCTTTACATGAGCCAGTTTGGTCTCGAAGGCGAGAGCCTGTTCCATCTGGGTCAGCGCTGCTTTCTCTGGAGCGCCCAGCATGACGGCTACATCTACCATCAAACTCAGCAAGGCAGCACGATACTGGAGAGAGAGGCAGAAAAAGATGAACATCATGTATTCTTTTATTGCTTTAAGCTACTGTCATTGCCGCTACCAAACACAGACGCCACCAGACATTAATCAAGACTTACATCCACACTCAGATACGACTGTACTGCTATATCAGCAAGAGGTATTCTGTTATACTTGTGTTTTTTAAACATTTAACTGGTTTAAGGAACAGAAAATAACCCTTGAATATCATTAGCAACTCAAACACAAAACACAAACAGTAAAAATAAAAAAATACCAGTCACAAAAAGTGTAAAATACATCAGAAGTATCACACGAGAATGAAAACTTTCTGATTTCTATAAAATGCTCTGCTCCCTTCCCACAGAAGTAGGAAAAGACATCTAGTAATTGATTTGAATGAATGGACTGAATCAGTGTTAAGCAAATTCAACTCCAAGGTCTCTCCATTGTGCATAAAATGTTAAAGTTACATAGCGCTTCTTACCTACATTGTTTTGGGGCTTGTCCGATAATTAAATCTTTCTTTCTGGGACGGTATTTCAGTGGAAACTTAATTTTCTGTTGGACTATAAATTCCCATCCGTCCCTTTTTCTTATTAATCCTAATAAGGGGACATTTCAACTAAATATGACTTCTGGGGAAACTTTTGTTACTCGATAGAAAATGCATATTATTTAAATAGATTGAGTCCGAGCTGTAATGAAATGATTAGGATTCTTCTCCTTACAAGTGGGCAGTGAAAGGAAATTTAATCAGATATGGGGTCCTACTTTAAATCATGTAGAACAGACAATTACTGTGGAAATAACCTTGATTGACTGACTATATCACACATCTTCTTTTATATGTATCAAGGTTGTTGATTATGAAAGGAAGCAACGACCTAAATACTCTCCTTTTTTGTGTTTTTCAGCTTAGTCTTAGCATTAAGGTCACCTTTCGTCTTAGATACGACTTGCTTTTGCTTTTGTCATAGAACAGTGGTTCCGCGAGAGGTCATTTACAATAACTCCATGAACATTTTAATGTTTAATTTTGTAATTAAGTCCAAAATTGCAGTAAATTATTTATGATTAAATATTTCCCTTTAAAAGTAATCGTAACTGATGAAACAAGGGAGTTAAATTAGGTGTCATTCTTCATTTATTTTTAGGGAAATACTTCATCTACGCCTCGTGTTGATCAAAGATGTGCGTTCGCTATGAAATAATAAAATATACTATGAGAGAGAAATTATTTCTCTTTGGATTTTGAGTAGCAATTTTATTGCATTTCTCTTAACATAATTATTATCTTGAGAATAACACAAGAAGTATTATAGTAGAAGTAAACAATAACATAAAACAAGTTTATAGATGGTTAAAAATATAATTTTTTTGGCTAATAATTAAAAATTTAGAGCTCTTAAATCTACTCTTAGCAACCTTTTTCAACCAAGTGGAGCTTTTTCTTTTCTTTTCACTTTTTCATGTAGACTCTTTTATATTAATGGATAAGACAGATGAGAAAATTAGCCACTGCATACTCGTAGCACTTTGTTATTCTGGCCTGAAGAGACATCAACTTGCTCTACTACAATTAATGTCTTTGACTGTCTGTTGTTTGTGAAAACTCATGTGTTGAGTCTGATAAAAAAAAAAAACAACATTAACAGCTGATATTTCAAGTGCTGAAATTCTCTTCTGCTGCAATTTATCACTCAAACAGGAAGGAAATTGGTGCTGCAGGAAGAGAAGCTTTTAGATGACAAGTAAAAGGTTCTGAAAGATGAAGCAGAAACTCACCGCCTGGGCAGAGGAAGAGTTGGTGATGTAGTCTTCCCTCGAGGGCAGAGACAAGGATGCCTGATCGAGCTACATGAAGACAGAGAGCACAGGTTAGCCTCTGATGCTGTTTTTTGGAGTTTGTTTATCTTGTAACTTTTTTGTTGGTTACCTTCGAGGCACCCATAGCACTCAATTCTATCATACAAACATCTATGTATATAAAATCTGATCATGTTATCTTATTTTGTAAGTCCTTGTTAAGAGGTCTTGCAGAAGGAACAGCTAGCATGGTACCAGCCAACGGTAACAAAACAAAGCTACCAGCATCTCTAAAGCTCACAAAATATGTTTTCTTATTTAATCAGCACATCACTCAAAACATAAAAATGACAATTTGTGGTTCACTGTCGTCTCTTTATCAAAATATTAAACTAATAACTAATATAAAAAACATTCATGAAAAAGCAGAAATAACAGTGAACTGTGGATGTCTGACCTTGATGACGTAGTGTGAGGAGTTTTTGTCATCAGGGGAGACGTACAGCCGTATCAGGACGCTCTTAGTGTGCTGGTTCCTCATCTCGGCCAGAGTCTTCAGGAGGCTCCAGTGCTCCGCTGACCACTGATAGTCCCCACCGAGCCCTTCCCCCACAATGGGCCACCGAAACTCAGGCTGTTTAAGTGTTTTCAGCATCGGTTTGGCGTCCATCTGCTCCAGTATAGCTATGTAAACACACATGGAGAAATTAAGAAAGTAAGCTCTTGACTTGCAATATCTTTGTGTGGACCTGTTTGCATACATGCAAAGTGGGGACATTTTGAATTGTGGGGACCTTTTGGCTGGCCCTAACTCGTTAAAAAAGCTTTAAGTTTAGATTTAAGTTAGATTGAGAGTTGAGGTCAGACATTTAGTCTGGATGGTTAAGGGTTGGTTAGAGGCTAGGGACGGCCTAATGTAAACAACGGTCCCCACAAGTAGGTTAAGAATCAGGGTGGAAAAAAGTTGCATTATGGGGACACACTTGGCGACTAACCATGCATTTAGAGGTAGTGTTAGCTTAGAATAATGGTAAGATGGTTGGTTATGCTGAATTTCCAGGGAATGCTGTTTCTTATTGCTTTTGCTTCTACAATAACCATGATCTGCCCAGGGAAACAATAAAAAGCTTATCTTATCCTATTTTAGACTCACACTGTCTTTGTGGGCTCTTGACTTGCAGTATCTTTGTGCGGACCTGTTTGCATACATGCAAAGTGGGGACATTTTGAATTGTGGGGACCTTTTGGCTTGCTCTAACTTTTTCAAAAAGCGTTAGGTTTAGATTTAAGTCAGGTTGAGTTTTGGGGTCAGGCATGTAGTCTGGATGATTAAGGACCAGTTAGGAGCTGGGGAAGGCCTTATGTAAATAACGGTCCCCACAAAAAGGTACAGAATCAGGGTGCAAAGAAGTGACATTACGGGGACTTTTGACAACTAACCTCCCGTGTTAGGGTTGGGTTAGAGTAATGGTAAGCTAATTCTCCAGGGAATGATGGTGTATGTCAATGCTATGTCCACTTAAACAACATTAGTGCATTAGTGCATGTGTGTGTTAGACTCACTTTCGTTCATGCAGGAGCGGTAGAGAATCTTAGCCTTCGTCACTGCCTCCAGTTCATCAGGGTCCAAAGGAGCTTCTAATAACTCTGACAGAGAAAAGAAAACAGCCCGAATAGTTACCTTTACCCGAATTAAACTTTTAACACATTTTTTGTTTTTTGTTTTTCATTGCGTAAGAAACAATCCCTGGTTGGTTTTGTGAAATAAACTGGACACAAGTTCAATCTTGCCTTGTGAATAAGTACAATAATGTCACAATTACAGAGTCACTCCACTGACTTTATACTTTTAAAGTTCAGTGAGAAGGATTCAGCAGCAAAAATATAACATAATATTTATAATTATGTTTCATTGGTGTATAACCACCTGAAACTAAGAATCTTTGCGTTCTTGTTGCCTTAGAATGAGTCTTAAATGAGCCTCATATCTACAGAGGTAGCAGGTCTTGCTGCTACAGGAGCCCAGAACGGACAAATCAAACACTAGTTCTAGAGAGAGGTGTTTGTTGCCCCCAAAAAGAAGGTTAAGATGAGGGGTATTCAGTTGGTTGCGATGTGAAACCTCACCACTAGATGCCACTAAATCCTACACATTGGACTTTTAAATTCTGTGTACAGCCTCTGCATACGTGACAAAATATGTATAAAGCCTTTTGTGGCTCCAGATGGAGCTCTTTGAAGTCTGATAAATTTCCTCGTAAGTCAGTGTTGGATGGTCCTGAAGACTACAAGTTTGAACACTTGAGGTGAGATGTGGGGTTAGAAAGAAGTGGGCTCACTGGACTTCTGTAGCCTGGTCTGACACTAGGTTAGTGGCTCGAGGCTACATTAGTCTCATTAGACTGTTTTCATCAAGGTGGATGAGCTCCGGCACTGATGGGAAATTCGTGGTCAAACACACCTTTGAGTTTGATGTCTACGTGCTGCCGTAGCCAGGGGTAGATGCCATACGAGGAGGAATCTTCAGGGATCGGGTTCTCCTTTAACCAACCGCCACAGGAGTAAGTATAGAAGTCGTCGCAGGGGTTAATGGACTGATCCATTTTACTCAGAATGGACCCCGCTGTACGTTTGAAGAAGACAAAAAGTAAAACCACAACCCAGCGAGTCGAATAAGAAACTCTGAACATCAGGTAGAAGAAGACTCCTCACCTGCTTCGATGCATTCTGGGCTCAGACAGAACTCCTCCTGACTGGATTTTTGAGAGACTGAGGGAAAAGAAAAGTTTTTATTAATTTGTCGAACACTTAGGTTGCATGCATCTTCTATTGCACATACACAAATAGTCCTCCACTGCTTGGTGGCTCTTAAGAAGTGTTGGGATATTAATCGCTTCGCTCAGTATATCATCAAATGTGGATTTGGAGAAAGCATAAACATAATCAACACATTACCAGTGGTGTTTGCTTTAATAGGTAACTTGATGTATAGATCAACAAATCACATATCACCAAAAAAGAACAAGAGTTGGCTATTTCTTCTGCCGTATTTCAGCTCTAGATCTTTGCACCAGATCAGTGAAGACAGAGGTGTTGAATACAGCTTTCATCGAAGTGCTATTTCCTTACATTTAGACACCAGCAAGTCACGCGGGCTAACAGGTGAAGAGAATAAATCGATCATCTCGTTACAATGCAATGTTCTGCTAAGAAACCTCAGGTCCTGGCATTCATGTGCTGGCCTACTTCACCTTCGCATGTGGTTGATCAGCGTATAGAACAGTGGTGAAAAACATTTATATTTAAAAAAAATACCTGTTACCTGAAAGAAAGCATGTATTTTCTATGTGTTATTATCATAATACACTATCAGGGAATAAGGACAGAGAACCGTGTCTGCTAATCACACTTTCATGTGACTCAAAATGATACAGCTTATCAGAGAGAAGTCTGTGAGGGAGATTCCCCACAATCCACTCTTTATCTAATAGGACAAATGCAGACCAAAGTGCAGCTGATACAGCTGTAGAGCTCCAGGAACAGAGTAAACAGTTAGTGGATTCAGTTTTTAACCTCATGCCTGCCTGCACAGAGAAAAGCCTCCACTTACAATCGCCACGTTAACTTTTATCCGTGTGATATCACTCGACGCACCACATAATCTTTATTTGTCTGTCAGTCAAAGTTGCTTCACACACTTCTAATCAGAGCAGCCACAAGAAGACAGAACAGAGCCTCCCATTGTTTATGCTCCTCGCAGCGCGACCACAGGTTTACCCGTTCACTTCCCTTCCTAGAAGGTGAACGAGCTCCTGTTTTTTCTAACCACTGCAGAAACCACTGCTGTGTGATGTGGCTCCGAGGGCGTACAGAGGCACCACGGGCGTATTTAGCAACTGAAATCTATTGTGAACGAATGAGTGGAGCGTTACAGAGCTGCGCCGCAATGTCTGACCTCGGAGGTCGACGGTCTTGTTGTCTAGTTAGAGCTGCTTAATGCCGAGCCCACTTTGAGTAGAAATGCTCGCAACTTCAGCCCTGCACGACCCGCTTGGCCTGGAACAACCTCGGTAACCCCCCACCCTCCTGACAGTTCCGACGAAAACACACTCACACATGCACAGATGTCTGAGGCTCCAGTGTCACTGCTAACCTCATGTTCATTACTCGGATACCAAAGCAGGCCACCAAAACAAACAGGCACAAATTTAAAAGCCACCCTTCTCTAAACTCATTAAAAATGAAGTAGAAGGGAAAAAATAACTACTTAAAATTCCTGTGTCTGGTCATTCGCATGGCTGGAGAGCAGAGGAGGGTTGGTGGTGCATACATAGGCACATAACATAACGACACTTCAATACCACCACAAGAATTCAGGCTTCCCTCAATAACAAAAAAAAAACAATCAACGCTGACCCCACCCCAGACACCCACACCCCCCTCACAACCACAACCATCATCACAGCCACTGAAACTACTGAAACTACTGAACTGCAGAAACAGTCAACATGAAGACTCTTAAAGGAACAGTTCAACCCTAACCCTCCTTTAAAATCTCACAGAACATGTTGAATCTTGTTTAATATTTAAGATGAGAAATTGTGGGTTAAAATCAAAACATGTTGTGTTTACACTTAAGTCTTTCTACTAAACTTAACAAGATGTAACGAGTTGCTAAGATTAATGGGCAGGCAGGGGTTTCTTTGTGTGGCCCCCAGGAAGACTTTGAAGCTAACTGACACAGTGGTCAGACTGGATAATTACAACATCACGTAATGCACAGGGGCCGAAAGAGACTGTGGATCACTACCTCCGCAAAATGACTTGTTTCTATCAAAATTTGATCCATTTTGGTTTTTAGAAAGTGTAGAAGCTGCACAATTAAATCATTTTATTTCCATTCAAGTTAGTCAGGAACCTAAACCGGAAGTCAGCCGGCTTCGCTGGTAGAAGTCTTTAAGTCTAATGCTACATAAGGAGTGTCGAGGATGAGTTTAGGAGTCTGACAGCCTGAGGAAAGAAGCTGCTCTGTAGTCTGGTGTCTGGTGATATCGCAGCGGTTACTTCTGTATCTTTTGCCAGACGGAGGCAGAATGAACAGACTGTGGAGCTTCATGTGCCACTGAGCTTTCAGACGAACGAATGTGGCCTTGCCTCTGTATCCAGTTCTCATTGTACATCCACGGTCGACAGCAGGACTGTTTCATTTTCCCCCTGCTTCCATTCTTCGTGCTAAGCTAAGCTCATATTCAAAATACAGATAATTCCCTGTCCAAGCAAATGGAGGTTGATTTTTTAAGTTAAAAAAAGTTCAAAAAGTTATTTACATTTGACTTATCAGCAAAATTATACGTGTGTTTAATTTTTCTGTTATTACTGTAGCTTGCACTTGACAAGTTGGCTTCTATACATATTTTAAAGATGTATATATCTGGACTTTAGTATAAGAAAATAAGGAAAGTTGCCAGAAGTGACTGCATTGTGCCAGTCTGACTGACAGAAGCAAACATCTGGAATTCCCCACCTCTGGAAATAAAGAACTGAAAGAGGAACTAAAATCAAACTTGAGGTACGGTTTATAAAATGTGATTCATTCTACGCTGTTTATGTTTAATAATCTTTTTACATTGTCTCGTCTTTCTTTAGAGCCTTTTGTGTCTGCTGTAATGTAGTTCAAATAAGCTTGCCTTGCCTTGTTTTCATTCACACTGTAACATTTTCTCTTATTTTTATACTTACACTGTGTAATAACTATCATTTCTGCCTGTTTTTAGCTGCACTACTGCAGCAAATCACTTGTTTCTGGCACGTCTACTGTATTTTTTGTCTTTTTTTAAAAACGTCAGTGTTAATTAATGTGCGCTGCCCCCCTGTGAATAAACAAATGCACACCCTTCTCATTACTCTACCACAAAGTTCCCTGCTAATTAATTTTAAATTCTGCCGGAAATCATACCCACAAAGTGTCAACAAGCGCATTCTTCCCTCTTTTTCCCAGAGTTCAACTTGACTCCCACAGTGCATTATGGAGAGGTTATTTTTTTTTTCCATGTGCATGTGGGTGTGTTTGAAACCTTATATGAACCAAAAATAGTTTGACACAAGTAACCCGCCAGCCCTCCACAAAGACCTTTGCTCCCACCAGTGTTATTTACAGTCTTGCATGTACTATAATCTGAGGACTCTACGATACACTGCCACCGGATTCCTTGCAAATTATAATGCAGGTTGAGGAAAAAAATGTGTGTGTGTGTGTGTGTGTTGGACTTACCCAATATGAGTGCGAGCACCAGAGCAGCGCAGACACACACACACATGGCCAGTGCTACCTTAAAGAGACGTATGTTGCCACTGTCGGGTTTAACCCCGCTGCCGCCGAGACACTCCCGCTCCATAGCTTACTGCACTATATCACACACACACACACACGAAAAACACACTCACTCTCTAACTTTCAGGTGAGCAGATAAACTGACCAGAAAGCAACAAAATCTGCAAAAAAAAAATCTAATTTATGTGCAAAATAAAATCCCCAAAAAAGTTAAAGTAACATCCTCCTGACTTCACTCACTTTCCTGCCTCTCTGCTGCTATCAGTCTATCTGTAAGCTACTCCAACTTCACCCCGGCTCTTCAAAACTGTCCCTCCCTCCCTCCTCTCATCACTCCTCCTCTCCACCGGCACTCCTCCTCTCCTCCCTTCCCTTCCAAGGGCCTCCCAGTGATGTACAGAGATCATTTAATAAAATCAGCCGAAACATTATCTGTGTATTACTGCGGGACCATTAAAGGGCTGCGGGCCCTGTGAGTAGCGTACATGTGAAATGAGTGTTTGTGTGTGTGTGTGTGTGTGTGTGTGTGTGTGCTGCTAATCTCATGCACAAAACAGCAGGGTGCTCTGCTCGAAACATTTATCAGATCAGACAGTCAGTAGACCAGAACAAAATTAGACTCGCACACACAGGACTGATTACAATCGATTAATCTGATGATGATGACGTCGCCGCCTGTAAAAACACATCAGTGTTTTTGTCAGAACGCGTCGATGGTTTCTTTGAAGAGACAGAGGTGGTGTTGACAGCGACACCACAGCTCCTGGTTGGTCCTCAGCCTCCACCCTCCCCCCCCCCCCGCTGTGGTGAGAACTTCATCCGCACGTGCTCATTAAGGTTTGGGGCGTCGGCCACAAAGTCCTTATATAGACGTGACTTCCTGTAGCTGCCAAAAACACCCATTCATCAAGCGGACACATCGACCACAACGCTATTGTTCCCCCATTGTGACTCACATTCACTCGTGTCCTGTTTTGTTCTTATTGTTTGACATCTCAACTGGGACTCTTTGCTCCAGTTTTGATTGTCTCTACTGCTGTTTTAGCGTCTAATTTTTTTTTTTTTTTTGTGGCGTGAGTCCAACCCGACGCGCCAACTGAAAAGTCGCTCTTGGAAAATGTTTGGAAAAAACTTGGCAGGTGATTGAACGAACCATCTCTGGATCACAAACAGCAGAGCCGATTGGAAAATCGAACTCTCACTGAGGTCACCTCGGGGTAGAGCAGAAACATATTTTCCATCATCACCTTTTCAGCTGTTGTTTTCAAATAAACCGTTGCTGTCGTCACACCTGAACCTCACCTGTGGACGCTGGTAGTTCCTCACTGGACACTGATTGGAGATTTCCAAGATGGATTCTTGCAAGAACCTATCATCTTGTAATCTCACTGTACGGTCCATCATTTTAGTCCAGACAGAATTATCTGAACAACTATTGGATAGACTGGCATGAAATTTCATGGTCCCCTGAGGATGAACCAAACGGACTTTGGTGATCTCTTTACTTTTCCTGTAGTGTCACCAGCAGGTCAAAGTCATCACAGTGAAATATCTCAACATCTACTTCATGGATTGGCTCAAAACTTTTATTAATATTCATGGTTCCCAGATGATGTACTCTGATGTCGTCTAGTATGTAATTAAATACAGACATTCATGTTTCCCACAGGATAAATCCTGCTGACTTTGGTGATACCTTGACTTTTCTTTTAGCACCAAAATGAGGTTGACATTTATGTTTTATACTAAAATATCTCAACAACTATTGGATCGGTTGGCATGAAATTTCGTACAGACATTCATGGTACCCAGAGGATGAACCCTGCTGACTTTGGTTACCCCCTTACTTTTCTTTCAGCACTAACATGATGTTGAAATTTGTGTTTTTTACTCAAATATCTTGACAACTATGGGATGAATTGCCATGATACTTTGTTCAAACATTCATGGTCTCCAGAGGAGATAACCCCATTCACTTAGGTAATTTCTTGACTTTTCCTGTGGCATCATTACAGGTTGGTTCTGGTTCACAATAAAATGCCCAAACAACTTTGAGATTGCCATTTAATTATATACAGACATTTATATTTTCCATGGGATAAATCCAGCCCCGTCTTTCCTTTTAGTGCCGCCATGAGATTTACATTTTTGTTTTTATTGGAACACTACAACTCTTGGATGATTGCCATGCATTTTTAAAACAAACATTCATGATCCCCAGAGGATGATTTGCGATTACTTTGACATTTTGAAGGGTCGAGATAAAAATTCAGGGGCTCAGTTTGTCCAAAACTTTGGATTATGACCAAATACTTGGACAACTATTGAAACTCCTTTTAGCTATAGCAATATTTACTGCTAATTGGCTAATGTTAGCCTGTTACAATTCTAAATCAAGGTGAACATGATAAACATTTATCCTGCTGAACATAAACATGCTACAGCGGCTGCTAGTATGGCGGGTCCTGTTACCATATAGGAGGTCACATCAAGGGCCCATCAGTCAATATGAAGCAGACAGCTAGAACATGCCTCCTCGATGCCCTCGCCTCCTCCTCTTCATCACCCTCCCATGTCTGTTTACCCAAACAACCCTCCAGGCTGTCATTAGTGCGAGATAAAGCAACAGACACACGCAAGCAAGGACATACACGCAATCATTTCACATGGATTAGGAAAGAAAACCAGCCTTGGAAATGTCTTATCTGAACACAAACATACACAAGTCGCCAACTCCTGCATGCAACAGGGTCCCATCCTCCACATACGTCCCTAATTATTCAATGATTAAGCCTCCAATTTTGAACCTGCTGACAGACGCGTCTGCTCATCTTTGGTAAACACACCTCGGTGGCTGCGCTGAAGGTTGTTCAGTATTTATATGTCTGTGGGAAACACCCTTCCAAATTACCATGTGTCAATGTCTCACGCTCACACAGTCAGGGAACGTAATAACTGCACAACTCCTTGAAAAACACCAAATTAACACTGCGGTCTGGAGCTGTTACTATAAGTGTAGCATGTGGGCTTTTGTCTCGGTGTCTGAGGAAGACAATGTGCCAATGTGCTGGGTAATATGTCGGGTAAGGAGTTAGGAAGAAGCTCCGCGAAAGAGGCTCCCGGGAGGAACATCAGGCCATCTGTATGCTTCAGAGAGGCAACTTCAAGACCTTTCAAGGCCTTTTTTCAAATGATACAAGATGTAAAGGATGTTTAACTCGTAGTCAGCAAGGAAACTAATAGAGGCCAAGATTTAACTGCAGTGAACAAAAGAATTGATTGTGTTTAACTGTAAAAGACTGTAGACAGTGAATAGACATTTATAAAGACAGTTTTAAAGGAACAGTTCACCCAAAAAATGAAAATTCAGTCTTTATCTGTTCATCCTCACGCTGACGGAAAGTGAAGTTTCATAGTCCATGAAACATTTCAGGAGCTTCACAGCGAAAACAGTGTTGAAGCATTCTCCTAAATAACTGGAGTAGATGTGGACTTATTTGAAAGCTTAATAAAACAACTTAAAGAAAACACAAAATGGCTCCATACAGCTCGTCATACATGGCGCAAGCCTCCAGAAGCCTCAAGATCCCAAACTGATTTCAGAGGATGTTATCTAAACCCTTTTTTAGGCAGAAATCTTCACTTCAGCTGCAAAGCTGAAAGCGTTAACGTGCATCCCGACTCAAGTGGGTGCACAAGTTTTTTTATTTTACTACATAGCTTCAATATAAAAGCTCACATTTATGCAAAGATTAAATAAAAAAAAATGAATGCAGACTTCTTCCATTATCACATATAAAGTTAAGGGGAACTTCTACATTAACATAAAGTGTTTTCAGGTGTTTAATATTCAGCTATTATACACAAGAGTTATGCATTTCAAATGGGTTATTCTGTCTCCTGAGATAAATCACACATCCAGTCATTTAATTTATTCATATTGACTCAACATGACAGAAAAATGTTCCCTATTACATTGAATTAGATGCAAAAACATGTATTTAAAGTACTTAAAGTCACAGTTCTAGGGCTAATTAACAACATTTGATATGTCATTGATTATATCTTCCCCCTTGAAAGACATATTTTACATCATGATAACAGTAACAGTGTGAATCCTCTTTCTGTTTGCAGGCTCGCCTGCTCGAGCCGCCCTTTAAGGAACAAAGAATGTATTTTGTATTGAACTGAGCTGAGGTGTGACTGTTTGCCTAACAACATGTGTTACTGTTGATCTGTCCAGGATGTATCCTATGTCTTGGGCAACGTGAGCTGGGATAGGTATGTGCAGCAAAGTTGTTCCAGAAAATCCCCAGTGACCTTTTCAGTCCCGCCTGTTACTGTAGGTGAGGTCGTTTTCTGCTCCAGTGCCTCAACAATACTGAAATATGACGATTCAGTTAATGAGACAAGAACAAAGTGTTTTATTAAGAGCTCTTCAATTAAATTAGACCTTTTATTCCACAGTTTTGACAAAACCACAGACAGTGACAGGCCGAGAGAAATAAAAATGAAATTTACACTTTGAGAAAAGGTGAGAAAACGTTTCATTTTCTCACTACAATACCCGAGGAAGAGAAAAGACACTTGACTTGACTGAATAATGTGCAGGACACCGACCGAGGCAGTTTCTCTTTAAACGTGAATGTTAGGTAGGTAGTTTTTCCAACGTAGATGTGGAGTAGAAGATCAAAGTATTGCCATGCGTTTGCTGATAAATTGAAGGCTTATTTTTAGTCCAAACATGGCTTGGATTCATTTTGTTCCCTCTGCAACAAGACAAAAGCCAACACAGACACAAAACCTGACCGTTGATCCATCAAACCCTTTAAAATGCTTTATCTCCAACTTCAAACACAAACACAGTAGTACGGAGGACCACGTCTCGGAAATCAAGAATCAAGTAGTTATACGATTCAAAAAATACATTAAAATGCACCAAAAATACTATTAAAAATAAATGTAGGCATTAATTTATTCATAAAATGTGACATATATTGATATTTGTGTAAATTTGCTTCTGTATTTAATTCCCTTATTTACTTACTTTTCCATTTTATTTATTAATTTATTGATGATTTATTGTTTAAGTATTGAGCCTGAGAGTTGATCCATCTACTCTGATGTCGATCAACCAATAGGCGACTTTGAATGACAGCCCCATCGTTTCCATAATGAAGCAGGAATGTTAAAAGAAAGTGAGGAAATAAATATGTTTTGGGAAATAAATAAAAGGGATAAACACAAACAAACACTTTTGTTTTACGACTGTAATGCAGAAAAAGTTGCTCCAAGTTATTTTTAATTATTAAATTCCCGCAAAGTTTACTGTTACAGTGCACTGACGTCATTTTTGACGATAAAGTTTATGGTTTACCTGTAAAATATCCTGCCTGTGTTACATTTCTGTGTTTTATAACCACATTAAAAGGGATTTGCCGAAAAAATTGTGTGTATATCTGCCGATATATCAATATTGAAATATTGAAAGAGTCTTTTGGCCTATAAAAATAACACATAATTAATAAATACACAAATATACAGTTAAAAATGAATACATTAATAAATAAAATGGGAATTTTTGTCACATTTTACAACTTAATTTTTTTCAATAATTTTTCTTTGTGCATTTAATTTAATTTTTATTTATCGAGTCATTTATTCAGTTGTGTGTTTACTTTTGGTGTTGGCAGTCTCGGTCCTCCGTATGTTACAGGTATTAAGATTTGTAAAGATTGTGCAGTCTTTGTAAACAGTCACATGGGACGGTGCTTTACAGCAAGTGCATTCTTGTATATCGTATATGTGCTTTTGTGTGTACGGTGGCAACAAGGTGCAAGTCAGTCGTTTATTTATTTTTTTCCCTGTTGGTCCAGTAAAGCCTTAAAAGCAGAGTAACATTCTGCTCAACAGTTTCCAGAAACAGGGCAGCACTTCTGGGTAATGTAGTCCTTTTTTTCCTGCATGTTCACAGTTTAGTGGTCCACGCGTGTCAGACAGAGAACGACTCTCGGTCCACACGAGGATTTATTCATTCAGTGTTTTGTTTCCGGAGCGGCGAAGCGCTGAGGCTACCGCGCCGTGACCATCCACAGCCCCAGAGCCACGTTAGCTGCCAGCAGGGCGCTGCCGGCCAGCAGCAGGAAGAAACCAATCAGCTCGCGCTTCTGTCGGTCCGTTACCACAGTGACGAGCGTGGCCTCCAGCAGGGCATTCAGCATCCACTGACCGTCGAGAGCGAAGCACGGCACTGAGTTTACTACTGCCAACGCCCCGGAGAGGGACACCACATATCTGAGAGGCCGGAGGTTAAAGACAATATTGATTACACACATCACACACACGCACTTTACTGATCACCCATCGAGTTACAGCTCATTCACACACATTTTCTGCTTTTATATTGATATCAACATTGCAATTATTACTTTACCATCACTTTATGTAGTCTTGTTAGTTTCTGTGTGTATATTTTGTGTTTTCTATAACTTTACCGCCTCCTCCTGCACTGTTTATTATTTCCTATCCTTGTTACCACCGCCATGAGATCAGTTTTCACCCATGTTCGTTTGTTTGTTGATTTGTTTGTTGGTTTGTCTACAGGATTACACAAAAACTGCAGTCCAAGAATTTATCTTCTTTAACATTGTTTACTGTGTGTTTTGTCTGCAAACAAAAAACTCTCAAAATACAAGTATAGGGAGGTGGAGAGAGAGAAAGAGACTGTAAAAAAAAAAGTGTACAAATGAACGACTACCATCAACGACTAGTAAAAAGACAACAGATGTACTCATTAACAAAATGCACTAAGCCGAGCATCTTCTCTGGATTAATCAGACGATGATATCGTGTTAATATACAATGTAATATAAATATTATTCACACAATATCAATATTTAATTTTTTAATATCATGTTCATCGTGAATATCGTGATACTGCGACGCCCCGCAGTAAAAAAGTATTGAAGCTATAAAAAACAGATTTTCAACCCAAGGCTTTGCCTTAAGTGACTTTTTCTGTATCAGCACTGTTTTTCTATTTATCGATCACAAAATCCCCAAATCTCGTGGGGCCCACCCGAACGTTTAATCACAACTCTAACCCCGTCACTGATGCAACGTAAGACATGTGCCCCTGTTGTGTCAAAGTCGCTCTCCTGTTAGTGTTGTGTCTCATGCAGTGCCGCCCGCTAACCTTTAACTACACCACAGGACGCAGGTGAAGGTCAGTATAGTTCCCATATCAAATTGTCAACACAACACCAGAAAACAAACAGGTCGGACCAACGAAGACAAACACAAATTAAAAGCTTGTTTCGTCAGTTCTGATCACTAGTTGAGTGTAAATATTAAATCATGAATATTTTATGTTAGTTTCATCTCAGCTCACTCGTTGGGTTGATGCCTGCACCTTTGGGAATCATTGATTTTGACAGCAGTGCTTCGTCAGCTAAGGACACACAGTCTTTTAACCATGAAAGGATACTTGCAGAAGGTCTCTAAGAAGATGGGCAGATCCAGGTGGAGGAAACCAAAACGGGGCACGAAGTTGGTGATACTCACTGGGAGAGAAAACAAAATGCGGGAGGTGTCAGAGTCGCACTGCAGGGATTTATACAAACACTGTGTGGTTGCGGAGTTCATCATTATAGAGAGATAACACTTTTGCAACTGTCTGAATCAGCAGCAGACACGATGACAAGCATCTTCCTGCATATTTACTGTGCGTCAATGAGGACTGGAGAGTCAGCTCGATGTCGACACTGTAAACAGTAATTATATGAATAATACAGACACAAGACGTCTTCCAGAGGGGAGCTACGCTGCAGCTCACTGAAATTATAAGCAGTTTTTGCTTCAATATTTACAAAAAAAGAAATAATAAGAACATTATTTCTGACTTTATAGGAAAAATTAAGATACTTTTACAATCATTCAGTTATTTTGTGCATCAAATTTACCTGGAAACACCTGATAACTTTTCAAAAACAACACTAAACAGTGAGATGAACACAGAAGCACGACATCCCGTACGTACCAGAGTACTGAAGGTGAGGCGGATAACCCACAAACAGCATGTGTGTGTTGGGCGGGTGCGTGACGCGGATGAAGCGAGTCTGGTTCTCCAGAGACGGCGTGACGCAAACGCTGGGAGCGTTGGAGTGTGCGGCGCAGTCGGCGTCGCCACGACACACTCGCGTCCCCGTCACCATCTTACGCACCGGCATGCAGGCGTACTGCAGGAGACAAGGTCACAGAGGGAAGGAAAGTGAGTAACAGGAAGGAGTTTATAGTTTTAGACTTTATCTGAAGTTGGCTGTCTTCTTTTTTGCTTTCTTGTCCGTCTCGTTGTTCCCTGACGATGTGCGCCATCTTGTTTTCTTTTTCGTGTATCTTCATTCATGATAAACAACTTTTAATGTCACACTTCTTATTCTTGTGTCCAATTGTGACGTTGGTTATCTTGCTGGCTGTCTTTTTCTACGACCCTGAGCTGTTAATTTGCAGCCAACATACAGGAGGAGTCATAGGAACGAAATAAAAACTAATAAAGCTGTAAAAGAATAATAAAATAAATGAGCCAATATAAAGAGAAATAAATAAAAATACATAATTAAATAAGAAATGTGGAGATTTTAGGAGAAATTAATTAATAATAAATAAAAAGCGAAAAGCAAAAGAAAGAGAAAAAATATTTTATTGTATTTTCAATGTAAAATATAAATAACCATGTTTTTAGAATACATTACCAAACAGAAATAAATAAATAAATGCAAAAATAAAGGGAAATGCATTCATTTATTATTTTGTTATTTGTCTTCATATTTCAACAATTTTTATTTTATTTATTTATTTTTATATTTCATAACTTTCTCATTTACTTACTTTGTTTTTTTCTGTATATTTCCACATTCGTGTCCTTATTCTTGTACAAATTTATTATTTATTTATGGCACTCCTTTGCCTCCATAGACCCGAGTATGATGAGCAAAACATCAGTAAAACAAGGAGTACGTGTGCATTAAACTCATGTAGCTGCAAAACTAAGCAGCTCAAAAATAGAAATAAAAGGAAGTGAATGGAATAAAGGAAGAAGAAATATAAAAATGCTCGACGGTCTAAAAGGGTTGGAAAACTGCTCACATGCTGGAGCAGTCATTAAAAGTCCCAGCCGGCCTGTTACTGTGTCTGTGTTTGTATTCGTGTGTGTGTGTGTGTGTGTGTGTGTGTGTGTGTGTGTGTGTGTGTGTGTGTGTGTGTGTGTGTGTGTGTGTGTGTGTGTCACCTCTCTCTCTCTGCTGTTCCTGCCCTGTGGTTTGATGTAGGAGAAGCAGAGGTCTGTCAGGCTGTTGTTGCTGCAGCAGTCCATCGTTCCGTCCAGACGCTTGAAAGCTTGAAAGACAAATAAAAAGGACAGAGAGTCACTGGGTGATTAGATTTTCTGTGTCAGGCTGGAACAAAGAGTCTCACAAAAACAACTCGTGTCACATCGGACACATGGAGATGGATGACGCTGAGGTTTAAATCGTTTGACTCTCAGTTGGTGAATCTACTCGCGTGATTAGACAAGAACAGCATATCAGACACTTTATGACATAATGGAGACACTTCCTGCCGACTCCTCGTACGTCACCGGGACCTCCGGCTGTGGAAACGTTAATAAAATGATATTAATTTAGTTCTCGCTGTGGTGAAAGTGTTTTTCTGTGTGAAGCTTTACGTGGTGAGGTAATGGAGGGAAGATGAGAAATTCTGTCTTTAATTTAGTTCAGTAAAATATATAATTTCTACCACTCGGGGTCTTGGAAACATTCAGGATAATGCAGGCACACAAATCAACAATATATAAAACAATGGTCTGGTCGTTTAAGACAATTTCATGCAGAAATTATACGTATTATACCTTTAGGATCAAATTAAATCCTTTTTCTTCTTATTCCTTAATATTCAAATTATTCTTAATGATTAATTGTTTGGTTCAAGGTGATTTATTTGTCATTATATAAACACATAACAACATGGAAGTTTATGAAGTTTGGTGTATTAAATGTTAAAAAATATTGAATAAATTATAAAAAATGGCCACGATGATGCCTTTGGTTTGCTTGTTTTCACATACCAACTGACTAAAACCTAAATATATTCAACTGATTGATTCAAACTTTCCAGACTTAAAACATACCAGATAATAATAATAATAATAACAATAATAATAATAATTAGTCTGATGTGTCACTGGAATATTTACAGAGCACAGAGAAGCAACAGGAGCTCTGATTGGCCAGCTGTTGCTCTCACCTCAAACATCCATAACTCCAGTTAACAGCTGGCCAATCACAGCTCCTGTTGCAGCTCTGTGGGTTTGACCTGATTTCATTTTAAGGCGATAACAAATTAAATGTTGAAGCAGTTTTTAATGAATTAATCAATGAAACGTCTCAATTTATGAGCTGATTATAACACAACTGGACTCCAGACGCACACGGCTGAGTCTTTACTGAACTACACTTAGAAAACAATCAGCCACTACAGTCCGACCGGTCCTTTGTGTGTCGTCAATAAAGCACCCTCACCTCGTCCGTGGGCCCAGCTGGGCTGCAGGCTGGACACGGGGACGCAGTAACCCGTCTGTGGGGCGTGAGACAGGCGAGACAGGCAGCTGCTCCAGTCCTCCACCCCCCAGACCGGACAGTCCTCCAGCCCCGTCACTATGTCCCCGACTGACAGACCCCGGGGACCGTCGGCCGCTGAGCCCTGCTCCAAAGACAAAGATATTAGAGACAAAGATATTTAAAACAAAAAATTGGTCTAATGCAAGACCAATTGCATGAGTTCAGACCAAACTACTCCAGCGGCCGACTGTAGCTGATTTACTACGACGATGTGACGAATCATTTCCTGCCCTGTCAAACCAGAGCGGATTAATAAAGTTATTATTTATCGTGACATTGGAAAAAATGCTGCAGTGACTTCCATAATGACACACAAGTGTTTACACCCATCACAGATTATTACATTTTGTTGCATGAAGGTCAATCTGAAAATAAAATGTTCCTCCACAAACACATAAAGTACGGCGGAACAATATGCAAAACAACCTCACACTGAGATTATTTGAATAATGCCCTTGGCGGTGATTGTAATGATTTTAAGATTAGTAGTTCAGCCGGACGTAAACACCTGCTGCACTCACCTGGACGACCTCGGTCACCAGCGCCCCGGCACCGGTGTAGTAAACAGGAAACAGCAGGATGGGCAGCAGGAAGAGGAACGCCAACGCCGCCACACACAGAACGAAGTTGTGCCACACGCCTACAGAGAGGAAACACAAACATTACTTCATTTTACATTTTACTAATTTAGTTTACGCTCATGATCTGAAATTAACTTAATGAACTTTTAAAGACTTTTTAAGACAATAATTTGGGTGAAATAAAAACACTTACACTTATTGTTCAGTGAGTATTAAAGTGGGACTGATGCTTATCTAGTCCGTACACCCTCAATAGATCAGCCAGTACGTTAAGAATACGTACGAAAAATATTAATTCATGTCATTAAATGCACCTCGAATACAAAAAACTAAATGTTACATTAATTATTTCTATAAAATATGACATAAATTGGTATTTCTGTTTTAATCTGCTTCTGTATTAATTCACCTTTTTTGTATTTGCCACTTAATTTTCCATTTTATTTAGTACATGTATTCACTTCTTAATGTATTTATCATTTCTGTATTATTTTATCTTTGCATTTTTCTCTGTACTTATTTATTTCTTTTTACATTTCACATCATGTTTCCTACCTACTGCTGTAACATATGACAGCTACAGGCACAGTTATTTATGAAGCCTTGTGGTGTCACGATGCTCCGGTATTGACAATAACTGTGATATTAAAATAAAACACTGATATGGTGATTATAATACATCCCCACTTAAATCATTTCTGAAGTGTAATTGTTTTTCTTTATGTTTTTGTGCGTGATGGTTACAGACTCTCTCCGCCTCCCTACACTAATAGTTTGAGTGTAAATAATTTGCCAAAAAAAGAGACAAAACAAACAATAAACAAAGTTAAAGATGAGTTTGACTGAGCTTTATTTTTTCTATTAAATATCGACTTCATGAAAGCGCCAAACAAAGGCTTCGAATGTCACAAATATAACTTTAAAAACTTCATGACGCTTCCAAACATGTGAGACTGAATCAACTGAAACAACCTTGTTTTCCACATGTAGTACGACTGTAGGATGTCGTGGCAGAGCAGAAACCACCGCTGACTAAATATAACCCTCTATACCATCCGTCTCACAAAACCACATGAGGAAAAATGTCTCATTGCCTGATGAGGCCACGGCTCAACTTTTAGCTCTTATTTTTCCTGAAACTTAAAAAAAAAAACAAGCAGCCATCAGTCAAACGTGACGACAGCAGCATCAAGAGACAGAAACATGAAGTCTCTGAGAAGAGGAAAATGAATAGCTGAAGGTTTGAGGAACTCTTTTCTCTTGGGAAAAAATGTAACGTCTGAAAAGTGTCCCATTACTGGTTACTACATCCAAATTAAAGTGAAATAGTCTCTAATTTTAGGCCTAACGGGTGCATATATTTCCCATTCTGACTTCGTACAGTAAACAAACTATTAAAGTTGCAACACTTCCCTCTCCAGGAATAAATAATAAACATGTTATGTGCGAGAAACCTGCTGCGATCTCCACTGTGGAGCGAGAGAGACGCAGATAAATAAACACAGCATGCTCTTATGTCACCTCTCCCCTGATGGGAACAGCATCCCTCCCTCTCTGGTTTGTCACAGAAGTTGATTGGACGTCTCAGTTCGCTGCCTTCAGTCGCCCACTCCCGTAATTTTCTTGTCACATTGAGAAGAAGAGGGATTTTTTTAACCTGGCCAAAGATACTGTATATGTTGTTTTTTTTACAGCAGCTCTTCACTGCCCTCCAAAGGCTCCCAGAGGAAGTACCGTTCAGTGTTTGTTCATGCTCTCACACACTTTGACAGCTGATGAACACATTAGTACGTGTCGGGAGTTTAGCCACCAAATCGTCCTGACGTCCACTCCCCCTGTTTTTGGAGGATTAGCCCTGCAAGGAGCAGGAAGCACTGAACTCCTTCATAGCCGTTTCCCAGCTTCTCATCAACAGGAACATTAATAGACCAAAATTAGCAGCTTAATGAAGATTTTTTTTAACTGTTTTTTAATATCTTTTACTTTAGTCTCTCTTCAAACTCAACTCCTACTGAACGATGTCTGAGTGCTGCTTGAACGGAGACGGAAAGAAGACTATTTCCGCGCCGATGCCCCCCAGACGGGCAAAAATGAGCGTGTCCACCTGAGTGTTGCGTTTAAAAACATGAATACTGAAGAGTCATTTGACCTGGGAGCGTTTGCCCATCGTACCTTTTCCCACTGAAGGCAGAGCCAGATGTTAGTTGTGGGTTTTGTTGTCACGTGTGAAACATTAGCTTACTGGTCTCTGGTTAGCACAAAATAAGTATGGAAGAAGTGGATATCATCAACTGATTGCAAAAGTAGACCATTGAACGTCATTAGCAACAGTAAAACTGACAGAAATCAGTAAAAAGCAGAAACACCAACTTAAATTATCTTTAGGAATCTTTTGCTTTTTGATCTGATGTCTACGCAGCATGTTGCTTCTTGTCAGGGTTCACTTTATGACACCGTTACACAAAACCTCA
The DNA here is from genome assembly GCF_040436345.1 of Pagrus major. Taxonomy (NCBI): domain Eukaryota; kingdom Metazoa; phylum Chordata; class Actinopteri; order Spariformes; family Sparidae; genus Pagrus; species Pagrus major. Next base: position 23,815,432 of record NC_133233.1, on the reverse strand, counting down.
GCACATAAACGCTAAATTTGCACCTGCTGTGATTAATTAATTCCTCTGTAATCAGACAGAGAAAGAAGAAACCGTCCCTTTTCTCGAACTGATCTTTTACCACTTGAGTGTTGACTTTACATAACATTGTTTTCAGCAGTAACTTATATCATGAAGTTTTTCTCTGCTGCCCTCTCGACCGCTTTCTCGTCAAAAACGGCAACATTCTTCTTGCACGGACCGCACTGAAAATAATCAGGCTTAAACTGGCTCCCTACGGTGGCTCGTAGGAGACATCAGTCACATTCATGCGTGAATAACTGCCGGCTCCACCATCAATTCATTAAAATCTAATTTTCTTAATTGCGGAGTGAAATGATTTGATGTGAAGCAGCTGTCTGGTGTTCAGATATAAAAGACCTCAGGGTGACCTTTACTGGCAAAACACAAACCAGTATTTAACAAAAAAAATGCTTGAAATAACTGTGATTAATAGCTGTGATTACATTAGCCGGCAAAATAATCAGGATTATGATCTTACCTGCGCAGAAGATGCGGAGCTGCTGAGTGGGTGAAATGAGGTTGAGGTGCGTGGTGAAGAGGTCCACGAACGCCCCGGGATAAACCACGAACACAAACATGCCGAAGCCGTTCACTCTCACCTGCTCCCTGCCAGGAGTACAAAAGTATGACACGTTCAAAGAGGTCAGAGAAAGAGATATTAAAAACTTATTTTCTCTATCAGCTTCTTACTACATGAACACATCATGCTCTGTGCTGCAGGAGTGAGTCCTCAAACCCAGAAATCAGTTTGCATTTTTGCACATCCGGTTCCCTCGTCTCAAAGTCAATTAGTTTTTTTAATAGATTTTTTCGGTTGAGCGCCTGAAATAAGGTCTGTGGTTACCACAGGCTTAAGAGATTTTCACATTTTGCTCTACGGCATAAAATACGTCATTAAATGTCCCACAATTCAATGATTAAGCACCTACATGTCTTAAAAACGGTGGTTGCTAACAAGTGTCTAAATGAGACGACAGACGTTGTCACGGGCATTAAACATCACCTACTCACTAGTCTGACTTTCGTTACAAACTGTTCTAACTCTAACTTTACAACTTGTACATTGATCAATTCATAGTTAAGTGTATATAGTAGGCTAAAAATGTAGTAAGACACTTAGTGGTGGGGACGTTGAAGTCATGTGTGAACTGTTTAAGGGCCCCAACCAAAGATTATTCTCATTGTGGATTAATTAATTAATTAATTAATTAATCCGTTGTTTGGTCAGAAAATGGTGAAAAATGTCATTTAAGAAGCTGGAGTCAGAGAAGATTGAGTTATTTTTCTTAAAAAAAGTACTCTATACGCTGCACTCTTCTGACTGGTGTGTAGTGTGTAGTGTAGTTAATGTTTCAGAGAGAGTAGAGAGACTTTTTGGCCACTCAAACTCAGATAAAACACCTGTGTTTCTTTCTTCCCGCCCTTAAAGCTGTATGTTATAAAACTGGTCAGATATTAAATCAATCGATACTGAGCACTTATTGTAAGGTTAATAAAGAACGAACAGGAGCCTTTAACCTCCTTGTGTCTCTACATGAGCTCACATTGGTCACCTCCCATTTTTCCCCTGTCTGAATAGCCATTGGATGCTCTTCGCTCTGCAGGTTGTCATGGTAACAGATGTGTGTGTTATGGCAACGTGCGTTTTGTCTCACCTCAATGCTGCCACGGCGTGGCCCAGCTCATGTATAACTCCGCTGAGCAGCAGCGCGATGAAGAAGTAGGCCAGCTGACTGGTGGGCAGATTGACACCGGGGACCTGAAGATGAAAAAAGAAGAAGAGCAACCACTGAAACAGAAACACAACAGGGTGTGAAATCAACTTGTATCTTTCATATTTTAACCCTTTTTTAGGTGGTAATGTCGTTAAACTGTGGTGTAATAAATCTGTACCTCACATTTCTCACTGAGAAGTATCCAAACCTCCTCCCTGCTCTTTTCTTTGTTTCCCTCTCCGTGTTAATTGCTTCATGTTCTGCTGAGGCTGTGCTTTTCTGTGTGGTCCGTTTGCTGTGTGATGCATTTTGTGCCGCTCGGGGCTGAATACGCAGTTATAAATGGCCTCCTAATAGCTTCCCATGAATCACCTGCAGTGGTCCGCTGGGGATAGCGCTCACATTAATGCACGGCGATGTGACACCTCAATGAATAAAAAAAGGAACAGGAGAAAAATGCTAAATAAGAGCCCTTCTCATAATGAGGGGCGTTTGTTGACCCTCATTTGAATAACACAGGCTTTGTGTGAACTTTCAAGGACATTTATGCTCCGAACTCGATTTAATCTCCGACCCTGTGTAACAACAAGAGATACACAACGCTTTTAATCTAATTTAAGTGAATACTACTGTCCTACTACTTGAGGACACTGAAACTTGGAGAAAAATCATCCATTTTCTGCATACTGTGTTTAAATTTTAATTCCCCCTGGTGTGAATTACTTATAAAAGCTCACACATGTCCAGTTCAGTGTGTACATACCACCACCTGCAGGGCCTGCTGACCTCCCATCCGAGGGTTGTCCGTGGTCATCTGCGCGAGCGTCTGCTGCAGCGTCTTGACAAGCAGCACCACCGATCCCAGCATGGCGACTATACCGAACACCAGACCACTGCTGAACCTGGGAGATATCGCGTCGATACAACAGAGAAATCATTTCAAGCGAAGCAATTTGGCTGCACAGTGTGAAAGCTGAACTGTGGTTCAAGGATAGATCAAGATTTTGGACGACTTGCCCACTTGTCCATTAGGTAATGAGAACGGACCCACAAAAAATCATCGCTTCAGCAAACATTATGTTGAGTGATGGCTGAACACTGACGTATTTGTCATAGTTGAGTGCTGAGTGATATTTCAACAAGTGTAATTTTAACTTTTTACAACTGGGAACCAATCAAATAATGCCAGTACAGGTACTTTTGGCACCGATACTGGGTCCAAAGTAATATTTACATCACTATTTTGTTTATTTTAACAGAGAAAGTCATGTTTTTTGTCATGACTGTGAACAAAATACATCTGAAGAGTACTATAAGTAGCCTCAGATGAATAAAACAAACGTTAAGCTAATATTTAATATCCTGAAAGTGTGGACACGTTGATATTTGGCACATTAATATGAAACAAAATAATAAAACATCAACAAAGGCGGGCTGTACCAAAAAATCGTGTACAAAATGTTTTTAAAAATGTCAAAAAATGATCAAAAAAATCTATGTATAGGTCAGTCACTTGCTTACATATGATATTTTTGTATTTTTGTCTTAAGACTAACCACTGTTTAAGCCTATAGCTTCTTGACATCTCCTGTTTTATTTAAATTCTGTTTGTATGAGAAGATAATAATAAAAACAAACTCCAATAGCTTCAGTTGACCAAGTGCATTTACCTTTAAGAGCAGGATCATGAAGGCTGAGTGAGGAAAGTACAGAAATGATGCAGGAACAGCATACATGGTTACTTAGTTAATTAATATAACATTAGTCCTCACCACAGGTAGAGGGCTCGGGGGTTGATGCGGGCGCAGTACGCAAACAGTCGGTTGAACATGGTGGTCTGCCATCTCAAGTGGAAAGGAGACAACATTAGCCCTCGACTCGCCAGCCATGACTCGTAGCTGATCCGATGTGTCGCTGATGTCTGCGGGAGACAATGGAAGAGTGTAGGCCCGTCATATCCCTTGATAATTTAGCGAGCTGCGAGTGACACGCAAACAGCCAATCACTTAACAGATGTGTAGTTCAGTTGCACCATCACCGTGTGACAGACCACAACAGATGAGCATGTCAGAGGTGTTATTATGGATCCCAAAACAGTGCAGACAAGCTCTACTCCGCCTGTCAAACTGTTATATCACACAGTGGCTGCGGCAATGTCTGCTTTTCTTGCGGTCTGCTGCGGCGGCCTGCAAGCTGCAGCATCGTCAGCGAACACAATGACCCCTTCGGCCTCTTTCCCCGTCTTCTGCTGCTCGTTTCAGTGTCCGCCAAAGTGTCTCCGGGCTCGTAAGGTAGAGCAAACATGCCTATGAGCCCAGAGACATCGCAGCTGCGAAAGCCATCTCCATTTTCTTTTGAGTCAACTGTCATACTTGACCAAACACTAACTTGTAGACTAACAGGTCATTGCCCATTACTCAATACAAAATTAATTGCGGAGACCTGGCTGAGTCAGGGCCTTTCTGTGCAGAGTTTTCATGTTCTCCCCCGGGCTTCCTCCCACAGTCCAAAGACATGCAAAAAAGTTAGGTTAATCAGTTACTCTAAATTGTCCATAGGTGTACATGTGAGCGTGGATGGCTGTTTGTCTCTATATGTCAGCCCTGTGATGAACTGGCGACTTATCCAGGGTGCACCCTGCTGTCAGTACCCTGGGATCAGCTACAGCCTCCCAGTGACCCTGAAAAGAATAAGTGGTTTCAGATAATGGATGGATGCGTAGATTTATACTATAGTCTTCAAAATGTTTTCGATGGATGGCTGGGGGTGGGGGTAGGGGTGTGACCTCAGTATTTCTAAAATCCTGGCTACGGCCCTGGTTTGGACTCTAACCAGGTGAATGTTTAATATAGTAATTACTGTGGTAAACGTTTAATGGGAACATGATGTTGATCTTTCACAAGTGATATTTTGTTTCTTTTTATTTATTTATTTTGCCATGAAAGACAATGTCACTACCTGGACAGTTAAGCTAGGCTAATTATACTTCTTTGAATCCAATATCTTTAGCTAACTTTAATTTATTTTACATCATAACTAGTTTTTATCTTATTTCTTATCCAATACTGTTGCACAGTTTCACACCTACTACTACTAAGGTCTTTTACAGATGTGTTAAGCTAGCTACACAGCTAAACACGTCCTGTGGTGTTTAGCTGTGTAGCTAGCTATAGTTTTGTGCCTCTCATTTCAGTGCACAGTGGTCACCTACACTGTTATTGTGGTGAACCATAACAACAGCAGGAAAAAGTGGGAGTTACAGCCTCCATCAACACGTCGTGAGGTTGTTGTGGTGTCCTGAGCTAACTGCTAGCTAGCTCTTTGTGCCTCTGCTAACGTTCATGTATCCCTACGTGTTAGCCGATGTCTGACTGAACACCAAGTGAAAAGATATATATACATATATATATTTACCCTGAGCAGTGTGTCGGCGAGATAGACAGCACACCAGGCTGCCATCACACACACCAGAAGAGGCACAGGGATCATAGTGCTGCATCAACAGACCCTCCGGGGACAGGATGAAGCTAACTGCGCCGCCTCCATCACTCCGTCCGCCCGCTGTTTATCTCGCAGCTAACCGCAGGTGCAACACACGAGCAGCGCTATAATAATGACACGCTTTCTGTATAATATGAAGGGATGACGGGTTTGTTTCAGAGACGCTGTGGATGGAAAGAATCGTCAGCACTGTGCGACAAACTTCCGGGTTGCTCTTCTTCGTCGGCTTTATTTAAGGTCAGCCAAACGGAGCACTGCCGCCGCCACCTGGTGAACCTGAGAACTGCACTCATTTGGCTGGCTCAGAAAATGTTTTAAAGTTTTTAATTTATTTACTTATTTACTCAAGCAGTCAGATAAAATACATAAAAATATATTAGATATATTTTTATAATTTCAATTTCAAAAAGCTTTATTAGCACAGGAAAGATGTTTACATTGTCAAACAGGTGAAAGAAACAATAACAAAGGAAAAAAATGTACATTGCCAAATATAAGTGTAAAATAAAAAAAAGTATGTTGCCAAATATAAGTGTAAAATATAACATAAAAAATGTGTATTGCCAAATATAAGTTAAAAAATAAAGAATACATTTTTTTTATTGCCAAATATAAGTGTAAAATAAAAATAAAAAATATATATTGCCAAATATAAGTGTAAAATAAAACATAAATAATGTATGTTGCCAAATATAAGTGTAAAATAAAAAACACAAAAATATACATAAACAGAAGAAATGTTGTTTTGTTCTTAGAAATATGTGCAGCCTATACGCCAGACATAACAATTTGCATTAATGCTTTCCCATTTAATAAATACAAATTCACATTGATGTTATTAATCAGGCATAATCTGCTACACCAGAGCTGTCAAGTATGCTGCGTTCAAGTGCTATGGGAAATGTGATAACTACGAGTTGAAAGCTGAATCATTTGAAAATTTTGTTGTTCTTCTTCTGCAATATTATGTCCTCCGTGATGCATTTGATATAAAGCACGATCATCAGAGTGCAATCCAAATATAAAATACAAGAATGCTAAGTTGATGTATTTGCCTTTGTGGGGAGATATCTCTCTGGGCTGTGCATTCAAAATGCCAAGTTTGGTAACGTTACATTACATTAAATGGCATTTTAGTGGTCGTGTGAAGCTGTGAAGACGATGCTCGTACAAAATGTACAAGAAGAAAATCGCCTAAGTAAAAAGGAGAATCTGAGACACAGAGTGTGAGGGAAATAGTTAAAATATAGGAACCAAATTTATAAAATAAGAAAGAGAGAAATCTTTGCAACAGGACTTCCAGTGAGCACATTAAAGCAGCACCAGCCCCGTAAATGGAGCACTGAGAAATCGATTGCGGCTCGCAGAGCTACTTTAGATGAGCTGCGGCCATAAAAAATGAAAGTGTGAGTCTGGATATTGGATTTCCTCCTGCCGGAAAGGTCAGGAAAGTAAATGGACACCAATAAATGTCGATGGTCTGACTCAGATGCAACAAGGAAACAAGCTCCCAGTCTGACTCATTAAGCCATAAATGTGGCCGAGGGAACATAAAAGTACTTGTGGCTGAAGCCTTGTGTGAGGATGCTTCTCACGTCGATATCGCCACAAATTCAGAGCCTCCAGCCTCTCAGCATAATGTTTTATTTCAGTCATGTGAAGGAAGATTAGATGAGACACCAAAACCAAGCTACCCATTGTCCGTCAATCAGGCAAACGCTCACAACAAAAGTGAAATATTTGTGTCTGTTCTCTGGTGCTGTGACAACATGAGCAGCTCGAGCAGACAGACAGGACAGATGCCCTGATCTACATACGGCCTTCATCCTGCCAACTAAAAAGCTGCTTGTGAGCAAGAGTAATGACGTGTTAGACAGTGAAAAGTATTATCTGTTCGCTCATCACACATCAGAGGGAGGGCCCGTCGGTCAGCTGACTTCATTCATCACTTTTCTGACTGAGATATCCAAAACTAAAGCTTAACTGAAGTCTTACAAACACAAATTGCAAAAAGAAACTGGTTAAAATGGCCTCAGGGAGGTGAAGTCTAAAGAAATGAGGACAACAAATGTCTAAAAAATGAGAATAAATAAGAATAAAAATATATTTTCAATTAAACGTAAAGATGAAAAAACAAAGAAACCAGTAGAGAAAAGTATTGAAGCGCAGTACTCTTACGTTTTCTTACTTTATATATATAATATAAATACCGAACAGGTGGTTATTGTACAAATAGCAATATTATTTTTCTGTTATTGAACTATTTATTCTGATTCACATTATTTTTGTTGTTGTTTTGTTGTGTTTGTTGGTTATTTCGGGTCCGTTTGGGCCGATTCTGCCTTTCATTTCACAGATCTTTACACCTCAGTGTCACCAGGATCCTTACATCCCCCTCAGTCTCTTTCTGTTTGTACCCAGGTATCATGCACAGACTACATCCTGATCCTTCCCTATAGGTTCGCTGCCAGCTCACACCTGTGCATATTGAGGAAGTGCACATAAAAACATCACCCACACGCCTGCCTTTACATTTCAGCACAGCCTCGTCTTTATATCTACGAAGTTCGGCTCTTTTTACTGCAAAACATCTGCATGATATTCATCCTATATCATGTTGTTAACCACAATAAACACATTCAGCGATGAAGGTGTTTATCAGTGACAGGTAAGGGCTGCCCTCGCTAACAGGTGAGACCAGTGTGTGCCTGTGGGTTGTATTTGCATAGTCTGAATATATAAAACGAGCCCACAGTTCGAGTCTGTTCATTTTACTACCTGCGCCCAAAGTAGATTAGTTTCACAGGTGAGGCTGGGTGCTGGAGGTGGACGACTCCATGTGAGGAGAAGCTGAGTGATTCCTGAGAGGAAAGGTGAGTGGAAACACACCAAAACACATCTATAGACAGAAACACACACACACACACACACACACACGGGCTGAAAACTCATTCGGCTTCTCTCATGATGGGTCGGGTTCCGCCAGGGGAGGAGTTTCGTGTGTCTCCGAGCCAATCAGGACGAGCGGAAACAGGTCAGGTAGCCGAAGAGGACCTCAGAGAGAGCGCAGGCAGGGCAGAGCAGCCACGCACGGCAGGAGGTAAGACAGCACACACACATTTACACACACACACACACACACCTTTAACTCTGTGAGATCACACTTCCCCTCAGGGCCTGTGGATGTGCATCAGCGTATAAATGTAGATATACCAGCATAACGACTGTGTGTGTATGAGTCTGAGTGAGTGTCAGAGCAGAAATAGGCCAGTGCCATTTTAGTCACTAAGATTAGAAGGAGTGTTTTGAGGACTCAAGTGTCAGAGTTTGATGAAGATGCACCAAAACTGACCTTATTTGGCTTTGTCAACATCTGTGAATGTCATATACGCAAGACAGGCTTCAGCTGGAAGGTGTCATGCTTAAATGTTCAACTTTTTGAATGAAGTTTGGTCTTGCAGGTAAATTATTTCCTTTGCTGAAATATTTTACTGTAATTATAGACGAAAAACTTTAATAATATGTTGAAATTCAGGGGCATACTTATTATTATAAACAATTGTGAATATCATATGTGCAGACAGTTTTATGCTTAAATGTTCAATTTTTTGAATGAAGTTTGGTCTTGCAGGTAAATTGTTTACTGGAACATTACTTTAATACTTTAATTATAGCTGACAAACATTAAAATATGTTTAAATCAGGGACCTTAATTATCATTATAAACATTTGTGATTATCATATTTGCAGACGGTTTACAGTGTGAGTGTGCAGTGTGTTTCATGCTTAAATGTGCAATTTTTTGAATGAAGTTTAGTGTTGCAGGTAAATCATTTCCCCTAACATTTTACTGTAGTTATAGCCTAAAAACCTTTAAAAAGATGTTTAAATAAGGGAAACATACTTATCATTATAAATATTTGTGATATCATCTGAGCAGACAGTTTTGTGTTTGAGTAGGTCACGCTTAAATGCTCAATTTTCTGAATGAAGTTTGGTCTGGCACGTAAATTATTTTCCTTAATGGAGCATTTTACTGTTATTATAGCCTAAAAACCTTAAAACCATGTTTAAATAAGAGACCACGCTATTATTATACATTTTTGGTGAATATCATATAAGCAGGCTGTTTTGTGCTTAAATGTTCAGATTTTTGAATGAAGTTTGGTGCTTCAAGTAAATTATTTCACTCACTTGAACATTTTACTTTAAATATAGCTGAAAAAATGTAAGAATAAATTTGTAATCATGGACATTTGTCAATATCATATATGTGGGCAGTTTGGTGTTACATGCTTAAACGTTCCATTTTTTGAATGAAGTCTGGTCTTGCAACATTTCGCCGTATTTCTAGAGTACAAATCTTATTAAGATGTTCAAATCAAAGAGATTTAAGTCGTCGGTGCTGCTGTTTGACAATGTTTTGGTCGGTCACTGTGTGTGTGTCCATGTGCTTCTATAAGAGTGTGTGTGAGTGTGTGTGGATAGAAAGCAGGTCCCTTCTGTGTATCACTCTTCTATTTATAGTGAGAACAAATCCCAGATATGAGAGGAATCCTTCTACCACTTATGAGGCGAGAGAGAGAAAGAAAGAGGGCGGAGAGGAGAGGAGAGGGAAAGAGAAAGAAAAAGAAAAGAGATGGACAGTCGTGAGTAAAACAAGTGTGTGAGAGATGGACAGAAAGTGTAACTGAACCAGCGACAGACGTCCAAGTTTAAAACCAAGCATTAGGCGATAAACAGGAGTGTGTCATCAACAGGTACGTTACATCTGATTTATGTTTGCATAGGTGTGTTTTTAATGGCAGGTATCTCTGTAGTTTTAGTCCTCTTTGTACAAAAAGTAACTTTTATTCTTGAAGTGTGAGGCTGGAAATGTTTTTCTTCTGTTTTTCATACCTCTTTGAAATGTCCTCCCCCCGTCAGTGTCACTGGTTCCTACTGAAGAGTAAATCTTTTCAGGAAAAGTTTATTAGTTTCTCTGAGAGTCATTCGAGAAGACTGGCACCGTATGCTAACTGTGAGGCTAAAGCTAAGACATTATTAGCTTAGCTTAGCAAACAGTGGCACTGCTTGACGTCCAGGACATAAATGTAAAACCACAACTTGTTTTTAGTATTTATAAGACTAAACTAAGGAGATATAATGTGTTAAAAAGTGATCTTAGGGCTTAGAGGTTGGTTCAGTTTTGTTACCTTTGGACAGAGCCAGGCTAGCTGTTTCCCTCTGCTTCTATTCTTTATGCTAAGCTAAGCTAATCATCTGTTGTATCGATCTTTTCATCTAAAATCTTGGCAAGAAAGAAACAAAATGGAGGTTAGAAAACGAACGAGTTATTAAGGCTTCAGCTACACAATTAGCATTGCATCGTTGAATTTTAGCAGTAAAACAACAAGATTGACAGTGTACAGACTTGTTAGCTGCTCTGCTAACTTGTTAACATGCTCATGTTTAGCAGATTATATTAATATTTTTACCATCATTCTTTAGCCTGTTAGCATGCTAACATTTACTTATTGGCAATAAAACCAAAAAGTAGGCTACAGCTGAGGCTAAGTGTTTTTAGTTTACCAAAACAAATCGAAACATTGACCGAATAATGGTGCTGGATAAAAAGCTAAAGCTAGCGTTGTCGTTGTTTTAGCTAACTTCCTGTCTGTTTTGCAGTTAGCAATCCCCTCCCTCCTCCTCCTCACACTTATTTTAATAAAAATATATCACTTACAGCAGCTTTGAGTCGAGATGTTTCACTCCAAACCCAAAAATATCAACCACATGGTGGCGCCAGAGATGAGATCATGGGATCACCAGAGTCAGAAGGTTTCACTCTCTGAGGACCATCGGTGTGAAAACAATCCCTCCAACAGATTATGAGATATTCTGAGCTGACAGCTGCCTATTTTTTTTAGATTCATGCTACTGTACATGCAGCTGCAGCTCCCTAAACATCCCTCTGTCAGGAGTACAGTAATAATTAACACACACACACACACACACACACACACACACACACACATTGTGTAGCTCAAAGGGCCTTTTTGTCAGGTGTCTGCACCGAGTGTTGCAATGTTTCAAGATTTGAATTATTTAAAGTATGAGGAATAATTGTACCTGTGGTTATGGCCCTGTGTGTGTGTGTGTGTGTGTGTATGTGTGTGTGTGTGTGTGTGTGTGTGTGTATGTGTGTGCATGTGTGTGTGTGTGTTCATGCAGAATGTGTGAAAGTGAAAGGGCTCGTCAGGGTTTGCAGCGTGGCGTCAGGGGGCAGCTGCTACTCGTGGGCCAACATAAATATCATCCCCTTGTGTAAGCATGAGCATGTGTGTGTGTGTGTGTGTGTGTATTTTAGGGTGTCCAGGCTTTTGCTCTTATGTCAAGGACAGCAGAGCTCTCAGTGTGTGTTGTTGCACAAACAGCACCCTGGAAACGGTGCGTAAGCGCTGCCATCGATGGCAGCAGCAGCAGCAGCAGCAGCAGCAGCAGGCGGAGGGCCGGGGGACTCTCTCTTTGGTCCTCTGCTCTGAGCCACTCGTAGATAAGATAAATAGGCCATGGAAACTTCTACGATTAGTAACCACTTGGGTCAGTGTTGATCTGCGAAACGGCAAAAAGGGGAGCGAGGAAGTTGAAAATTAAACACAACAGGCTGAGATGGAAAAACACTGCAGATACTCTACTTAACGTTATTCATCATTTTTGGAAAAATGACTTGTTGAATTCGGACAAAATCAGGCTTCATGTCCAGCTGGGAACCATTGAAACTTTGAATACCAACCTTGAAGGAAAATGTATCAGAAAATGATCAAGTGAAATGCTGAAGAAAAACATTTGTAGTTGCAAAAAACATCACTGAAGTGGTGAAAGACGGGCATGAGGACGAGATGTGAGGGGGAACAGACAGGAGATTTGAGTTAGATGTGGTCGCCTACAATATACTGCAGTTTAATACAAATCTTACAAGGAAAAAATGCAATATATTGTCGGAAACTTGACCTTTGTCGCTACATGTCAAGCTTTCTGTTAGCCAGCTAATTAAGCTAGCGTTAGCTCCACGAGTTGGTTGAAAACAGTCTCTGGCTGACCTTTTAAAATCTCCCACAGCCCCTTTTTAAAACAAGAATCTTGTATAACTGGTCCTAAATATGCTCTTGATGGTCACATTGGTGATAACATGATAAAGCTTCATGTCCCATGTGAAGAGTCCAGCATTCACATGACAACATTTATACAGAAATGATGTTTTTTGTTAATCTAATTAGGTTGTGGTGACTCATGTAATCGCTGCCTGAAAGCAAATGAAATATGTTGTTGTTGAACATTTTACTGATCTGTCCCGGGAGAAGGATCCCTCCCTGTGGCTCTGTCAAGTTTCTTACATTTATTTCCCTGTTAATGTCTAATTAAACTCAAGTTCGGTTCAATATGAACGTTTTTCATCGTGGACAAAACATTATTTAACAACGTTTCCTCATTTATATTGATTTAAAAATGAACTCCAGTTGCATTTCCAAAACATATTCGCTGTTACAGATTAGTTGTATGTGAACATTGATATTTTTCTTATTGTCAGCAGATCCCATTAAAGGTGCTATTTGTAAGAAAAATTGATTTTTGAGTTTCGTTCGCAACCACCGACAGTTTTTGACGAGTTGGGAGCGAAACTCAAAAATCAATTTTCCTTACAAATAGCACCTTTAAAGGACTAAATTATAATAATTTACACTGTAGTGCCCCGACAAAGGTGTTATTTACCTTCTGTTTGATGATTTTTAAATGAAACTATATATTTGTGACCCAGTTTTTAAAGGTTTTGGTCTTAAGGTGGGATCACTGAGCTTCGGGCTGGTTGTCACAGGCAGGGAGATGCAAGATGGAAAGTATTAAAGACTCAACAACACATTATTGTCAACTGTTGAGATTCAAATTGAATGTGAAATGCATTAAAACTCACATTTCCTTCCAGCTTCACACACATCACTGCTCTCAGGCTCTCTCTCACACACTTTACTGAAATTACGGCGCTTTTATTTTGACATTCCCGGCCCGCCGTCTCCCTGCCTCCCTCTCATGAATGATTCAGAGCACAGTCCCTCTACCTGCTTCTCTCTGTGAGAGTCGCTAAGCAACTGAAATGCTATCCCGGGCCTTTAAAACCACAGAAACAGAGTCCCAATGCCCCCAACATGCACACACACACACACACACACACACACAATGAAACACACACTGAAACACACACACACAGCTGAATGTGTGTGTGATCTGTGCTTCCTGCAGGTCAGTGGACTCACCGGGGGGATTATGTCCAAACCTTCGTCCAACGTGAAGGCCCTTCAGGTAAAAAGCTTTTTTAAGTTAACTCCTTTTAAAACGTCATGTTGAAGTTGTGTGACTGTGCCGTTGCTACAATAACACTGCCAAGAGTTTGATTTCTACCCCGACGACCGTATAAACAAGAATAAATGTAACAATAACTCCAGGTTACAGGCGACAGGTGTTTCCACATTTAAGTATTTATTGGCAAAGGCAAATACAGACTGTGCATATACAGTATCAAGGCTTTTTGTTAGTGCAGAGTTGTAGCGAGGCAAAGGATGAGGAGTCGTCTGTATCACTGTGTGTGTGTGTGTGTGTGTGTGTGTTTCAGTTATAATGGCTTCGTGAGTGCATGTCAGAGAGGGTTTCCTCCATCGTCTCTCTCTCTCTTCTCATTGTGCTCGTTGTCATGTCTAACCATGGGGTAGGCATCTGGACGGAGGAGTTTTTTTTAAAACACCAGTACAGTACAAACGTGAGGTTCATCATTTCGTCTCCGTCTCAACACTTTAAATAATCACAAACGAAGAACAGCAGCGCGGCTTTACATCGTAAATAATCTACATTTTCATTTAAAAAACAAAAACAAATCAGTTTCGTGTCAGCAGGCCGATTTGTATTTGATCCACATATTCAAAAGCGTATCACATCTGTCTTTCAGGCCATCGTCAGCACACAAACAACCACACAGGCCGACTGTGAAAGCAGCTTATTACGACCCATATTTACGTTTCTTGTTAGGCAGCGACCTCTAGTGGCTGTGGTGATTATTACAGCAGCAACGGAGGAAGTCAGGTGAAATAATATAAACATGTCCGCATAGGGAGAAGGTCAGAGTTCGTGTCCAGTGTGCAACCAAAAATAACTAACATGGGGAACTGAAGTTACGTAAGTAAAGTAGTTATTTGAACTCGAACCTCATTGTTTTTCTAAACTTAACCACTTCGATTTCTCGCCTAAACCCTAACCAAACTGCAAGTGTTTCGACGAAAGGTATCTTGTTTTGGAAATCACTTGTAATCGACCTATTCTGTTATTTAGGTGTAAGAATGTGTTGCTTTGCTTAGGTTGAATTTTAATTATCCAGACAGCTGTAGACTCCCATTTAATTATGACTGTTTCAGGTAATGTAAACCCTCCATGTCTGTGTTTAACGTCACTGCAAAATCCAATTTTTAACAATAATAAATATAATCTTTGTATCGTGCAGCCATAAACAGCTGTTTCTGTCGTCTTTGCAAGGAGATTATTAAGACCCATTTTTAAGTTTATTGTTGGGCAGCGACCTCTTGTGGCTGTATTAATTATGACGGGAGCAAAGGAGGAGGTCAGGTGACATAAAAAGTGTCTTCATATGGAGGTTAGGTCAAACACACACAGACTTTCATCCAGGAGATAAATGTTTGTGTGTGTAAAGCCAAAAGTTAACGTTAACTTGAAATTACGTAACTTATTTAACTTATAGTAAATCAGGGACATAACGTAGCTGATGTTAGCATGAGTATTTATCTTTTCCAAGTTACTTTTGCTCCGACCATTTTACAACTAACCACATGAGACTGAAGGTCCGGTACGCCTGTCACTGGTCTTCCTGTATCCGCCATTTTGGGAGTCTGCAATCAACTTATTAAGTCGTTCAGGTGTGAGGACGTTGTGGTTTTGTATTAGGGTTTGGCTGATGTTCAAATACTGGATGTTGCAGTGTTCGTAAAAGCATCATCAAGTGCACCACGGAGCGATAGTTGGACAAAATGTATATGCTATACACCAGGAATGTGAATGTTACCACATTCTGGCTTTGTGAGGCAGGATAGGACAACACTAGCTCTAGTGGGTAGAAGTACAGGTACTGATAAGGGACATTAAACATGAATATTACATTTTTCAAGAAATGCCTGTCTAAACTAATTAAAAACTGTCGTTATGCTTTCGACAATGGTGAGAAGACACAGAGATTATTTCTGACTTGTGGTTAAAGAGCTAAATTTTGCACAAACACCAACATGGACCTTTAAAACAAATGAGCTGTGCAGAACTTATCTCTCTTCTGGCCACAGAGGATAATTGCTCCCATGATACAGGACGTTGTGTTTTATACCCGACAACTATAAAATACAAAACCACAACCAAACAGTGTTGAGTCGCTGCTGCTGTAATGGCTTCAGTCGACAAATGCACTAAACCAACACAGTTAATGATCGAAGGTGTTCGGTGTCTCACGTCTCAGACAAAAAGTGATCAACATTTCAACACAGTTGCACCCTGTTGTTCAATCTCCTCCTTTTATAGCTCCAAGAACCAAATACAAATGTCTCCAACAGCTTGTGCAGCGCAACCGAAGCATTTTGAGTCCAAATGTTTCCTGTATGGGTCCAATATTTACGTCTCCAACTGATATCGTTCACTAATATTGCTCTGGCTGCATATTGTACGCACCCAGTGTAGGAAAGAAGAGTATAAAGATAATAAATAGTTAAATGTTTGGCCCTCCATGCAGATGTTTGTGCTGCACGGGCTGTTTGGAGAAGATTTAGTAGACTTCACTGTGCTCGACCATTCATGTGTCAGACCAGTGGAGCCTGCTAAATGACTTATTCATCACAGTCTGCAAACATTTTCGTCAAAGTTACTTTTACTTTGCATTTAAAGGGGCTCTTTGTAACCATTTGTAGTAATTAGGGAGGCCTGTACGAGCCTGTGGACCATTTGTTTAAGATTTTTTTCGCCGACCGTCCAAAGGATGTGACTTTACGTATGTTCTCGAGCAGCAGCTAACGACCGACTTCCACCACAACGCAGAAGTTTGCACAGAGCCCCTTTAAACTGCATCAACATTTACAATAACGTATTTTCTTTGGACAGAGTTAAAGGAAGAGTTCAGCATTTTAGGAAATACGCTTATTCACTTTCCCGCCGAGACTTAAATGAAATGAGTGATACCAGTACCCAGGTATTAGCGATTAGCTTAGCTTAGCATAATGACTGAAAGTAGGCGGAAACAGCTCACTTGCCGAAGTCCGATTAAACACACAAGTAGAATTTATAAAACTTTGGATGGATCCAGGCTAGCTGCTTCCTCTTGCTAACAGCCTTCACGCTAATTATAACCTGGCTGTAGCTTCACTTAAAGGTGCATTACGTAGTTTTGGGGAAGAGAAAGACCTTCATTGACTGATATTTTATGCCTAAACAAACAAAATAAACAAGCTGTGTTCGTTTTCATGACTGAACAAACTGACCTTAAAGGACAACACAGTTTCATACTGTTTTACTTTGTTTATATGTGGCGGACCCTGCCAGCTTTCTAGCTTCAAACAGTGTTCTGGGACCTTATTTTCCTCTGAGGGCAGCTTGTTTATTCAGTTATGGAAAAAATAAATATTTTTATATCGTAAACATTAAAATTATGAGCTTGAATTTCTTCTACAGAACCACACAGTGCCCCTTTAACAGACGGATATGAGATCGGTATCAGTCTTTTCATCTTACTGACACTAAAGCGAGTTAGCCTGTTCTCTAAAAATGTCAAACAATGATTGAATTTTCAATTTAAAAATGAAATATTCCTTTAACCTTTGGTGGAATGTCAGAAGATGATTGCTAACAGCACACTAAGCATAAGACAGTAAACAACAATCCCAGCCAAAGCAACAGTACAGTGATACAAATCGGAGGAAACATGCTGCGAATGAGGCGATTTATCTTTCTTTCCAGAACTTTTCCGTCCCGTCTTTTTAACCCTTCATCTGTGGGGAAAATAAATAAATAAATAAAACCTTTTTATCTTCTGTGACACACACACCCCACTCCCTCTCTGTACAGCTGTACAATATGAGCATATATACAAAACATTACAGTACGGTACAATGCAAAAAACACATCAAATCCAAGTGACAGGACGTCGGGGCAGGCAGCAGTAGAACATCGAGTTAGCAGGCAGATCTCTGGGCTCTGTGTGTGTGTGTGTGTGTGTGTGTGTGTGTGTGAATGTGTGTGTGCGTCCCAATTTTCATAAAGACGCACCGCTCTTTTAGGGAAGTGAAGATAACCAGGAAGTAGTGGTCATAATCAAAACCTGGGGTTTTTGAGGAAACATGAGTAAACACAGACCAACACACACACACACACACACACACACACGTGTAGAGACACAGAGAGAGGAAACTTAATTTGTTTTGAGTGTTGAAAGTGATCTGATTGGCTGTTCTCGCTGTCCGTCAGGCTAATTTGAACATCCCGATGGGAGCTCTGCGTCCAGGGGCGGGACATCCTGTCAAGAGGAGAGAGGAGACAGTAGAAACAGAAGAGGTGAGACACAAACCAACAAGCACATGTAGCAGGTGTAGCTAGCAGCTTAGAGGGAACATCAGGAACTTTCTGATGCTAAAATGAGCTTAAAAACATTTTTCACATGGTCAAAGAAGATCAGTCTCCACGTAGCTCACTCACAGCTTCTACCTCTGTTCGTATTATTGTTTCTCAGGCTCTTTCACCGGACCAGCCGAGCGCCGCGGCCCAGACGCCGGAGGAGAAGAAGGCGTTGCCGGGTGCGGTGAAGCTGCCCGGTCCTGCTGTTAACCTATCAGAGCTGCAGAACGTCAAGAGCGAACTACGATGGGTCACCAAGGATTAACATGTAGGTGACCACCAGTCGTATGAACACCCCAGAATATCTTCTTCCTCGTTGTTTTGGGGTGCCCTTCCCTTCCCTCGGCTACACTGAGCTTGCACATTTGACAAAAGTGATCATAAAGCATCGTTATTTCACATTTAATAAGTAGATATTTTAATAAATGTCTGATATGTTGTTCTATGTAGGACCTTTATTTATATTCCAGGCCAGCTGGACCCCACAGAGGTCCACATTTCTGTTAGAGGTCTTATGAACACCACTACCAGACACCAGAACATTTTAACCTCCACTAAAGTTTTGTTTACTGATGCGCTGCTGTATTTCCCAGGTGTGTCTACTAAGCAGGTAATTTGAAACTCTTATTTGACTGTCCTGCAGCGCAGATGTGGTCGGGAAATTAAAGGGTCCGGAGAGAAAATTCAAATCAGAACCAAAGTATGATGAGAAAGCACAAAGATGAGATTACAAACCGAGTCACCAGTTCCTTTGTGAACGATGCAAATCCAGCCGGTGAGTCCGAGAAAACAGTAAACAACTATTTCTATCTATAAATATGGTCTGCGTATACAAATGAGGCAGCGTTTGTGCAGCGGTGGAGGAGGTGCAGGTGAAATGCATCAGTGTGTAAGCGGCATTTTACGGTTGCAGTTGTAGTTTTGGAGTTTTTGTTGTATGCACACATCTCGAGCAACGATTAACTGATAAATACGTTGATAATCGTCAATAGTTAAATCAATTTTTCCAAATAAAAAGCCAAATATTTGAAGGCTCCAGCTTCTCAAACGTCAGGATTTGATGCTTTTCTTCCTCAAATGTGATAGAAGACTGACGATCTTTAGGGTTTTGGACTGTTGGTGGGATTAAAGTTATCAAAACAGATCCACTTGGGCTGTTCTGATATCTAACGGACAAAACAATGAATGGATTAATGGAGAAGCTGTTAGTTGCCGTACCAGATTGATCAAAACATCATACGTCATTTGGTTTGTAAAATGTTGGGAACTAGCAGTTGGCTGTAGCTAACATGAGTTTTAGAAGTACTTTAGAGACGTGTTCACATTTTTCTTCATAAACATTTGAGCGAAACAAGCTTGTATTTTGAGTTTTGGTGGAGTGAGAACAGAAAGAGCTGAGAGGTCCTACTGTTCAAGAATACAAGACGTTATATATTCTTAAAACTGTTGAAAAAAACATTTAGCAGTGACTTTTACTTTGTGTTTTCAGAAGAATATTTACAGTTAGTCCAAATATATCTCAAATCATTTGTGTTATTTTGCTAAAAACATGTAGAAAGTGTTTATCTCATCCCCAAAAAATCTCCACCTGACTCTGGGTACCTGGTATGTTGCCTGACAGTCAAAACTCAGGGCTACTAGAAAGTCACAAATGCTCGCTGCTGCTCGGCGAAAGCAACTCAGACGAGTGTGTCGACATTTTTACAGGCTTTGTCATGTGAACTCTTTAAAGAGATTTATCTCTTCTAGTTTCAAGTTCTCAGATGTGAGTCACCTTCACTTATTACTCAAAGCAATGAGCCAACACGCAGGGCTGAAAACAGGTTCACCAAGTCTGTATCTTTATTTAAAGTTAACAATCTCTATCAAGAATCAATCAAAGACAAAAAGGTCAAACAGAGATGCTTTAGCAGTATCAGGTAATCTTAAAAAAGGAAACTAAAATACTCAGCTTCACATTATTATGAGCACAATAACCAATTTCATCCTAAGTTTCTCATTTTCCAGATCGCCTGGAGTAAAAGGAGGCAGCTATTAGTGTGCAATCAGAGACGTTTCTGGATTTTTAAAAGCTTCGAGCATCAAAAATGGAAATCTGTTGACCTGCACTGAATTGGGATGGCAGCAGAAATCTGAATCCTGTGGCGTTTTTATTTGCGCTTCAATCCTGAGGCAAACTAGATTTTTAAATGAGTCTCTGCATGATAATAACATCTCTCAAAGCTTTAATTTATGTACTTGGAAAAAGTATTTTTCTGAGCTCGAAATGTGCCCACGGTTAAAAAACAAACTGCATTAAAACCTCGACAAATTAGACGAAAACTGGATACCTACATTGGTGTTTCAATCGTTCAATAAGTCCTAAAATTAATGGTGTCCTGATCCAAAATGTGTCCAAACCAGACAGTAATTATTAGACAGCAATGGCAGTTTAATTACATCTTTGTAACAGTGAGATAAACCCTGAGATCCTCCATGTAATCACTGATGAGACTGCAGTGGCGGGAGCTCACCACCGGGGGTCAGTGTGTGCTGCACGGTCTCTGTTTGGGTCAAGCGGCGTGTGTGTTGATGCCTCTGTGTGTGTGTGGGCTGGAGAGGTTGAGTCAGGCTCTATATTTATACTTTATGAAAGTGTGTGTGCGTTGTAGAAAGTGTGTGTGAGCGTTGAGGGGCAGTCTGTGCTGTGACTTTCTCAGCGGGACACAGAAACCATGAAATCCAAACACTGTGAAACGCTGCTCCGCCCTGCCCGAAACCATGTGGGTGAGCTGTGGAGGAGATAAAACGAGAGAGAGGAGGAGAAGAAGAAGAAGAAGGAGCTGGTTCGAGTTCGGGTTACAAACACGTTTCTGTAATACTACGTGCTATTTATGAGCAGTGTTCAGAGTGTTTACGCCGGGAAAGTGACAACATAACTAATAAAACAGCAGCAGCCGACTGCATCTGTCTCTTTTGACACTCATTGTCCCACAATGTCACATTTTCATTCGTCAGCGGACTGATTTGCCTAATCTTTACGAATCTTTACGCCATGGTTGAATACGCAGACAGCAACAGGCTGAAGAAATATTGTAGTTTCTTAGAAGCAGTTCAAACTAAAGCTGCATTTCCACTTAAGAAAACCTCTGTTAACCGTACCTCAAGGCCAGATCTGCTTTGCTTTTCCAATGCGGACAGTACTCTTAAATGTAGGGGAGGTTGGTACCGGCTGGCTTTGGAAAAAACAACAGGAGAGACTGGTCTTACCTCTTAACAACACACATGTGTATTAGTTTATTACAGTAAGGAAATAAGCTTTACTTAAAAAAAAAAAGGCTGCAGGTAGCAAGACAGGAACCTGCTGAAAAAGCAGCAAGTGAAATCCTACTTCCGAGCAGAGGACGAGACAACTCGGGTTGTTCCGACTGGCCGATCAGTGGGCTGCAGTGTTGAACTACTGGATCAGTGGTACCTCAACAGAAGGGTGACTAAAAAACTCCCTCACAGACTTGACGCCACCAGATGTTTGGAAGCTCGCTGCAGAGATTTAGTGAGGTCCAACACTTGACGTTGGTTCATCCCAAATATGCTGAACGGAGTTGAGGTTCGGCTCCGAAGTCCTTCACCAACAAACTGGGAAACATTTATTACCATAATTAATTCATGGACCTGAGTCTGTGCACGCTCGTCTCATTAATCATTCTTTGTCGTAGCATTAATAGATCATAAAGAAGTTCAGCCCAAACAATGACGAAGATAAAAAAGTGCCTGAAGGTAAAGTATGAGAGCAGAGTTTAGTGATTTGTGCAACAAGATGCAAGTCCAGTTCCTCATTTTATTAGCTTCTCCCTAATCTGTTTTACTTTTGGGCTTCAGTGTAACATCAGTTATACAGCAACACTGCAGCTCCGTGGCTCCAACCACTGATGGTTAACCCGAAGCCTGAAGAGAAGTGCTTGTATGACTAAAAACTCTTTGAGTCTTTGAGATGGAAATAAACAGGAAAA
The DNA here is from genome assembly GCF_040436345.1 of Pagrus major. Classification (NCBI taxonomy): domain Eukaryota; kingdom Metazoa; phylum Chordata; class Actinopteri; order Spariformes; family Sparidae; genus Pagrus; species Pagrus major. The sequence continues at coordinate 23,793,501 of NC_133233.1, read as the reverse complement.
AAAAATGTGTCAGGCTGTGAAGAAGATCAAGACACAGAGAGAAGCAGAAATGGGAAAAGGTCAAGAGAGAGATAAGTACGTGGAGGAAGCAGGTGACGGATCAATCGCGGCTGATATTTCCTCGCGGTGAACACGCCGACCCGGCCTTCTCCTCGTCGTCCCGGCACCCTCCTGAGCGCTGATAGCACACGGTGAAAATCCCTCACAGTGTCTTTATCTGTCTTTTTCTTTTCCCTGCAGGATCCCGAGCCAGACGGAGAGGAAGGCAGATAATCTTCATACACACAGACTTGCCCACTGCCGATCACAACTCGCGAAAACAACAGTCCAATCCCAACACGTTCGGAGACATTAACAGCTTTCTGTGACGCCAACGTCTGACCAACAGGAAACAGGCGACCATAAACTCTCTCTCGGTCAGAACTCTAATAGAAACACTAGTAATATCTGTATTTATCTTGCCATGTCAGTCCAGATTGATTTGTCTTTAGATCCAAATCATAATTTGTACAAAAAAGTTAAGTGCTGTCGAGATAATGTGAGATATTCTGACTTGTTTCTGCTGCAGATAAGACTCAGCTTTACTTGGACTTTTAGAAGTAAACGAGTTGTGTTTTATTTTTGCTTTCTGTCGTTTTAAGTCTGAAATAGCTGGTTCAGAAGGATTTTTTTCGTTGGCGACTCTCCATCGTGACCAACTTGAAGACACGTCTTTTCCATTCTGTCAAAACTCGGAACGATTGAGCACTGATTTATACCGATGCTTTCTATTTAATGATTCGTTTTATCGATGGTGTCTACGCTCAACTGTATGAACCTTTTCTTCTTTGGGTGGGGTGGGGGGTTGTAATGTTTTTGTTGTTTCATTGTTTTAATTCCCAGAAACTCTTCAGAAAAATGTTGCAATAAATCAAGATGGTTATAAAAATGACAGACTGTTGTATTTATTACTGAATGCTGTTCTCGTAACGGAGACTAGTGGTTGGGTTTCTTTTAAATTGGACCGAATCATCCTCCCGCTGTACAAAAATGGCTGCCTGCCAATAGCGCTGCCATCTTGGCGTGGGGTGCAGCGGGGGTATCAGGTTCTCGCCCAAACACGCGCCTGATTCAATGACGAGCAGCTCATGTCTCAAGCATTTTGTCACACAACCTTTTTATAGCAGCAAAAAACATTTAGCAGTGTAATGACAGCTACCTCAAATATCAAAAACCATCTTTGGGAGAAATGTATTTGATGTGTACTGGGTTTTTTGTTTGGCCCGTGTAAATGTGTAATTACATTGTCACGTGAAGCAGTGCGGCCAAAAAAAGACCTTTTCCCGTAAACTAACAGTGTGAAAGAATTGTTTTTGAGCATCACAAGGCCCCAAAATGACTTATTTGACGGACATAAATCAAACCATTCGGTCCAATAAAGTCTAAAAGAGCTGCAAGATTAAATCCTATTATCCCCGTTCAAGTTAGACGGGCGATAAACCAGAAGTTAGCCGGCTCGGTCTGCGGAAGTCTCTCGTGCGCTCGCTCTATGGGCCTCACAACACGGATCTTAGAGCTGTTTTGGCTTCAAATGCCACTGAGCAGCTTTGAACCAACATTGAATCGAGTTTTAATGTGACGTCTTTGGCTTCACTCTTGAGGAACTGTCAGTTCGTCCACCTTTAGATACAGTCAACAGCCATGTTGTTTGGTTGGTCCACCACTTTGGTATTCCACTTATCCAGTGGAATATCTCAACATCTACAAGATTATTTTGTGGAGAGATTCATGGTTCCTAAATGATGTATCCTGAATTTTGAATTGAATATAGCGCTGGATAGGGCGCCACACAGCGTTACTTCCAAATTTGCTCGGTGAAATGCTTCAACAACAAGAGGATGGATTGCCAAAACATTTTAGGACAGATATCCGACGATAAATCTTACTAAATTCGGTGATCAGGTGAACCAGCAGGTCAAATTTTACACTTATTCAATGAAATAACAACGAGATAGAAAGGTGCAAAGTTTTGTGCAGACATTAATGGTTCCCAGATGATGTCACTACAATTGGCGGTTGATTTGCAATGTGAAATCGGGAAATTTTATATATCTGTTGTTATTTTTAGCCATAACTGTAACATTTAAAGATATATAGTGAAATACGGTGGTCTGACCTATATTTCATGTAGCATGTTGCTTTACTAGCATCTTTGATATCAACCCAGCAGCGACATCTTGGACTAACTGGTACACCAGTGAATGTGTTGTTCATCAAAACATGCTTAAATTAGATGCATGTAAATTGTATTTGTAAACAAACACTGCGATTCGTTCTACTCTGGAAGAAGAGCCTCAGTCTTGTTTCCTTGTCATGTCTTTAAAGAAATTTACCATCCTGCTGGTGAAGTCAACAGTCGGCTGTGTCAGCTAACAAAGACTCCCCGAATTAGACGACAGGGCGAGACTGTTCGGTTTTTGAGGTGACATGTTTAAAACGCAGAGACTTTCCTCCTCTCCTGAGGGTGTCGGGAGACTGACAGGAAACAGAGCGCGACATAATGTATGCACTGATCGAAAAAAAAACCCCACTCCTGAATACTCTGACAAAAAGCTAATTAAAAGTGTGTGTTCACTGTGATGGAAAACGTAGCTCGGAGACTCATTTAGTGTCAGTCCTCACACGACTGATCCCCGATCGATCCAGCTGCTAATATTCTTGTATTATGTGCATATTTAATGACAATCGCTGTCGGTGTTAGGTGGTGAGTCAGGGGGCATCACTTTGATCCAAACCCCTTCTACATTACAACACACATCCATCACATCACCACATCACATGTCTTCTTACACACAGAGCAGCTGTAGCTAAGTTTAGCCTCCATCAGGTCACGGTGGGATATTCAGCCGAGAGAGAAACACTGCTGGTGTTTTAACAACCATACGGGAGGATTTGACATCGTGTGGGTTCAGATTAAAAACACTCTCCGGTTTAAAAAAAAAAGGCGTGAGTCTGTTTTCTTTCTGCGAGTAGCCTGTGCGATGAATCCTGAACTAGTGTAACTCTAAAACAAACACACCCACACACACACACGAACACACACTTATCTCTGAGTGCGAGCCAGCATCCACTCGGAAAAGATCATAACTCACTGCAAAATGCGGAGAATGCTGCAAGAACTTGTAAGGGTGCAATAAAGCGGTGTTGTTTGCATATTGATGCGTGTGTGTGTCAGGCAGACAGTAGCGCACACACTCAGGCAGTGGCTCGACATTAATCAGACGCCTGTAAACACGTCCGACAACTCGGAGCCTGATATCGAAAACAAATCCTTTTCCTTTTATTATTTCTCTCTCGCCCACGCCGAGTCCTCCTCCTCCTCCTATCTCTGCATAAAAATAATAACGTGACATCAATCTGCGTGATTTTCGAGCAGGTCGTTATGAGGTTAACTGCCTTCCCCAAAAAGGCCACGGCTCACTGCTTTGCTCCCGCTTTTGACACTTGTAACATCTTTGACAGCTTGGCAAAACTTCCTCGGGTTTGACATGAACCTCCGCCGTCTGTGTTTCTATTCTCGGGCACAGATAGGTGCCCTGGAATCTTGGTTCGCAGACTATAGCAGCTGTATTTACCCATGAGTTCATCCGCCGGGATAGACACTGAAAGCCCTGCCAGGCTGCCCGGTCGGTGTGTGTGTGTATGTAGGATGCATATATTTGGGTGATACTCCCTCCCGGACGAAGAGGAAAGGGCAGCCGACGATCACAAAGCCAGGACATCAGAGGAACAGACAGGAGGCTTGGATGGAGCAAGGGCCAAAAAAAAAAATAGAGGGGGGAGGTACAGGGGATTGTGTGTGTGGATGTCGGGGGTAGTTGTTAACCTTCCTATCACAGTGTCACATGCAGACAGAGCAGGACAACAACACAGATGGAGAGACCACGACTAAGGACACACTTTACTCTTCTTCTCCCTTCATTTCCTGCGTCTGTCATCCTCGTCTCTGGCTGACGTCTGACTCTCTTTTTGTCAAACGTTCTCTTGTGCATCTTGTCTATTTCGTCTTACTTCCTACCTCGCACCTTCCCGACGAAGCTTTTTTCTCTGCAGCTAATCCTCTTTCTTTTTCTCTCCAATCTCTGGTCTTCCTTCTCTTATCTCTTGGATGGATACCTACTCCCTCCTCTACAGTTCCTCCCAAAGAACCGGACTTCTCTCCGGCTTCCAGCGGCTTCGTTCCCAGAGAAAGATGTGCGATGTCGTCCTCGAGGCCGGCGGTGTATCCTTCCCGTGTCATCGCGCCCTTTTGGCCAGCTCCAGCGAGTATTTTTGGGCTCTGTTTGGAGAGACGACCGTAGAGAGATTAGCAGACTCCATTAGCCTTCCGGTGCTAACATCTGAGGGTTTAGACGCCATTCTGGACTTCCTGTATTCGGGCTGGCTCAGCGTGTCACCGCCGACACTTCCTGTCGTCTTGGAGGCAGCGAGGTACTTGCAGGTTGAGTCGGCTGTGTCCATATGCGAGCAGTTTATCACTGATGGTTTGAGCGCCGATAACTGTTGTTGCTACGCTAACGTAGCCGAGCATCACTCCCTCGCAGATGCACTTGAAGCTGCCAATCAAACCATCGCCATGGAGATGGGGACACTACTACAGGAGAGCAGGGACGACCTCCTCAGGCTGAATATCCAATCACTGATGGCGGTGCTCGATGCTGACGAGATACCAGGTATCAAGGAGGTGGAGCTCATAAAGCTGGCTCTGGATTGGCTGAACGAGAACGGGCCCCTCCCTCTCCTGAAGTCAAATCTTCTACTGAGTCGCCTGCGCTTCGGATTGGTCGCCCCGTCCGACCTCACCGATCTCAGCCGCGCCCACAAAGCCATGACCACGCCTCTGATCAGAAGTCAGCTGACACGAGCGCTGGAGTACCACGAACTGGGTTCAGCTCAGCCAATCAGACAGAGCAGACAGAACACGCTCAGGGCATCGCCCAATCGCGTGCTGCTCGTCGGCGGAGGATCCAGCCCTGATTGGCCAGAACAGCAGATGCTGGCGTTTGATCCTCGAAGCAGGAAGTTTTCATCTCTGTGCTCCAGCCTCCCGCTGCGACTGAGAAATCACTGCGTGTGCTCGGTGGGAGGTTTCCTCTTTGTGATCGGAGGCGAAGAAGTAAAAGAGGGAGAGGATGATGGGAAAAAGTCTGTCACCGTGGAAACATCTAACCAGGTGTGGCGATACGATCCTCGCTTCAACTGCTGGGTGAAGGTGGAGTCCATGCTGGAGAGGAGGGCGCAGTTCACCTGCTGCGTGGTGGAGGACGTCATTTACGCCATCGGGGGTCGACACACACGTAAAGACACCAACACACACGCCTCTGCAGCTTCTGTTGAGTTTTACGATATGGCGACAGCGGCGTGGAGGAGAGGAGCGACAATGCCTCGCCCTCTTTACGGCCACGCTTCTGCCGTGCTCGACAACAACATCTATGTGTCGGGAGGTCTGCCAGGAAACATCCATGATAGTCACAACAGTGAAAACCAGGGCGACCGCAGAGAAAGCAGCAGAGAAGTCATATCCTGGGACCTGAAAGGCAGAGCGTGGGAAAAGCGAGCGTCCATGTCCATCGCCAGGTTCAGCCACCGCCTCGCAACCATCCACGGATGCATCTACGCCCTGTTGGGGATGTACGAGCCCTTCTGTGACATCGAACGGTACGATTCACAGGCGGACCACTGGACCCGCCTTCGACCCCTTCTCATCGGCTCCTTCAACTACGGGATGGCGTCGACGCCGTCCGGGAATCTGCTGGTGTTCGGAGGGAGGAGATGGAGCGACGGACAGGAAGTGATAGTGAAGAGTGTGTTGGAGTACGATACGAAGCGAGATCGCTGGAGAGAGATCTGTCAGCTTCCCAGACCTCTCACCGGGACGGAGTGCACTCTGCTGCCTCTGCCCGACTAAAGGGCACAAGAGTGAGACAATTTCACAACCCTCACAGTCGAAGGCTTTACTCCCAGTGTTGGGAAATGAAAGTAGGGTGTCAAGGATTAAATATTCGCCACCATCCCAACCTCAACAATATTATTTTCGAAAGTTACAGTGGTCCTGCCTCATTTGATGAGAACTATTTCAGGATATTTGCAAAATTTTTTCAGCACATAAATTCAAAACAAGTGAAAATGTTAAATATAGTTGGACATTATGCAAAATACATTTATTCTTCCTCACTGAGAAATAGAAGATTGATAGCAGGTTATATTATAAAGCTAGCAGGAGATGGTTAGCTTTGCTTAGCATGAAAAAACAGCCCATAACTTGACATTTTAAGACTTTGGTTATTGTATGCATTACAAATCACATAAATCACATTCATGAGCTTTAGAGTCAACCCTCATTCTGGTGCTAGGAGTTAGATGTTAAATGTTAGCCCATTAGCTTAAATTAGCATACAGCATTACCTCAAGTAAAACCCTGATTTGTCAGTTTTTACTGTTCAGTTTTTGATAGGATAAAACAAACAACATATCATGTGTAAATAGTGAGCCAAGCTAGCTGGTTTCCCCTTATTACCAGTCTTTATGCTAAGCTAAGCTACTCTACTACATCTCATTGTAGTAGTTTAACATTTTGGGACATAGCTTACACTTATTCTTGTTGTTGCGGAGAGTTAGATGAGCAGATCAATATCAGTCTTTTAGACAGAGCCAAGCTAGCTGTTTTACCTGTTTCCAGTCTTTATGCTAAGCTAAGCTAGGGCATAACCTCAATTACAACCCTAACTTGTGTTTTTTACAGTTCAGTTTATGAAAGCACTAAACAAACAACATATTTAAGAGGTATTTGCATTTTTTCTTTTAGACGGAGCCATGCTAGCAGTCTTCCCTTGTTACTAGTATTTATGCTAAGCTAAGCTACCCTTCTTCATATTACAGGAGTATAGTTCAACATTTTGGGACATATACTTATTCTCACTTTTGGTGAGAAAAACAAAATATGAAGCTAGATCCAGGAGACCATTAGCTTGAATTAGCATGGAGCACCAACTTGTCATTTTTACAGTTCAGATTTTGAAGGATAAAACAAACAACATAAAATGAATTAATAGTGATCTTAAGAAGTATTTGAAGGCATTAGCTTAGAAGATCAATATAACTTTCAAATCCGTGAGATAAATATGAAGCTACAGCAGGATACCGTTAGCCTAAATTAGCTGCCTTAGCTCTAAATAAAACCCCAACTTCTCATTTGTACAGTTGTTTTTTTTGTCAGTGTTAAACAAACAACATATAACATGTTAATTAGTGAGCGTAAGAGGTGTTTGTAAGCATTTTTCCTTCTGTTGCTGTTCTCCCTGTTTCCAGTCTTTATGCTGAGCTAAGCTAACGTGCTAGTGGTTCTAACTAAGGGAGAGCGTGGTGGAGATCAACTCATCTGAGTCTTGGCAAGAAAGTGTAACGACAAAAGGTTGGAAAATTCATTAAGAAATACATATGAAGACTAGTTACAAAATTACAGAACTGACACGGGAAAAGGATGCGACCTAACTACAGCTACGTCTTTTTAGTCCTCACTTTTTGGTAAAACATATGGCTGTTGGAAACCAATTATTACGACATAACAGTAGAAAAAGCTTAAAGTCCCTTTACCACTTGCGAGAGGTGAGATACATTGTGTTTTGTGATTGATATTCCCGTGACCGAATGTGGCAAAAGAGGAGAAATCAGACAAGAGCTGAGGACGGAGATAAAAATGGGGGATTTTGAGAACAAGTAGAGGCGAGGTAAAGAGATTTAGTGGGGGAGAAGGTAATTCCTGCGCAGATTAAATTTCGTGAAGAGGCTGAGCCAGACTGTGGAGGAGGCTATCACACATAAGAGGGAACAGAGAAGAGGTCGAAACAGGAGATAAGGTGGAGGAAGGTGGAGGAGGACATCTTTGAAATAAAAACAACAGAAAAAGCCAAGTTTAATATTTTATAGAAGTTGTAGATATGCATGTGACATTCCTGTTGATCGACTAGCGATGAATAATTTACGTTTTCTAAAAGACAGATAGAGAAATAGAAGCAAACCAAAGATATTGAGTGACCTTTTTTCTGTCTTGTTTTCTTGTTTCATCCATTTTCCATCAGCGCTGACAACCAAAATGGACAAAATAGGTTTAGAGCTGCATAGTAGAAGAAGCATTAACAGGAAATCATATGCATGATTTGTGTGTAATAGCTAGGTAACCTGCGAGGAGTTCATTATTCATGGACTACTTCCATTTAATCCTGAATGCCTCCTTGTGCTGTTGGCATAAACATTATTTATTTAACAGGTTTGGAGCTGATGTCGGATTCAAAATTAATTGGGTCTATTATTGTCAAAACATTGTTTTTTTGCAGCAGCAGTTTACAATTAAACATTCCTATTGGTATGTAAGTATCACAAATTTTGATCATGAACCACTGAAAATAAATCTGATCATGCATTTATTCAATTACTATTAGGAACCAATAAACTGAATTGTAAAAGTGATTAGCTCTGGTGTCTTTTTACTTGATCTAGCTAAAGTTTTCTACGTTAGCTGCTTTATCATAGAAACTGAATTTGGTTAGCTAACGTTAGCTAACGTTTCTGAACAACCAGATTAGCTAAAACGAGGTAACATGGCCGCCAACTCGGCACAGAAAAGGTACTAAAAAAAATTAAAATCACAATAAATCTCCTCATATTGACAACTGCAGTTATTTGAAAGGGTAGTTTGTCAGTTTTGTGAGCTGCTAATATACAGGAGCAGCTCTACAAGGTTTAAATTAAGGGTTCGGTGACAGTTGACGTCACTAGCACGACTATCAGCTGTATAGTTTTTATATTTGCGTATCGTTCACTGATGATACTGTGCTGATTCATTTTTATATTTGTTTACAGTATCTCATCTCCTGACTTGTACCCTGACCTCTAGCATAGAGTTTGTTGTACAATACCTGCTGTAGAGTAGCCAGGTTCTCATCCATATGTAATTCAAATTTTAACCAAATCAGCAAAAGAAAATGCAAATCGATGTGCATCTACTACTACGATTACTACTACTATGTTATGTAAAGGGGATGGTCCATCAAGATAAACAGCTGTTGACGACAATTCTGCAGTCAGTGACATCACATCAGTGAGAGGAGGGCACGACGGTTGAAAACAATGTAGGAAACATGATGAAAATATGCCCTTTCCTTGTGTTTCATGTATTAATTTAGGGGAACGATATGGTCTCCTTTAGGTCTCCAGTTATTCAGGAAATCTGTTTGCGTCGTCATGTTTTTGTTTTTAACCACCTCAGTCGAGTGGAAACAACAAATTTAAAGTTTTTCTGAATTTACAGTGTTTCCAATCTGCTGTTCTTTAAAGTGCAAATTAAAAAAGTGCATAAAACAGGTGGCTGGAAACACCGAATGTAACAACGCTGCAACTGAAAACCCCAACTGCTGTTGTCAGATTATCCTCCTGCAGGAGAGTTGTTTGAGTTTTTCCTCAGATGCGATTGTAGCACGAAGGCACACGGGCAGGGATTAGGACCGGTCAGCTGGGAGAAGGAACGTGGACTCTCTCTGGCTGCCTCCTCATGTTGACAAGAGCCGGTGCAGCAGCTGTTACCGGCGCTCGTCATCCCGTCGGCCTCGTCTCCTCTCTTTCCTCAACCGTAAAAACAAAACCACAAACACACCTTCATCCAAATGACCACACTTTATTGATCCAACCCTCTTCTTCCGAAACAGAACACGCAAGAATGATCACGTAAAATAAATACTGTTATTTTTTTAACCATAATTTAATAGATTGAACATTAAACAATCTTTACTCAAAAAACCTGATAGAATTAGAGAACATTATCCGAGACACTTAGTATGCACTCTATAAAGAGAGATCTACTGTATCTAGAGATTTCAAACACAAAAACAGAAAAAGGAATATTGTGTTTATCTACAACAAAGACATGCTACTACAACCAACCACGGGCGGCAGCATAGAAAGAGCATTCAAAACTGTTGTTTATTGTGTCCGTGTGTGTGTGTATCTGTGTGTACGATTGCTTTCATAGGTTTGTGCAGTGTCTCTGAGTATTAAGTCATTTGCCAGCAGCGTACAAATAACAAACTAATATATCTTTATTAGATCCATATTTCAAATCTTATTTAAATATTTCCTCATATCTTCTATGTGGCATGCAGGATACAGAGAGCCTCAGAGGAACAATCCACCCCCGAGAAACTTTTAACACCGTTTTATAAAAGATAATCAATCAAGGACGTTCGAGTTATTTTGTGATTATGTGAAGCCTCTCTGTGAGGACCAGAACAACCTTTATTACAGTTGCCATGGTGACCAGGTGACTATCTCAGGTACAGGACGAACTATGAGTAAAAGTCAAAGGGTGAAAAAAAGGAAAACAGGTGAAGACAAGGCAATCGAGATATCAGTATGGAGGGCCGTAAGTGCCAAAATTAAAAATAAATGAATAAATAATTAAGTGAATAAATTGCTCAATAAATCAATGATATGCTATTAAAAGCACAAAACATTATACTAATAGTAAATATAGGCATAAGTTAATTTATAAAACGTGACATTATTTGATATTTCTGCAGAATCTATGAATTTTCCCGTTTAATTTCCCATTTTATTCATACATTTATCCATTTATTTACTCGTGTATTCATTTCTATTTATTTCTGTATTCTCTTCAATGTAATACGTAAGTAAATATGTAAATACATACATAAATAGATTAATTAATTAACAAATGAATAAACTTGTAAAACAAATTAAATAAATAGAGGGAATGAAAAAAGGTAAACAAATACAGAAGCAAATTAAAAAACAGAAATATGAATTAATGCAACATTTTATTAATGCCTATATTTATTTTCAGTATTCTTTGGTGCATTTAATGGCTTTTAAACTGCGAGACTTGACAGGGAAACTGGCATCATCTCAGTTTTGTGCAAATATAACCAAAAATACAACAACCTGGGCTCGCTAGCTGTTTGAAAACAGTGTTAAAGTGTTTTTTTAGGGTGGACTTTTCCTTTAAACCGGTCCTATATTCCAGGAGTGTGCATGCTTCAGGTCCAGCCCAGCACAGTACGTAATTCTACCAAACCAGCACGAACAAAAAGTCTCTAAAACTAGATAGAAACTGAGACTAGTTGAGTTAAAAAAAGACTTGTGCTAATTGTTCTCTGCTGTAACACCAACTGTACAGAAAATATCATCATAGACATCAAGTATAAGGCTTGATAGGATACAATATGTTGGCTATTAGGCTGTCTATGAGACACTGTGCAGTCAGTATAAACATGGCACAACAAGCAGGATGAAATGCTGTTAATGAAGATACTATTCTGAGACCTCTGTCCACGTGAGGAGGAGCACACTGATGTCCAACGGGAGTTTTGTGGCGTATCAAAGAGCACAAAAGCTGACATGTAATACTTAAGAATCAGAGCATCGTCCGCCCCCGAGCCAGCTGGAGTGGCATAACCAATCAGCTCGTAGATCGATGTGACGTGATAGCCACACGGGCGTCTCCTCAGAAAGCTGTCATGTTGCACTTGTACACAGCGGCTGCCGAAAGCGTATCGGGATGAGAAGTCAAGTTGTCCATCACTGATCGCAACCAAAACCTCTTGTTCGACTCTTTCCAGAACCAGGAGAGCAACTTAAGCGTGTATGAGCGTGAGCGTTGTACTCGTCAGACGTGGGTCTCGATGTAGGAGTGTGTGTGAGAGAGTGAGGGGGTGAGAGGGGGCGGGCCCGGGTCGGGTTCAGCGGTCGAGTCTGGCTCCTGAGAGAACAGCTCCTGATAGGCTCTTTTCCACTCCTGGAAGTCTGCCGACGACAGCTGGGGATTGGCCAACAGCCTGTCAATCAGCGCTAGCTCCCCCTCCCTGTCCTATGAGGGATGCAGAAACACAGGAGGGTCTCCGTCACTTCTTTAGATTTTTTAGAAATTTAAACGACTAAGCTTTTATAACGCAGACACACGAGAAGCAAGACACACACTTAAGGGGATACACTAAGTTTGGGGGAGGTTTCACACTTTTTATTGTTCTTGGTGGATTATTTGTTCTGGTTTTTAAGACTCTCACTCTCACAGCTACTCTAAAACCCCATGGTAAGTAAGGACACTTTTATAAAGGGCTCAGATGTAGTAGCAAATGGCATTATGAAGATATGAAGCAGTAATAGGAACAACGTTGGGTTGCCAGGTTGTAAAAAATGCCCTTGGGTAGTGTTCGAGCAAAGACTGTTTGATCTCATTCTGGAAAAGGGCCAAAGCCATTAAAATGGTAAATGGACTGCATTTATGTAGCACTTTCCTCGTCTTATTGACCACTCAGAGTGCTTTACAAGACAACACAATTGTTAACAACACACGAATATTTAGAAATAAGAAGAAAATGTGATTGACTTTATTGATTGAAGAGGACTTACTGAACCTGTGAGCCTTTATCAAAACATTTTGTTAAGAAATGTAACATCGTGTCCACTAATAAACTCTAAAAACATCCAAATTTGGGGATTTGGATTCTTTTTATTAATAATGAAAAGTTTTTTTATGGGTTGAGAAACTTCTCAGACTTCCTAAATGTACTGAACTATTTCAAATTGAAGCTAAAACAGGCTGTTTTCTGGAACATGACATGTTGACGTTTTAGTTACATACATAGTTTTCACAGGACAGCAGTTAGTGCAGACTTATAAAAGCCCATTTTCACCAATGTGATAAAATAAGAAAGAATATCCCATAAGTCACAGATAGTATCATTAAAGACTATATCTTAGACATGGATTCACAAATAGTGATATTGTAGTGATTTTTGGAGGAAATGCAGGATATCAAACTACCCCCTGCGATAAAAAAACAACTACTTTCTCATTATTTGGGGATACTAAGTCATTATTTTGAGATACTAAGTCATTATTTTGGATACTAAGTCATTCATTTGAGATACTAAGTCATTATTTTGGGATAATAAGTCATTATTTGGGGATATGAAGTCATTAATTTGAGATACTAAGTCATTAATTTGAGATACTAAGTCATTAATTTGGGATACTAAATCATTATTTGGGGATATGAAGTCATTATTTTGGGATACTAAGTCATTATTTGGGGATATGAAGTCATTATTTTGGGATATGAAGTCAATATTTTGGGATAATAACTCATTAACTTTCTCATCCTTATGACTTACAAGATATTTTTTGTCATCACATTGGCGCAAATGGGCTTCCATACAGATCGTATGGTTTGTTAGGTAGTAAGAAACACATGACTGTTAATTAATAACTTACTATAAGTGCAGACTTGATGGCTTGAGTTGTTCTTCATGGCTTATAATTGATCTATGAAGCATAAGTAAGAATTAGCAAATTATAAATTGACCATTAATAATTATAAACAGTGTCTTAACATTGAAGTTTAGATGAAATATTTCCTTTATTTTCACCAGAACTGAGTGTTAATGTGACATTGTGACAGTCAGATTTACACTATTGATATTTCAAGGCTGGATTATGTGAACAATCAATACATTTTGATCAATAAAAAGTAAGTTTTCTTACTTTAAGAAGCTAATTGGTCTTATTGGATTGACCAGAATAAAATGATTTAATACGCTGCATCAGACAAATTCTGCATCACCACTGCTATAAAGAGCAAACATGCTCATCTTCATTTGTCATCTAGACTGTAGCTAGTTTCAGTACAATTCTGATGCATAAAGATACAGAGGAAATATCAATGTCTTTGTTGTTTCCACAGCAACCACTGCAGATGAGTCGATGCTGCCCGAACACACAAATACAACCTGATTTAAGGTCCACCTGGGTCACAAGGATGACTTTGATGTCTACTGAATGCTCTCATTCTTTGACAAGAGGTACATTTCATCCAAACTCCCCCCCCAAAAAAACCTGGTGTATTCCTTTAAGAGACGCCAGACAGAGAAACAAACATGAAAGCTCCTCCACCCAACCTGTTACCAGCAGACACGGGCAGCCAAAGCCACAGACCTTCGATAACGAGCTACTGTAGCGACACGCAGAAGCACCCCGACGCCCTCGCCGACCATCCCCGCCCACGAACACGGAGGAAGCAACAAAGATACAAACTCCAGAGACAAAAAAACAAAAACAAAAACAGCCACAGCAAAAGAGCCATTCACAGGCACCCAGCCCAGAGACATAACCACTGCTCATACAGCATACAGCCACAGATGGCTGCTTAACAAAGCTCAAACCAAAACCGAGGAGACAGACTGGGACAGATGACAGCACTCAAACTAACAAGACAGAGACAGTTTCCAGCGTATATGTGTTTATGTTTATGTTTTCAAGGTGTATTAGAGTAAAAAATTGCACATGAGCGGTTCCAAGTCTCCCTCCAGAAAAATAATTAGCAGTAACGTTTTATCCATTTCACCCCGCTCACATTTAATGTGGTGAGAGGGCATTCATGTGTGGATGTGATTATTGTAACCCAATGGGCCAGGACAAAAAAATAGACTGTGAGAAAGGTCATTCTTTCAGTCCACAGCGGACGAGAAGAAATAGAGGATTTTCATCTGAAAATGGTGTTCGGCAAATGTTAGCAACACCAAGTGAGTTGCATGAGAAAATGCCAACCTTTATCCAGACTAAAGCATTTATATCTCTAAAGGTTGGAAGGATGGCTTGTGAACAAGAAGAGAGATGGTCTAAAAGAGTGGGTACAGAGGAGTGGGATCAGAGTGAGTTATGACTGAGGTATACTGCAGTTTAAAGTTACAATCCTTAATATTTTCATGAAATCAAGTCCTGTTTTTGTTATCAGTGGTAGACGTCGACCGATGTGGCTTTTTCAGAGCCAATACTGATACAGATTATTAGAAATCTAGGCGACTGTGAACAGATATTTGGGATCGATATTCATTTGCAGTAAAAATGAAAATCTTAGTGTCAAAGTACTGTTCGTAAGTACACTTTTCAGGTACTTTACTTGAGTACCACTACTCTAATCTCTCTCTCTCAACCCGACCAGTCGAGGCAGAGATATTGTGTGAGAAGATGCTGCATCAGAGCCTCCACGGATCGGTGCTGCAGTCAGGTTGATAAACAGGAGTGAAGATAAATCCACATTTAATCCAGAAAGTTAAAAACTAATCTCTGAGCTCTCCTCCCGTCGGTAAACAGCTCCATATCAGAGCAGAATCTGCTGTGACAATGTTTTTTGTTTTGTTTGGTTAGAGAGCCCCCTGGAGGCAGAAGTTAGATATTGTAAATCTAGATAAATAGGTGATCTAAAAGCGTTAAAAAAATTAGGCCTTTTTCATTTCATCTTGATTTTGTAAGTGTCAAACTCGTGAAACACGGTTGTTTTCTTTCCAAAGAACTCAGGAATTGCTTTATATTTGTTGCCAAGATTGGCGCTGACAGCAATTGTTCATCCAAAAATGTGTCTACAAAGCGACACAACTATGATTTACAGCTCAGCTTTGAATATAAAAGCAGGTAATGAAAGAAGAAGGAGCAGCCACTTCCAACTCTTCCTCCTGCTACCTTCTCCTGCGTTTATCATGGATTTTGACCGACTTCTTTATGAAAACAAAGTGAAGTAGTTTTAAACCGCACTTGGTGTCACCAAATCATCCAGGACGAAAATGTTAAGGATTATAACTTTTACAAAAAACAAATAGTGATGTGCTGAAATATCTTTTAATTCTTATTATGTGTGCATGATATCGATGTGTATATGCATTTGTGTGTTCACATTTATGCCTACATTTTTTCCTGAATGTCTGTCTTTGTGTGAACCAACCTTCAGCGTGGACGTCAGTATGCGGAGGCGGTGCAGTCGGTCGTTGAGCTGAGGGTCGGCGGCCCGTCGCAGGAAGGACTGCCTGAACTCGGACTGATCTTTGCCCTCCGACCCGCGGCCGAGAGGACACACCCCGCCCTGCTCGCAGGCACGGAACAGGTCGCCCAGGGACGCACCCTCGCTGCCGCCTTCACACAGCCGGAGAGAAACACAGTCGCACAGTTAATGATGATTTAAACCCTCGTTCGCTCTCCAGATATGAAGTAAAAGAGCTGTCAGACACTTGAGTTACCACTGGAGGACAGCAGCACACACCTCAACATGTGTACGATACAGGATAATGACTCCTATTAGTCATAGGGAGATTATTAATGATGATTAAGTCCTGTTCTCTCTTTCCTGTCAGCCTCAGGGATATTTCTCCACTCTGGCAGTTTTATTTCCTCCGACGAAATTAAAAGAGAATTGACGTGATGATTATTCTTACATTTCATTGTTGATGTCTTTGTTTCTCTCTCTCTTGTTTACTATTTCAGTTTGTCACTTTTGTGTCTGGACACCGCTGGGCTCACCTTGGCAACTGGCGCACCATTGTCTCATTAGCCTCATTAGATGGCTGTTAGACTGGAGTGTGTGTGAGACTTAAACGCTGATGATTTAAATGGAAATGTGTCTGCCTGAGAGCGTTTTTTATTTCTGGCACATGTACTGACGTCAACGTCTTCACCTCGAAAAGAAACAATCTTCTTTTTTTTTTTTTTTCCGGTCTCTGGTGGCTGTCATTCAATGTGAGCCACAGTTTTTCCTCCCTGCTCTTACCTAACATCCAACATCCGCCCACACACACACACACACACACACACATTACAATGCAACATGTATCTGCTGCTCTGTGCAGCTTCACCTCTCGCCCGTGTCCACGTGTTTTGTGCACGCATGTTCCTGGCTGAAACTCACCGTTGCGTGTTTGCTGTTCTTCTTTCGCAGGGGGCGTGAGGAGTGTGTGTAGGTTGCTGTCTCGTGGCAGCGTGAAGCTGCGGGGTTTCCCTCCCTGGGTTGCCATAGGAATCAGCCTCTGCATCGCCATGGGCAACGGGACATTCCTCTGTGCAGGAAGAGTGTAAACGGCTCCGGCCATCATGGTCCCGCCGCCGCCCGGACCGGGCTCGGCGAAGACGGCGTCCTCTGTAGCGATAAGAGAGCACAAGACGAGGGGGAACAAACATCATGTGGTGGCTTTAAAAATCAATACATTATTCAGTTTAACAGAACATAAAGATATTCAGTGTCCAACCTTAACCTCTCCAGCAACTATGATTGGTCTTCAATTGCCAATAATTATTATTATTATTTTGATATTCGACTCATATTTCCTGGTTCCGGCATCTTAAATGTAAAGATTTGTTTTTCTTTGTCATTTATAAATATAAATGAACAATCTGAGTATTTATGCAAAAAACTGGGGTTGTGTATCTGATTCACTGTGTTACCGAGCGGTCCGGTTTGAAGGTAGTGCAGTCCGGCCTCGGTCAGCGGTGTCTCGATCAGGTCCTGCCAGGAACGTCTCTGCGACGAGGAGGAGCGGCCCGGAGACCCCGTCTCACTGCTGCCCCCCGCCGGACTGGACCGGTACTACAGGTAACAACAAAAGACAAAACAGAAGTATTTTTCAGCAAAATCACTCATTCATTTATGTTTTTTGGAGAGTTTTCCCATCGACCAGAGGTGAGAAGAGAACTTAGCCATCATTGGAAAGGAAATACATCTACTGGCTTGACAGATATGAGTCGTAAATCTCTAGAAGAAATTAAAAAAAGGCATCCAAATAGAGGTCTAGTTCTTTGTTTACACTGAGAAAGTATCAAACATCCGCTCAGGCCTGTGAGAACTGACCAATCAGAGCAGACTGGGCTTTTCGAGAGGGGGGTCTTAAAGAGACAGGCAAAATTAACATAATACACAACCTTTAGTGAAATCAGGCCTCTGGTATGTTAGATATCTTGCTTTGAACTGACACTTACCTCCACAGGATCACATCTGTACTGCACGTCGCTGCTGCTGCTGCCCCCTGGCTTCCTCCCGCTGTGCGTGGTGCCTCCCCCTAGAGGACCGGGGTGGTACTGAGGCTCCGCAGCCACCATGGGGGGATCGCCGCAGAGGAAGTCCTCCTGGGAAGAGCGAGAGCGAGACGTCTCCGTGGAAGACAGACGAGTGGTCCGGCCTTCCATGTAGGCACTCATCTGACAGAGAGAGGAAAGAGTGAAAAACCCTGGCAGAAGTGGAACCGATCGACTGGTCTCATTCAAAACGTAATGACACACTTCAAAACAGGATTCGATCCAGAGAGGCAGCCAGATGTCTTCCAAGGGTGCAGGGTGATTGTTGAATAAAGATGTGAGAGAGAGGAAGAAGGAGAGTGTTTGGGAGCGAGGAGAAATGAGTGTTTGTCGAAACACAGGAGACTCTTCATTACGAGGATTATTATCTTAACAAGTTAGCAGCCTGAGAAAAGGTGTTGTAAAAGCTGTTGTTGTTCTCGCTTTTTCATTTTATCGCGGGCTAAAAAAACACACACGCCCAAAGACAAAGACATTTAATGTGGAGCAAAGCAGCATGAGGGACAATTATAGCATCAATTATACCAATTTTAGCCCGACTGCTCCCTGTAGGCTAAATTGGCGATAACTTTAACTGTTGCGATGGACTGCGGAGGAGCACCCAGCGTGATTTTTTTGCCTTCATGAGTGTGTGATACAGTCATGTGTGTGTGTGACTCACTGATGGAGGCCGTGGGTAGGTATCGTATGGAGGTGGGGGACTGTCCTGTTTGGGGCTGGAGGTGGTGTCATCCTCATGCTCACTCTCACTCCAGTAATCTGCAGGAAACCCACACAAACACAGTCAGAAACACTGAATCCATCTATGAATACAAGAGGAGTATCAGCGTGTTTGGTAGTTGAGAATATTAATCTTCCAGCGAACCCCTCACCCTGCTCCTGGCGTATCCTCTCTCGCTCGGCGTAGCCCACGGCGGCCATGTTGAGACGACTCAGCCATCTAGCAGAAAGGGAGGACCGTATTTGTGGATTCATGACATTAAACAAAAAAGAAGGAATAAAGAGAGAGAAATGAAGACACACAGCAAGACAAATGAACCACGCACACCCTCCAGATATCACGACCGACCCAAAGGAAATACATAATGAAAAACAGCACGACATCACCGCTGAGCACATTAAGAGAAAATGTCTCGAATTCACAGATTTGATTTCACTCCTACGACATCGTCAGTCACCACGGACTGATACAAAAATTAATGAAAATTAATGCAGAGGAAGCAGAGATACCATTTATTATTATTATTATTCGCATTTGTCCTCCCTGTCAAAACCCAGTGCCTACATTACCCACAATGCACCTCACCCCACAACAGTTCCATTGGAGATTTAGGGTAGCAGAGATGAGGCATCAGCTCAGGGAGGTCTTGTTAGGTTACTTAACGCCAGATGTTTTTCATTTTGAACTTGTAATCCTCACCTAATGCTAAGCTAACACAGCTTCCAGTGGCTGTGTCTGTTACCAGCATACAAGCAGGCAGTTTCACATTATCAGTACAAAAATACTCCTCGCTGCCCACGGATCACAATCCGCTCTCTCACCCTTTCGTTGTAAATCAGCGCACAAACAACCTGGACCGTTTGGATCGCGCCGTTCTGTGTCACATCTCGTGTGTGTGTGATCTCGTGATGTGTGACCCCCTGCCGCTGATCAGCCATGTAGTGCGAAAACCAGGACAGCAAGACTCCCGAATACAAGACAGGAAGTTGAGACGCCTGAGCGGTACAGCGATCTGACAACTCTGAAAGTCGTGTAGTGTGACCGAGGCACAAGCTTTGTGTTTCACAAAATTTGGGAAAACTAGTTTATTTGCTTTCTTGCAAAGAGTCAGATGATACCACTGATATCTGTCTCGCTTAGCTTAGCTTAGCATTAAGGCTAGAAAACATGTGCTAGCCTGCTCTGTCTGAAGGTAATATCTTGTTTATCACCTCTGCTGAGGAGGTTATATTTCCACCCGTGTCTGTTTGTTGGATTGTCAGCAGGATTACACAAAAACTATTTAACGGATTTCCATGAAACTTTGATGGATGATCAGTCCAGAATAGACCCATTAACTTTCTGTGTGGGTCCAGATCCAAGAATTTGTTCCCATTTTCTTTAACAATGCTTAATAGGGCTTTTTTCCCCCAACATTTTCATTAATTTTGGGAATCTTGATGAAAAAAATCAAGCGTATTTAGGCTGGTATCTATGAGTGGCTACAGTTTGATGCGGATCCAGATAAAAATCCAGATGTAGCGGATTTAAAAATGTTTTATTTGATCCTGGATTAGGCTTGATTGAATTAAAGAGGACTGTTGCGCCTCGGCAGATGCCTGCTGTTCTAGTTTAATCTGTAAAAAATTGGTTGAGCCTGGCCAGCTGTCAGTCGTCATGCTAAGCTAAGCTAACTGGCTGCGTCTTCGCATTCAACTCTTGGCAAGAAAGTGAACTTTTCCCAGAAATCTCAAACATGCTCATAAAGTAACTCACAAATAAGTTTTTAAGAAAGGTCTTAAGGACTTATTTCTTCCTTTTGCCACTGCAATTCAACCAATTACAGGATATTTTGTTAATATTTTTATTATTTATACTCAAACAAGTGTAATCAACTGTATTAAGAGATGATTATATAAAGAACAACAAAGCTTGGAGAGCCTCTGCACAGAAATATCTCACAAATGATGTTCTTCCTTCGCATCACTTGGCAGATAAAAGCATCTTTCTTTGTTTTATCAAATAAAAACACATTTGTTTTGTGCCTGGGGACAGTAAACAGGAAGCTGCACTCTCGCCACCCAACAGGGAGTCTGCCCTCACTGCATAACCTTCATCAGTGTTGAGCACACGCTGCTTTACCTGTTCATGTCATCCACTCCATCTGCCGCGAAGTAGAAACTCTTGACCTTGGGGTGACATGCTTTGAAAGCACTACAGAGACACGAGGGGAAACAGAGGGGGTTATTTTTGCAGCCAAACATTTATTTGCAAGAGCATGTACGCTGCACATGCATGAGTTTACACGCTTAAATGTGCGATAGGCTGTTTTCGTCGTGCACTTACTACTTCTTGCGACATTCACTGGCCCGGTCGATCTTAAACTCTGGAAGACTGACGAATCCCTCCGCCTTCTCATCCTGAACAGGAACAGAAATGATATCATGAGCTAATGAAATCTGCTGGAATGGAAAATGTTGGTTTATGTCAGTCTGGTGTATTTCCCATAAATGTGGCTACTGTGACTCCGTGGACCTCCAAATATACAGAATCATTTCAAACCATTAAGTCAAATTTCATCATTTGTTTCCGACCTCTACTTTCCGGCTTCTTAAACACTATGAAATATGTTACACACGTTGGGAAACTGCCACTTGAAATACTGGAAAAGGAGAGGACGAGTATAGAAAGAGACTCGCCTCCTCGTTGATGTACCAGTACAGGCAGTTGTCCTTCAGAACAAACCAGTACTTCTTCCACTTCTGAGAAAAGTAACCCTTCGCATCTCTCTTTCTCCACAGCCAGCCCTCGCAGTCTCCTCTGCCCAACGCCTTGCAGGAAACACGCCTCCGACTCAGGGAGGCCAAACTTCGTCCTGGAACGACACGAAAGAAACATGAAGGCGGTGTTGACAAACAGAGAATATAAATCAGAAAAACTGAAGGAAAGTTGGGTCGAATACAAGAAGAGCTGTCAGTCAAACGGCAGAGCGTCGTACTAATGCTGCTTGTAAGCGCTCACTCTTTCATCGTAGTGTGAAGTAAGAGCATTCACAAAGTGCCACATCCTGATGTAGCAATAATTCCTGGCAGGAGTTCAGCCTCCGGATTTGACAGAACGCTGCTGCACTGCAGTGAAGGTAAGAGGTGTTTAATAAGAATTGCCTTTTTTTCCCCTCCTTCTGGCATAAAAAGCCCCGTAACATTTTTCACAGCGGGCTCCTCATTAGAGATTACCAGGCAAACTTTAGCTCCCAGTCGAGGGGGGACGCCAAGAAACTTATTTTTGTGCTGTATCAAAAGTCTTACAACTTTAAACAGGAAGGATACAATTCAATATTCCATTTATTTCTGTTCAAAGTGCAGTGTCAGCGTGTCTTTACACAAAACAACTTTCTTCCACTGTGCTATAAACAAGAAAACTACAGTTCAAACATGAAGCGTGGAAAAGGTTTGAAGGTTCAGAGATAATCAAACCTTTAAACTCTCCAATAGAAATGGCCCGCCTGTGTGTACCTTGGTATTTTTGCTTCATGGATTATCTTTACATATCCCAAAAATCGGTAAAACCTGAGCTTATAATGTTATATAAGTTAATGAACAATTATAATTGAGAAAAGTATTCAAATTAAGTCGTAAACAGCCCGTCCTCATTCGAAAAATCTGATTGTGAACGCAGCTTATTACGACCCATCTTGACGTTTCTTTTTAGGCGGTGACCTCTAGTGGCCGTAGCAATTATTACATCCGCAAAGGAGGAAGTCCGGTTGAGAGATATATAGAGCAACAAAATCAGCACAAGGAAGAAGCGGAGGTGAACGGTTGGGTTCAACAAACACAGGACTTTCACGCAGGCCTGGGCGATAAAACGATAGCAATATGTATCGGCGATAGACGTGTCGTCGATAGAAAAAAGGAAATAGCTTGATACATTTAGTTACTAGTTACTTTGCTGATTCAGATTCAGTGTTTACAGGCTGTTAATTCTGACGTGTTACCAATCAGATGTTGTTGCACATTTTTACCATAGTTAATTTTATCGTCAGTCTGACAGAAGAGTCACAGATACCGATGCTGAAATATCGGCCGCATAGTAGATAGCATATATATAACTCCATTTATTACGTGTTCATGCTGAATTAAACAAGAATAAGAGTCTAAAACCACGCTAGCTGCTTTGTGCTTGATGCTAACAACACCATGCTAACACGTACAGACTTGTTCATATCCCTAAATCTGTACAACCGAAGCTAAAAAGCTGTTAAAGTCAATAAATTATTATAACTGTTTGAATGTGTCAGTCTCTGCTCTCGTAACGTAACTTAATGTGGCGTAACGTAGGACAGGATGAGACAGAAGACAAGAGCCTCAGCTTTTCTCTTGCTATGATGGATTTTATTTTACTTTGACTTTAACGAGTTATATACTCAGACAGAGAGGACACTGAACGTCCTGATAATGTACAGAAGTTCACATCTTTTACTTTTAATTTAATTTCTGTGCAGCAGCTCCACTGAACGGCCTGATACCATCACCAATTTGAGTTCTGGCTTCAGGACGGACCAGTAACTAATATTTCATTACGTGTTTGATGAGGGCGCAGAGCTTTTAAAAAGTCATTAAATGATTTTACTACAGAAATAATTCTTGAGTCTGCTTCTTTACCTGTTATTGATTATGGAGATGAAGGCAGATTAAAATAAAAAATCATTATCATCGCATTCATTTTCAGACTTTGGTTTAATCGCTGTAAACAAACAAAGCCTGAGAGAAAGTGCAGACGGAGCTTAAGCTTTCAGAGCCTTCTCGCGGTGGCAGATGGTGAAAGGAGCGACAGAATCACTTCCAACATGTTGATCCTCGTTAGTGTGGTGAGAGGAAGAGAAAGCTTCGGTCAGAGAGGAGAAGAAACCGATACCAGAGAGCTGGAGAGAGGACGACGAGGGAGAGAAATCATCCGAACTACAGGAAACAAAAGGATTTTTAAGGATATATCACCTGGCTTTTTTACTTTGTGTTACACTCTTATTGCCATTAAAAGTAGTTTTCAGCTCTACTATCCTGCCCTATATAAAGAAGTGCTGAATCACTGCATTTTCATATGTAAATGTTGATGTGGACTAAGTGCAGAGTGTATAGCTAACAGACTGGAAACTGCCTCGCCTGCAGTCCAGTCTGAAAATCTGCAAAATCATCATGATGTGTTAAAATGCAAATACAGTCGTCTCTCTGCAACAAGAAGGGAGGAAAAATGTTTTTTTTTCCAGACTCTAAACCGACTCTGTTGTGGGGACTCAACTTCAAGCAGCTGTTAATTTGGCAACTCCAGTCGGATAAATCCCCAACTTACAGGAAAGATGAGTTATATATTTATGTCTGAGCAGATGAAACGAACAAGAAGATGTGGGTTTGCTTCGGCATCTTTTCACCAGCACAGTATAAATATTAATAAATGACCAATACAGCACAAATCATTAATCATTGAAGCCTTTAATTAAGCAAATGTGTCAAATATTTGCAGGTTGCACCTTCTCAATGTGAAGATTAATGACTTTAATGTGTTTTATATCAATGTAAATTGATTTTTTTGTACGTTTTTGATTGATTTTTATAGCCATTCATCACTTGTGTGGGCTGTTTTAGAGAAAGGCTAATCAATTAATCAGAAATCAATTAAAAAAATAGCTGGAAATTATTAGTTTCAGGCCGAATCCTGAGAACACATGACAAAGACAATCATCACTTACTTAAGTAATGAGTTTAAGTAAATATCCAACTTATTTTCAGCCATTGTTTTTGAGCAAACTGTCAGATCAGCAGGTTGAGACTGCGTGTTGACATTTGTAAGCGTGAAACAACTGGATATTTTTGAGGAAAACTCGGGTCAGTTACAACCTCGTTACATTTTCAGCCCCGTTTAAGGTGTTTTAAGACAAATCACGATCTTCTCCTGAACCTAACCAAGTGGATTTTGTGCCAAAACACCTAACCAGAGCATCAGCACAGCGTTCTCACAACATAAATAGAAAACACAGCATAAAGAAATGCTAAGTTTCAACATATTCTGTGCTTCGGTTCTCGGTTTGGGTTGATAGTTTCCCAGAACTGAAGTGTTATCAAGCTCTAAATTCATAGGAAAGTTCCTGGAAAGGAAACTGCAGACGCTGTGTTCAGTGATGCCTTTCTAATTATTTGCTCCCTAATTAGCTGCTACCATTAGAGAGTCTTCTAGTAAGTGCACAGCAGCTGCTAATACAAAAATATTAGTTTCTTGCTACTTCATGTTGATGAGCTTCACTGTTCAGAGTTTCACACTGATGTTGATGCTAATTCTGATTTCGCTGCTGTGGCTCGACTTTTTCGATGATGTATTTTAAATTCAGATTGTCTTGCTGGTCATACTTTATTCAGGGTGATGGCAAAGGAGAGTATTGTTTTGTCTTGAATCATTTCTAGGAGGGAAATACATCCACAGGTGAGCATACAATTGATTATTACGTTTTAATTGATTAAATGGCCGTGTGTTTGTGTTGTTATTTCATTAATTTCCTGATCTTTCTGTACTGGTCTTGTTTAAATTTGTTTTTTTGTTTGTGACTGACTGTGAATAAGCACCCCAGGAAGACTATCAACCGCTCTGTGAAACCTAATTCAGTTCCATTAAAGATTAATTTGGGTGGAAATTGATGGAAATCGCTCTGCAAATGACAAACTGTTTGTAAACACAATCTAACTAATTAAAGTCTCGGTATTTTGTCTCTATTCAAACGAAAAATTGGTTCCCAAAATACATATTTTTTGCCTAAATTTCAAGGAAATTATTAGCCAATTACAGACCCGCGAATTAAAGTGTTACTGAGATAATTGGTTCAATGGAAGCAGCAGCTGTTCTCACATTTTTTGTTCACCGTCCATTAGCTCGACGTCCCTCAGAGAGAGAGTGAACGAATGAACGACCGCGGCGGGGCGAGTGTCGGACTGTGACGGCAGCTCCTGCCTGAAAAACCGAACAGGTGGCGTCTCTGCTTACCTCGATTCTTCTTCCTGGTCTTTGACTGCAGAGAGGAGGACTGTTGGTATGTCTGAGAGCATGTTGGAAAAGGAAGAGAGAGGAGAGGGAGCGTGAGCAGGCTGTCAGGATGAATCAGTGGCCTTTGTTTGCTGCAAAGAATCCTGGGATATGAAAGATGACAGATCACAGGGAGCAGAGCAGAGGAGGCAGTAGGCGCACAGATTCGGAGGGAAGCTCGCTCATTATCTCTTTCTCACACACCGGGTGGAAAAGTCAACCTCATGGAGGACTTCAGCAGCGCTCACACCTCTAAACATAGAACAGAGGGACAGGATGGGAGGGGAGGTGAGCGGCTGCACAATAGGATGTCCAGGTGACGAGGAAATGAGGGAAAATAGAGCGCAGGGGCCTCGTGGGATTACACTGAAATATCAGTAAGCAAAACATGAAGGACAAACATCTAGAGAGGCTTCAAGGTCTGATACTGAGTCTGTTCGTTAGCTGTGAACCACAAAGCCTGTGTTTGTTAACTGGCACCTTGGAAAGTCATGCCCAATTCATTATTAGCACTTCCTGTTGGCAGCGTACCCACTGATGTACAGACAACTGTCACTGGGTCGCTTTGATGCTGAGGAAAACTTAAAAACGTGATTATTCTAAGGCAAGTTCTGCAGTCGTGAGAAGCATCTTTTCTTCTATGATTTCCAGTAGTGGAATAAAGCTAATCACACCCTTTGGAGGGTTGTTTGACTATTCAGAGCCACCGTAGTTTAATAAGAGAGTGTGATAAAAACAGACTGATCACAAGACGACTATTGACCATGATGTTGTCTGAATATCTGCAGATCCAGGTGAAACTAGCGCATTTTAACATGCAATATGTAAGAACACACTTCTGATATCATGTTGTATGTGTCTTGTATATAAGCAATGTCTACTGAAGTTAGCATGCTAACCAGTCCGGACCGCTGGCTAGCTAACTCAGCTAACTACGACTATGAAGTGGCCAATTCTTAGATATTGCACCTTGCTCAAGTGATTATACATCAATAAAAACATAATAATGATTTTTGAATTTCATTCCTGCCAATAAGTCCCCTACATCCCACAGACTGGTCCTGTAATTTAGAAAATAAATCAGCAGCTCAATCCATTATAACATTACTCATTAGTTGCGGTCCAAAAACATGCAAATAGTTCAATATTATCTACATTTGCACCAACTTCAACCATAAAATCCTGCTTTTACATTAATGCATGAGTAATAAAAACCTAATGATATACTATAAATACTATAACAGTCACACAGGACCTTTTTCTGCATTATAACTTTTACTTTTACTACTTTAAGCACATTTTCCTGACTGAATTAGCATATTTTGACTTTAAACTAGAATGAGGAACTCAGAGGATATTTGCTGTAGTTGATTTTGGCGACCCCTGTGGACAAAAGTGGTCGTGTTTCCACCGTTACAACACAAAATATGATTGTTAATCTACTCACTCGCGCTCTTATTTGCTTATGTAGGTCATGAGAGGCATCGTTATTCAATTGAGGGAAGGATCTGAATACTTCCTCTCGCACTAATGATTTCTAAGCTGATTCACGGATGTTTATTTCAAGATCGCAGTACTTTCACCTTGTGTATCTCCACCTTAAACCTCTCACAAAACCTCTGATCTACAACATTCACCTCCAGCTGGCATATATCTGAGATGTGACCTCTCTCGACAGGTCAGCCGGGGCGACACACATCGGCTCTGATGTCACTATATTACACATGTCAGAGCCTGGAGCTCGGCCACTCACGGCCCCACGCTCAGCAAGACAGATGACATGGTCCCGCCCACACCCACTGACACGCCATCTGCCATCGCAGCAGCCATGCACACTGTAAACACTCACGCAAAACAAGGGCACGCACACACACATGCAAACACATTTAATTTACAAAGAGACGCTGTCAGGACGTATAAGGTCGCCGCCGGCCAGGCTGACTGTCTGGACGTGAGAGCGGCGAGCTCAGACAGAGAGGCAGGGCAGACAGATGTCATGGAAGTGACAGGGGGGTAATAAGGAGTCAGCATTCGCTCGGATCACAGTCCACTGCTGCGCTTTTTCACCAGAGGGAGAAAAGCTCGAATGTTTTCTCTTTTCCCCTCAAATGTCTGAGCATCAAAACAAATCAGAGAGGAGGCACATCGTTACGTCATTCAACTTGTCTTTACTCTGAGGAGGCAACTGAGGGGAGAAGACAAGAAGACGAGTTTCATGACCTGGTTTGATCACAATTATGCAACTACATAACGCAATGTGCAAGCTACAACCTGCAACTCCAGGTAGAAATAACTTTATTTCTAACCTTTCAAATGCTGGTACTTCTGTCTTTATCAGCATTAGCAACATGGATGCTAAGACTTCTCTTAAAAAATAGTTTGACAGTTTGCTTTCTTGACGAGAGTTAGATGAAAAGATTGATGCCACTCTTACATTTATACTGCAGCAATGAACCTGGAAAAAGCAGCCGTTAGCTTAGCTTACCTTAGCTTAGCTTAATGATTAGGAATAGAGAGGAACAGCTAGCTTCGGGAAACAGCTAGTTTGGCATTTTTGAATATACACTTATTAGCTTTTTGCGCTGATAGTTAGATAAGGAGATTGCTACCAATATTACATCTGTGTTCTATGAAGATGGAAAAGCAGCTGTTAGCTTAGCTTAGCTTAGCTTAGCCTGGCCTAAAGACTTAAAAAAAAGACTTTCTTTAGTGGCCTTAACCTATTTAATCTGACAAATAATGACCAAATCATAACGTCTGCTAATGTTAGCTGTTGTTTAAATGCAACTGCAGTCATCACATATATGGTTTTATGTTAGCATACATTAGCTAACGATAGCTAATCAATCAGGATGCTGTGAAATGATGATGTCAGATTAAATACATACAATATTAGCTATTAGCTTACCCACCCTGAGCGTGACATCAGAAGAAAATGGCCGCCGTGTGAATATGGTCTACTGATAAATTAACTGACTCACGTGATAAATGGAGGCGGGGTCTCTCGGCGGAGACTCTCTCTGACTCGTCTGGAGGACGTAGTGGGAGGGGCTTTGGCTGTGGTGGCTCCGCCTCTTGGCGCGTTTGGCCGTCTCATTGGACCGTTTGCCCGGACGAGCTGTGTGGGAGGAGTAGTCGTCAGGGCCGGTCCTGTCGTCGATGCTGGACAGCCCCACGTAACGCATCAGTGTTGCTTCTGTGGAATTAACCGAAAGTCAAATCCATCAAATTCACATGCAAACACAGTTTTCTCGACAGTATTGATCTTCACCTCAGTGCTACAGAAGATTTTTAATCTCTGTAAGGGTTTTTCTACGTTAATTTGAGACTAAAATTAAGAAATATTTATATAAAACACAATGCAAAAAAGGTCACATCACTCAAAGATTCATTAAAATCAGACTAGTGGTGTTAAAAATAATAAATAATTATTCAGTTACAGACTTTGACCTTTAATCACAGCATCATTATTGTGCTAATCAGTCATTATGAGCAAGTAAACATGGATGCAATCACGACATAACTCAAAATATTTTGAAAATCATCATCATAATAAATGTTTTAAATATAACTTTTGTTTGTGAGACAAAAACACACTCCACACACACATTTATGGAAAGTATGCTGCTAGCTAGCATGGTCTCAATCTCTAGTTTCAAGTCGTCTTCAACACGGCATGATGTTCGTTTAGTAAGTTATGGTCTAAAACATGGTATACTTTAGGGCGGGGCTACCGTTTGCATCCTCAGTCAGAGCCAATCAGAATATCCTTCCCAGCTCCATGTTGTCAATTCTCGCTCAATCGCGAAGGCCTTAATGCGAAAACTCAAAACCAACGTGTGACGGCATGTCAGCTCCATCCGATATTTACCACACAGTCTCTAAGTTGATGATGAAGCCGTATTCCAGCACCTTCTGTTACGGCGTGCGGGACAACAACGCCGTTGTGTGTTTATTGGATTAGTTCAGGGGTTCGCGCTCTCTACATCTCTTCCCCGCCAACTTCCTTTTTTTTTTACCGCTTTTCCACCTCGGGGAGGAAAACTCAGGTCTCACTCCCTCTCCTCCCGCCCGCCCTGTCCTGTCCTCCCCCTGGTTGCTAGGCAGCGGCCGGAGGAAAGTGAGACACCGAGAAGAGCTGCTGTCAGCGTCGCCATGGCAACTGCGTGAGTGATTCAGGTGGAGGTCAGGGAGAATAGTCTTTTTTTTTTCCCTCTCCCTGTTCCTCCCTCCTCTTCCTCCTCCTCTTCACTCCCTCCTCTCTTCCTCTCCTTTCCAAACGCTTTTATTCTTCCTCCCTTTCATTTTCTCTGCCTTTGTGCCAACTGTCTACCTTTCTTTTTTTTTTTTCTCTCACCCCCTCTCATCCCCTCTTATTTCGTTTCTCTGTGATGCTAATCAGAGAGAGAATTAGAGAAAGGAATGGAGGCGCATTGATCTCTCTCTCTCTCACACACACACACACACACTGATCTGGTCTTAATACAGAGCGAAGGGAACATTAAACTGAATCTAACAGCCTCTTCAGGAGGTGCACACACACACATATGCACTCCACACGCCGGCAACTCACCTCTGCGGCTCTCTCTGTTAAGCTTGGCTGGGTCTTCATAGTCGCCCACCCAGTTACACTCCACAGGCATGGAGATGGGCCTCAGCCTGCCTACAAGTACGCACACACGCACACACACACATACATAATTATAAAACTTAATATTCTCCTTGGAGAGGATTAGGTTTCTGGCTCCATTTTTAGACTCTGAAATGTGAAGATTTGGGGATTGTTGCAAAGTTTTTGTTTACTTCATCCACGATTTATACGAGGTCCATTAATAGCAATAACAAAACTGTGCATTGGTTTCACTTTATCGCGTTAAATGAACACCATGAAAGCACGTAACGGACACACACTGGCTCAAATCAAGAGCTGCAACACTTAATCAATTATTAAATTAATCTACAACTATTTTATTTCTTTAGATTCAACAGGAAAAAAGAGCTTAGTCTCATGCCTATGCGATCACTTGTTGGCAGTTGTAGGCTCTAGGGCGGGCGTAGAAGCTCATATCTGGCAAAATGAGGTGTCTATAGCTCACAGGTTGGCCACCATCTTAGCATTCATTAAAGCTCCATTAATATCAATTGTTCATTAGTTTTACTTTATTGCGTTTAACGAACACCATGACAGCACATAACAGACCCACATAAAAAGCCTATCAAATCCAGAGCCGCAACAATTAATCAATAAGTAGTCAACAATCGCTGATTCCAGCTTGTGGCATGAGAAAATGAGCGCACAACTGTGGATGATCTTGAGCAACCAGTTCATGATTTCTGCAAAGAGACACTGCTGTCGAGTTTTTCCAAATGTTTTCTTTGAAACTCTGAGCACCACAAGCCGAGAGCCATCCAGCTCCATTATATTCAAGAGAAGGCAGACATCTCCACGGCTGATATCTCCAAAACCCGACAACTCACACCAAAACAGTCTGGAAGCATAAATAGCACAACAGGGGAGAGGTAGAATATGTTGATTTCGGGGTGAACTCGCACTTATTTCATCCCTTCAGGCGCTTCCACCCTCCAGAGGCTTGCCACATGACGTCAGTCACGACCTACATCTGCTAAATCTCAAGAAACAACTTGCAGACAGTCCATGACGGAGAGGTTAAATTATTCCCTGTGTGTTTTAATAAATAAAGTTGTTAAAGTCTTAATAAAAGCAGGTCGTTAAACTTATTAAAACGGACTCAAATGAAACGTTTTATCTGTATAAATTCTTCAGCTCTATCTCCCAGCCCTCCTCGCTCACTTCACAAACTTTTCTATCAACAGCCTCAGGGTGGCAGGTGGACTCTCAGCCCCATGATTGTTTTTTGTGAAGTGGTTCAATACAACAGAATGAGACTGAACTCAGTGATCTCTCTCATTTTCTCTCTCACACACACACAGACACACACTTTCATCACAAGAGCGTACCATATGTAGGCGTGGTGCAGTACACGGGCTCCTCCTCTTCTCGCCGGCGAGACTCTTGATCCAGGAAGGAGTTTGGTGACTCAGAGCGCTTAGCGACGCTGACGCCACCGTGGTTACGTGAGGCCTCATCTCCAGACAAGGCTCCTGTCTCATCCCTATGGCAACAGCAGAGGCGGCAAACGAATGGTCGTCAGAGTCAGAGCCCCTCTCTGCTGTCACCGGTTTTACTTTCTTATCAGCTGAATTTTTTTTTTCCCCCAGACAAAGACACTGTACCTGGGTGCGTATGGCTCAGCAGGTGGAGGGGGGATGTGGAGGTCCTGGAGGGCGGAGTTCTTGGTGGGTGTGCCTGAGGGTGTGGCCGAACCGCTGCCAGGACTTCTGGTTGGCTGAAGAAAGGAAAAGTGGATCAGGTTTCTCAAATATTTTACATGTAAATATCTGTAAAGTCACTATCTATCGCTGAATGAGGTAACACGATGTAGACTGAGCCTCTGATCCATTGATGAAATTTCTTGCACTTGCAGTATTAGGAACTGTTAGTGACGCACTTTCCATCACCGAGCACTGGTTGGTCCGCCGGAAAGAGTAGGTGGAGCGGACACAACAGACGAAGCAGCTGTTTCCCATGTTCAAGTTTTGTTACTGTTTACACTAACTTTCTGCATATATAGTAAAATAGTCTGAAACAAGAGCTTAGGTAGAAAAATGGACAGGGGGTTTTATGTCTACCCGATCACTTGTTGGCTGTTGTAGGCTCTAGGGCGGGCATAGAAGATCATATCTGGTCAAATGAGGTGTCAAACAATAAATTATGTTTTCCAATTTATTAAATCAAAGCGATGGAAATGTGCTTAGTTGCAGGCACAATGGAGTTTATCCACAGTTGTTGTTTTCTCTCTTTACTGGTTTGTGGCGACCAATATCCAGCCATAACATGAGACCAAGCTGTCGTTTGAGGAAATATTCACTCTCTTTTAGCTCGTTTTTGGTCTCCACCAACTCCGACAAAATCTGTGCAAAGATGTGACTGGAAAATCTGTTGCTGGTCAACATATTTGCAGGTAGGAATTACATTTCCAAAGACAATTAAAAGCAAATTAGTAATATAGCCTGTAGACATGATGTCTAGGAGACAAGAGTTGTGAAAAATTATCCTTTAAAAGTCATAACTGAAGTGTTCCCACAAAACAAAACAGCGATGGAGGGGAAGGAAAACTGTTTTGCTTCGTGCTTCCTCCTGATTGTGTGGATAATCAGTGTTAATTAGGGAGATGTATTTCATAATTTGCTGGAGCAGTGGGAATGTGGGTGGATGGTGCCATCAATTCTCCCTTCCAGTCATTCCAGTTTGTCTCAGCTGGCAAACAAAACCCTGCTGAGCCACAGTACCCTGACCTAATTACGCGCTTTGGCTGCAGTCGTAGAGGGAGTGTGGGAATGCCGTGGGGAATTATGTGGGCCAGTGCGGTGTTTTAATAAAGTCTATAAAAGGTAGAGCCGGTCCCACCTGCAGAGCGAGGGGTTTCCAGCGCATGTTCTTCAGCAGAGCGGGGGCGGAGCTGAGCGTGCTCTGGGGACGCTTCTTCAGGGTCAGGGACACGACGCCTTTATCGGCCCTCAGCGAGCCGACCAGGTTACGTAACTGCCAGCCCACCTGTGGATGAGAGACGCCAGAGGGTCAGAGCACTCGCTGTCCTGCTGGTGAGTTATCATCATCTGGATAATGAACAATCACGGCATTACATTTATATTCAGCATGTAGTTTGAATTCGGTCCACGTCGTGATTGGACCTCGCTTGTTGAGCCTTCTGTGCAAAGGCAAGTGGGTGTGGAGGTGGTAAGTCTATCTATAGAGCTTTCATGTGATGTAACCTGCCCTCAATTTCAAAACAAATGCATCTTATCATACATCTCTCTACATTTTTAGCTACTGTTTTTCACAAAACTCTGCCAGGACATTTGTGAACAAAAAACAGCTACTATCTGCTCACCAGAACTTTATTTTTTCTCGCTGTTCAAGCCTCTTTCGTCTGTGCTCATTTTCTAATTAAGGCGAACACACTATCTTAATTGCATTTAGTTGATTGACCTGAGATCTGATCGTAATGCAAGAGGAGGTGCAGGATCTGATTACACTAATTGCAATGCAAGCTGCGTTCATTTGCACCTTGTAAAAGTGTGGCACAGTCTGCAGTAAAGCTGTAAACAGATGGGTCGTCCTGCTACCAAAATTCGAGACGCATAATTACAACTGGCTTGAACTCCTAATTCGATTGAGAGGTCTTAGTATAATATCAGACCGCACCCAGTGAAAACAAGATGGGGAATCTCATTGGGTTTCTCCTGATGTCAAGTCAAGTCAATGCAGTTTTAATTATAAATCCCTAAATCACAAATTACATTGCTTCAGTGAGCTTTATAATCTGTATATTGTACAACACCTTCTGTCCTCAGACCCACGATTAAAGTGAGGAAAAACAAGACACAACAAATTGGACATAAGATAACAACAACATCTTACTGAAAAGTTACGGTTCATATCATTTTTTGGCCACTTGGGGGCAGCCGTGAACACAACACTGTTATATTTTCAGTTTTTAAGTTGATATGTCAAACTTGTTGCCGACGTAACAAATGTTTTTGCTCTGTTTTTGGTCTCCACCACCTCATCCACAAAGATACATATATCTGTCCCTTTAGCTATTAAATACTCCACTATGTTCACCAGCTAGATATTTACTGTCTGGTGTTTGGTGCTGGGCAGGTAGAGTACCGTGGGTTTTCCAAGCTGTTTTTGTATTTTTTTGCTGGAAACAGCAGAAAATGTTGCAGCGATATGAGTG
This sequence comes from Pagrus major, assembly GCF_040436345.1. Lineage (NCBI taxonomy): Eukaryota > Metazoa > Chordata > Actinopteri > Spariformes > Sparidae > Pagrus > Pagrus major. The sequence continues at coordinate 23,758,965 of NC_133233.1, read as the reverse complement.
GTGAGACTGGACCAAAACAGTAAAGTTGCAAGCCAATCACTGGAGTAAATACTGCCAATGTAAGTTCTGCAAACCACAGATGAGTTGAGACTTTTCTTGAACATTTCTTTATGTTGCATCTTCCAGCCTTTTTGGGTTCGTTTAGGTACAAAACCCACTTGGTTAGGGTTCGGAAAAGATATGGTTATCATTTTAAATACCTGCTTTGGTCACCAACACACAGCTGGAAAATGTTCCCAACTTCTTGTAAAAAAAAAACCCCAAAAAACGTGTTGTTGTTGCCACAAACAAAGCTGGATATTGTCCCAAGATCTCCTTAAAAATATCCAGCTGTTTCACACTTACAAATACTGAAACACCTGGGTGCAACGTCAGCTAATAACTTTTAACGTAAACCTGGCGAGTGGATTTGGGCCTGACAACCAAGACAATGAGCTGCAAGATCCTGAAATAATCCGAAGAGCTGATCTTTGGATTCATCACTACGAGTAACCCCTTTAACATTACACACTGTCATTTGATTTATTTTTATCACAAAAATATTCATTATAGTCGCTTTAAATGTTTGTTTACATCTGTAATATCTGTAAAAATATGCATCTTCATATTATTAAATCATTTTAGAAACATACAAAATTAAAATTTCAGTTATATAAGGTGGATACACAGTTTAAAAAAGACAAAATGGTCCTTTAACATGCATTTTACCCAATCTAGTTCAGATATTCGGATTCACTCTTAATTTAAGATAATTTCAAGAAGATTTAAGTGCATTTTCCTGCTCTCACATAGAAAACCTATAAATAAACACCTGCATAAACACAAGACGATATATTTAGCACATATAGACACACACACACGCAGACAGAATAAGAAACCCACCACAGTCTGGTGATTGACTTGAATGACTTCATCTCCTGCATGGATCTTCTTACAGCGGTCAGCTGGAGACTACACACACAGAGAAAAGAGACAAAAAGAAAAACAGAAGACTATGAATTGATCTGAGCTTATTGATCGTCTGTACACCGATGCGGGCAAGTGGTCCAGCATACTGTACTCTAATACAGAGGGAGAGCCGTGCAGACTCATTCCCTATGGAAGCTGATATTCTGCTATAGATCTGTTATGTTCTGAGTAAGGGCTTTCACCGCTCGGCTGTAGTTTGGTGTGTGTGAATGTGTGGAAATGATTTTTACCCCTTCAGTAGTTCCTGTGATTACGTGGAGGCCGTCGTAGGTCGACTTGATGTACATTCCCTGATGGAGAGAGGAAAAAAGTCAGTTTCAAATCCTAAAAACTAACTAAAAAACTACAACTCCCATGAGTCTTATCACCTTTTTTTTTTGGCTGATAAGTCAGAAACACTACAGTTTTCAGTGGCAGCCTAATTAATGTTGATAACCCGAAAATGAGATGAGCAGCAGAATATGTGAAATGTTCATTAAATTAAATCTGTCACTTTAACGTAACAGCCATAGTCTTCTGTATATCAGGAGCTACTTACTCCCTCATTCAGAAAAATGAAGATAATGTTAAAAAATGACTCGAGGTCACAAAAATCTTTTTGGCAGAGCACAGACACCAGCTGCAGCGAGCATAATAACAAGACAGCAGCCAAACTTTTCTTGAGACAGTCTAAAAAATGATAATGTCATAATTCTGGTCGCTTCCAGCAGCCTGACAGGAGCGAGCGAGAGCGTGACTGATAGACGAGCTCCAGTAATGTGGCTTTTTGAATTCTGTTTAAATGGTTTTCACTTTAACGAGACAAAAGGCTTCAGGGATGAAGACTCTCTTCTCTTTAAATTGTCTAAAAACTTTCCCTTCATGATTGATGAAATGTGTGAAGTGTCTTCAAAGAGTCCTTTTCCCAAAACAGCTGAAGAAGAAAGGAGACTCGTTTTACATTCGGGCTGATGGGATATTTCAAACCCTGCTGATATGCATGTAATCATTATGAGTAGAAGACGAGCACAGATCTTTTATTTAAGTATCGGGTGCAGAGTCAGACCTTCTGGAGGAACGAACACCCGGACACCCTCACACTGGATCCTCAGAGAGAGCTCAGAGATTACTTTTAATCTTTAGGGATTAAAACAGTGGATTTATCTTCACTCCTGTTCATCAACCTGACTGCAGCAGCAATTTTTTTGTTAGTGTTAAGTTTAGTCTCGCTCGCCGACTTCCCTATCCCGGAAGTAGCAACGGGCGACTAAATGAGACGAACCATTAGCTTCAGAAAACTTGTGGATTTCTCTGGTTTGAACATTGTTGGAAACATTTGGGATAATGTATTCACACAACTCAACAAAATATATAACAAAGACCTGGCCGCAAATATTTAAGTAAAAGTATTAGCATCAAAATCTACTTAAAGTACCAAAAGTGAGTTCTCACTACACAAAATGCAAAGATTGTAATTTTTTATGGATTAATGTTGCAGCTGGCTCATTTTTAATTCATATACTTCTTGTGAATTTCATGTAAGAATCAATAAAGTTCAGACATCATGATTTATTTGTTCATTATATTGTTGTTTGTTGTGTTATCAATCTGAATTTCCAAGGAACTTAAAAAAATACACTTTTTATGAAATAGTGGAGTAATAGTACTACGGAAGCCCTGAGGGGCCAGTGAGAAATATTTTTTTCTGCTGATCCATTCGTCTGATTGATGACAAGATCCAAGTCTGATCCAAATGGGTTTTTTCTCCTGATTTATGACTTGTGAACTGTTTTTTTCCTAAGTTAAACACGTGAATTTGTATTTTATTTTCCAGAAGATTACATTTTGAAGTGTGAAACCATGCATTTATTTTTGCTTTTTAAAACATTTTTCAGGAGTAATTTGGGAATTATCCTCCCTAAAAATCACAAATTAAAAAAAATTCTGCCTGAAAAATGTTTTTTCCTCTCAGTTTCACACACACAATAAAAACTCTCCTGGAATGTTTTTTTCACTTGGTTGCACACATGAAAAAACATTGTTTTCTCCTGCAAAACAACAAACAAACAAAAAATCATGTGTTTTTACAGATTAAATAAAAAAAATTGAGGAATTTATAAAGATTATTCTGGCAAAACCTTTTTCCTCACCAGTTCTCAAGTCATAAACACAGAAGAGTAAACAACTTAGATCAGATGTCATTTGTCATTTGTCCCTCTGGGCTTCCGTATTTTACTGCATATAGCGGCATAAAATGAGCTGGTACCTCAAAATTGTGCTTAAGCGCAGTACTTGAGTAAATGTACTGAGCTACAGACCATGCTGTTGTACATGTTGAAAGATTTCCAAAAAAGAAACTGACACTTCAACCTCTAATACACCCATGCACACAAACAAAAGAACAGGTACCAGTTAATAACTACACACAAAAGCCCAGCGCACACACACACACACACACACACACACACACACACACACACACACACTCATTACCAGGCCTTCAGAGGGTTTGATGTTGGTGAGGTGAACCAGCTCGAGGTGGGCCGACTGAGATACCAGCGGGTCCGATGACACACAAACAATGTGCTCACACACCTCCGACAGAGTTTTGCACTACAGAGAGAAACAAGAGAGAACGAATAATAACACACACACAGCTTTTATAGAACAGCTTCACCTGTGGAAACACTGAAAACAGGTGAAAACAAAAGAGAAAACAACCTGCGCGCCGTGTTTGTCAGCTTCGTGTTGCTGCTTTTGTCTTTTATTAGAGCTTTTTTCTGAGAAAACAAACAGATTTCCCGTCCAAATGTTCAATAGAACGGTTCAGAATGGACGTTGTTAGAGGCTGCAGACATTAACACACCTCTGTGGCTTCCTGTCTCACTTTAAAGGGTCAGTTCACATAAGTGACTATTAGAGAACATATTTTCTCTCTCATCTCAGGGAGCATCCATGCAGATCATTTTTGGTTTATTTGTCCAGGGTCTCTAAAATGATCTGCCTCCACATCGATATAATGGAGGTGAATTTAATTTTCTGGGTCCGCGGCGTTCACAAATTACATTAAAAATCGAATGCAGGGCGCGAAGAACAGAAGACTCCAGACAACATGCCAGACAGAGGACATTTCCACTTGTCATAGCAGGTAAAGCACAGGTGGAACTAATAACATTAATGTCATTGAAAGCTGCGTTCCAGCAATTACTGCGATGGCGTGCCGCAATTAGCACACGTATTAGTAACACTCGTGTTTGACAAGTCAAAACGCCTGCTGGGAAAAACGGTCAATTAAACTGTAGCAGCCCCTCAGTTTGGGAGCAGCTGATCCAGATCTTGGTTTTTCTGGAAGGAGATGTTGCTGCTGAATTATTTATTTTTTTTCGATGCTGTGAGCACCTCGGGAGTAAGTTGGACCAAACCTTTTGAAGGATCTTGCCAAGAGTTGGATGAAAAGATTAAAACTACTCTCGTGTCTGTGGCCTCAGCGAACCACGGTGACGAGCAACCAATTCGAAAAAAACCCATTAACATCAAACTCCGAGTTGTAATTAAGAGTCAGAGAGTCTCTGACAGACGCCAACATCACTGGAGCTGAAGCTGCATTTAAATTCATGTTTAAATGTTTTCATTAGGAGTATTTGAGAGTTTGAAACTTCTTGGAGAACGATATAAATTGTTGATGACTCATCCTGTACTCGGAGGCGTATGATAATTTTTTCTCCAATAAATGTTTTTTTTTAATCTTTGTAACGCTGCCGTGGATGAATAAAGAGAAGGACACGGAGTGTTTCTGGGGTTCATTCCATGGATTACTATACAAAAGTACAATCAACTTGTACAAAGTCAAGCTGTTGAATAATAGGCCAGATTTTTTTTTTGCAGGATATCATGATGTCATAGTGGATAGTGGATTTAACCTCTGACCTTTTAGATTTAAAATATAATTACTTCATCATTTTATCCTGTTAGAAATATTATAAGAATGGGTTGCATGAGGTCACAATGAAATTGATCTTTGACCTTTCACCACCAAAATCGAATCAGTCCATCCTCGAGTCCAAGTTAACATTTGTACCAAATTCGATGAAACTGCCTAAAGGCTTTCTTGAGATATTGCATTTACAAGAATGGGACGGAGAGACAGACAACCCCATGACGTAATGCCTCCGGCCACAACTGCCACCAACGCGGCAGAGAAGCTGAAACCAGCAAATATTGCACGTTTCTGCTTGAAAAATGACTAAAACGATTAATGGATTATCAAAATAGTTGGAAATTAGTTTTCGATCCATCGACTAATCGTTGCAGCTGCAGTGTGTTAACACTCCCAAGTCAGATAACTGGAGTTTTTCCTTTTCTTCCCATGTGAACATGGTGTGAATGCAGCACTAAGTATGGAGCTTGAGGCAGGATGCAACTAGCCTAGCTTAGCAAAAAGACTGGAATCAGAGGGAAACTGCGAGCCTAGCTCTTTCCAAAGATCAAATATACAACTACCAGTGCCTGTAAATGTTTGAAATGGACACATATTTTGTATTTATTTCTCAGTACACAAACAAAAAAGGAAAAACAATAATTTTGTGGTTTTCGGCACATCCTGATGGCCTAGCAAGTTACGGCTCGTGATGAGTGTCGGGAAGTTACTGTGCTTCGCTGTAATTGGTGTGTTTTTTAAATATGGACAGAGCCAGGCGAGTTGTTTCATTTGCTTCCTATCTTTATGCTAAGCTAAGCTAATCACTTGTTGGCTGGCAGCTTTGAATTCAACAGACAGATGAGCTTTTCATCCATCTCTTGGCAATAACGCAACAATGCACGCTTCCCAAAACATCTCCAAAATACCGCAGGATGCGCTGTTGTGATTTATTCACATATCCGGCTGGAGCTGGAGTTTTCTGTGTTTGGGGAGCAGTGTGTGAGCGTGTACGAAGGGATAAAGACACACAAAAAAAGGACGCTACCCATCAACACAGAGCAAATACGCGACAGCTGGACGAGGAAGCAGGACTCACCACATGAAGGATTTTGTTCTCCGTCTCAAACACCGTACAGTCCTGAGGGAGAAGCAGAATTTAATGTAGCGCGAGCAGAACATCCTGTCTTGCAAAAAAACCTCAAGAAACACACACAGCATTCCCGGTGTCTGGGCCTCACGTTACTGAACCCGGCACCTGCACAGCGTATATACCCTCGCAGATAGGAAGCACGCCCACGCAAGCAGACACATTTATCTTTTATTTACACACACATCAGTCATACAAAAGACAGACTGTAAGGACGTAAATAGCAAAAGAAATCGAGTCTCTCTCAAGGATGCAGAGAGCAGAGTCTGCTGCATCCCACCCACACACACTCACACTGTTTCTTAGGGGGATATGACAACCGTGGCAGAATACGAGCTTTCAGCCTCACATAAACACACACACACTCACAAACAATTCAACACACCTGCTGTACAATGGTGGTGAGCTCCAGGCAGAGCTGAATGACATTATTTCGGGTTACTGAGTAGTCTGCCACTGCAGCAAAGGGAGACCTGGGAGGAACAGATAACACACAGCGGCACGTCTTAAAAATGTTTCTGCTGCATTAGATAATGTACAGAGGAGACGGACGGGAGCATTGTTACAGACACGGACACTGTGTGTGTGTGTGTGTGTGTGTGTGTGCACACAGGTAAAAACATTTACAAGAAGCAGGTTCAGGACTCAATCTGCAGTATAGCGTATAAACTGTATGTAAAGTGACAAATGAGTCGCTCGAAAATGACGTTAATGTCATTTCTCTTTAGATTTGTTTGTGTTTCCTTGTATTGTTTTTGCTATAGCCACATAAAACAAGTTAGATAATCAGGATATCTATTTCCAAAACTTTATTTTTATCTCGAAAGACCACTGAGGAGATATCCAGACAAAAACAAAACAGCCAACAACAATACAAACAACGATGTGTGACAGCTGAAAGTTTAGGAACAGAATAAAAAAACATGCTACGAAGTGGAAAAATGTAATTAAACAACTATATTCATATGGTTAATGAAGTGGGTGATCCACACAGAGCTGCGACTAGTGACTGTTTACATTATCTATCAATTATGATTGGATTGATTGATTGTTTACTCTGTTAAATGTCAGAAAATGGTGAAAATACTTGTCAGATTTTCCCAGTAGCGTCTTTGAATTTTTTGTTTTGTCCATCAAACATTTGTCACAGCAACAGGTTGTTGATTGTCATTGATCGGTTGCTAAATGTCAAGAAGGCGGGTCTTATCTTACGGCTCATTACCCTGTTCCCTGAAGTATTTTTGGTTTAGTTTCTTGAGAAAGAGCCATCTATATCACAGCGTGTACGTTCCCTTATCAACGCTATTGATTATTAGTGTTATTATAAAAAATAAAGCATTTGTTAAAAATCAACGCCAGTCTTTTCTTGTTGCCACCCTTAGATGTACTCTTCCTGCAATGTGACATCGAGGGTATTCAATTTCCAGACGAAGCCCATTTCACACATGCACTGCAGCTCTGGGTTCATCCAGAGTTTACCCAGAGGAGCTGTATGTGTGAAAACAAACGTCTGCATTATTTCCCCTGGACTTTACCCTGCCAGCTCCCAAGTGCCAAATCCAAGTGAGCCACATGTGTGAATAGAGCAGAGACAACTGTCTCAGTGCAGGTTTCATCAGCTGTAACACAAACGAAAACGGCGTTTAAACTGCTCATCGTCAAAGATCTGAGAAATATCTACCCAGAAGATTTCCCCCAGCTCCGGTGGGATCTTCGTTCTAGGATAGCATATTACGGATACATCGAAATACTTTGATATCAACGCAAAAACAGTCTGTAGCCTCCTACCCTACCTTGCCCTAACCATATGGATTATTTCCATCATGTGTGAACGCGGACAATCTCCTATTGGGTTCTGCATGTGTGAACACGCAAATGTGGAAGTGATCCTGATCTGATTCTTTATATATTGTCCGGAGTCCATGCTAAACAGAGAAAAGCAGCAAATCCTCACATTGAGGAAGTTGGAAACACAATATAGCCCCTAAATTCCACCAGGTCCGTGTTCGGTCCGTGTTCGGTCCGTGTTCGGTCCTTCTCCGATCCGCCACGCCAGTCCGGACCCTTCTGTAGCAGATATGCATGGCTTCTTTTTCTACCGGATGCCGGAGCGCGGTGCCGCAATTCAGCCGAATTCAGAACAGAGCAGACAGGAAGTCGGACACCGAAACATCAACATTTTCATAATAAAACATTGACGTATAACTGCGGTCATGCGTGATTCTGTAATCATCGTGGGAACTCCTCGGTTCGGAGCAAAACTGTAGCGGAGCCGTTCCGCAGCGTACATGCAACCAGTGGATTTCCTGTGTAAGTGTGTGGCCTTTCTGCTTGACAAATTACTTCAACGATTAACTGATTCAAAGTTTTTTGTGATGGTGATCAACTGTGATAGAAAATAACACAAACGCCTCTCAAATCCAGGCATATATGCAACCTGTAGTTAATTTTGCAGAGAGAGAACAAGCTCAAAACTAAGACAACACAAACTAGCTCAGAAATCCAAACCAGTACAGGTGCGTTCAGGGGACACTGGAGAAAACAGCCCATGACGTCTGGCTTCCTTAATATACATCTCCACAGAGAAACGAGCACACAGCTCCAGTGGACGGATGAATGAAGCTGCATCAGAGAACAAGGTAAATAGGCCATTGTGCTCTGAGTGCACCAGTTTACACACCTCACACTGAATACTTGTCATTTCGGTCCAGGCTTCAGAAACAAACGAAGAAAAAAGGCAGTTTAAAGTCGGTTGTTCTTTTTAAAATAAAAAAACAGCTGTGTGAGGAGGGTTATGAGACCACTGTGGGTTTATTGTGCCACCACAATCAAGTCTCCCACATGTTTTTATGCATAATCAGAGTTTCCACAGAAGTGAGCTCATTCTGCTGTCAAGTTTGTTTTACGAAAAGCCTTTATTTTCAGTGAGAAGAGGGTCTTTAAAGCCCCTTTTGTGCAAACACAATGTTTATAAAATGAGGTGTGCCGTAACATAACGGACTGTTCAGGTGTGAACGAGGTGTTGATGATGAGGAACATGCTGCAGCTAATGGGGTGCTAATGACCGCAGACAGACACAAAGAGAGAACCAGAACTACCGCTGATATACAGCAAAGTCATTATAATAACACACACACCATTACTTTGCTTCATTGTTCTAAAGACCCAGATTAAAATCCGGCCACAGCCTCTAGTGGATGATGTATCTGTGGTGTGTGTGTGTGTGTGTGTGATTTGGGTCATCAGTATTGAGGCTGTGTGCTATATATACACGCAGGACCTAAGGCTACACAGACTGTTTGCTAACCGTCAGCCTCCAACACTCAAACAACGCTCACAAAACACTTTTTTTTTCCGAGCTCAGAGTCAAATTGCGGCAATTAAGGAAGTTTAAAGCGCTAACAACTTCTCAGAGTTATAACTCAGTCAGATGTGACGACACAGACGTGATACAGATATTTTTGGATTCAGTCTGACTTACACTTTCTTGAGGAACACCAACGTCACACGATAACTCAAACAAACTAACAGATCGAGGCCATGGTGGACCGCCAAATGTTCTGCGAGGTAAAATTGCTGTTTTTGTCAATGGAGTCTGGTGGATTGGAACAGAGCGACGTAACGGCTGTTTCTGGTTAAACAAATACAAAGATACGCAGATATGTCTCTATAGGGATCCTTTCTGTAATGTTGTGAGACAATGGCCAGCAGGGGCCGACTCCACTGGTTGCAAAAAGATCCGAATGTACGTAAGCTTATGAGAAAATGACCCTACTTCTCACTCACTTTACCAACACAGTTAAGTTAGTAAAGATGAGTTCATGGTCTCAATCTGTAGATTAAAGTCTTCTTCAACTCAGCATGATGTTCATTTAGTAAATTATGGTTCGATTTAGAGTAAAATAGACGAGAATGAGGGGGATGCTTTAGGGCACGGCTACCAAAACTAAGCGCCCGAGGCAGCTGTAGACCAGCAACAAGTGGTCTCGGAGGTAAACGTCTACTCATTCACTCCTTTGGTTAAAAATAGAAATACAACAAAAGGAAAGACACACTGCTGCATTTTTAGGCTATCAGCAAAATACATCACATAAACTGTAGTCTCTGAGACCATGTTATTAATTCATGGTAAGGTGCTTCCAAATGTGCATATAAAGAGGAAATGAGGAGTTCAAAGAGAGAGAAATACTGCAAATTTCAGTTACCGTTGGATAATAATTTCACTTTTTCTCCCTGACAGATTCAAAGGGGAATAGCTTGGCTCCTGCACTCTCTGTCAGTTTGATGAAAATGGTGTTTGTCGCCACAGACAAAGAGAAAAGTGTTATCGGAGGAAGGGAAAAAAAAGATGATCCGTGTCGAACCCACGCTGTTATTTCATCCACGGAAAAGGTTGCGAGAGTGTCTTCACAAGTCATTTACAGAGAAACTACAAAGTGCTTTACATTCGCTGCCTGAGCGCTGAACCGATGTTGCACTTCTCCTCCGTCCCCCGAGAGGTCTAATAACTCACAATCAGGGAGAAGATGAAAGTTCAGTTTTAACACGATTTATGCTAATTTGGAAAACCCTTTTAGGAAAGGAGTCATCTGTCGGGTACGAGTACAAGACAGAGCGTAGCCAAACATGCCCGGGAATCGTAACCTTTTCCACATCGTTAGGGTCCACTAATGAATTCAACACATCAGCCCACCACGCAGCCTGTTTTTACTCGCTCATTTGTTATTCGGTGGAAATCGATTTTAAGACGATGATATTTCCCTGAAATAAAAGCTCCACTGGGATCATATGCATGTCAAATCTATCAGCGTGGCCTCACACAGCTGGAAAATGCTCTTTCTTTCACGTTAGCTGTGCAGGATAAAGGCATAAAAAGGAGTGTTTGACAACGCCTGAACACCGAGTTATGTCTCCGAGACGGGGGAATAGAGAGCGTGAAGCGACGGCTCTGCTGAGTCTATCCCTTTCTCAATGTCGCTTTGCCATTTACAGTTGCATCACCGTGCGTGGGCGAACGCGTGCGCGCTTGCATAAGTGTGTGTGTGTGTGTCGGTGCGTGCGGACGTGGGTGTGTGTCTGCCAGTTGTGTGTTTGTGCGTGGGCGTTCTCCACGGGTCTGTGTTTCTATATGCTTCTGCGTGTCTGGATGGCCTCGGGACAGATGTGGGTGGGTGGCCGGCATTTTCAAGACGCGGATGTCAAAGACCTTTAGTTGTGTTTTGTGATGTGTGTGTGTCGTGTGCGGGGAGATCGAGTCGAGTCATGAATAAATGAAGTGACAGGGAGGACAAGAGAGCGAGGGAGAGACGGCGAGACGTTGGTGAGAAAAAAGGTCTGACATTATCCCGTTGGTTGGAAAAAAAACAGATTTCTGAAAAGATGTCAACGACCGATGGTTGCGGCAGAGAGAATGTTTTGCAGATTCGAGCTTTAGTTCTGCAAAATGGCTAAAACTAGAAAACTTTTACAGGCGATGGATCAAAGACTTCAACTTCAGGGGACGATCTATAATTGAAGGCTGCAAATTGTGTTGATTTTATTATCTAACTTTTTGATTCTGTCTTTAAAATGTCAGAATCATTATCTTTGAGCACAAGAAGTGAGATATTCAGCTGTCTTGTTTTGTAAAGACGGTGGTCTCACCTGTCTGATGTGTCTGCTGTGCTCGTCTTGCGTGCTTTTGTTGCTTTCCTAACATCTTTGTTGTCTAAACTACGGTGACGTCTCGGTCTGACAGCTAGTTTCGGGGTAAACTCTTGTTTGTCTTCATGTCAAATGTTTCCCATTACATTTAATCTGAGGTGCACTACAGTTGATCCCTGTAAATCTTCTCCTCAAGTGTTAAATGTTTTAAAACATTTAGAGAAGAGGCTGTTTGTAGCTGTACTCAGACTAAACCTCTTAAAAATTTAAAAGTGTCTGCTGTTTCATGTTTTGTAGTAGTCTTATTTCAGCTTAATAAATCTTTCTTTCTGAAGTTATTGTCTTCTACTTTCCAATCATTATCTACTGAATGTATTCTCTTTCTTGTTATTGATGTATTATGTATTTTTTTTCCCTTATGTGCAATGAAAAAAAGTAAATAAAAGGTCATTGCTGTCCTTTTCTTCACTCTGTGGCCCAACAGGTACATTCGGCCTCCGAACTAACGTTAGTGAATCAGATAGAAAAGCATCAAACATGTATTTCAGATGAATTAGATGTATACAACAGACAAACATCATGGAAAAACAACCATTAAAATGCATGTAAGCTCTGTAAGCATGATGGTTATTGAGTTATTGTAAGCGACAGTGTTTCCCACACATATACTTCACTTGGTGCAGTCCGCCTCGGTATATTCACGGCCAAATACATTTGGCAAACCCATTTTAGCACTTTATACTTATACCGAGAGGAAGATGCCGTCCACAGTCGACTGACTAGGTGACAGACTGTCCTCGCTCTCCCCCCCCCCATCACCTGTCAATCACACATGCTCTGCAGAGGTAGACTCACTCTCAGGTGTGACATCCTTCCTGTTAACACACTGATCGTGATGTGACCTCTCTTATTTAACGGAGGCCTACTTATGTCGTTATAAGTGGTTGTTTCAATGTCGTTCGTTGCAGAACCAGTTAATTTAAGGCCTTTTTCCTTAAAAAATGACTTGAACGATGTCATTATGTCAGACTATTCAGTTGATTTTATGTTCATTTTGCATTTAATTGCTTTTGTACAGTTTCTTTTTCTATTTCTCTTTATTATTTTTCTTTTCATGTACTTGTAACTTTTCTTTCTTCATCTGTATTGATTTCTGTCCTTGTGAATGAAGCCTTATTGTATCTTCAGTGATCAATAAATGATTAAAAATTGTTGCCAAAACATTTCACTATTCATATTCACACGTAATTTTCTCTATGGACTGTAATTATTCTGACGCAAACATAATAAAAATATGTGTTATAATTATATAAAATCAAATATTAAGACTAATACAACTAACTCAGCTCATTTAAAAGAAGCTACCAACTGTTTGTATCTGGTATGTATTCTGATATGACCAAAATAGCTCCATGTCAGACTAACGGGAGGTCTTTCTGTTCCTCGTTTCTGAATGCAGCCGATGATTTCTCTATTATTTGTGGAGGACATTTTGACATTTCACAGTCGGCAGAGTCACGCAGTCACATCTGTGTACAAGAGAAACAGAGCGTATCTCAGAGAAAGAGTCAGAGAGGTGAACACATCATTACCTGTCCAGCCAGGCTAGCAGGCTCTTGGCGGCGGTGATGAGGTCGACCACGGAGGTCAGCAGGTCGTTGGGGAGCCGCCGCGAGGACCTGCTCTCCGATTGGCTGCTGCGACGCCGTCCAGAAATGAAGTTCTGCAGGTTCTTGGCTGAGGCGCCGAGTTTGTGCGCCAGAGTCCTGACGCTCTCCGTCTCCAGACCTGAGTTCTGCACACACACACAAACACACGCGTAAACAAAGATTAGCCCACAGACGGTGAAACACCATGAATACTAAACAGCATCCTAATTGTCAACATGTTTATCAGATTTTCGTGAAGGAGCCTGGTGTATATTAATGACTCACGTTGCATGGTCTGTTGAGAGAAGGTCATCAAACTGTTTGAACACCTCGACTCCTCATTATTTATTCATAATTAAATACATTGTGAGGTAAAATTAAAGCTAAACCTCTGGTGGCCGAAGTCATAATTACAGTAGCAAAGGAGGAAGTCAGGTAAAGTAGTATAAAGAGCGACGATGTTTTGGTAAGACAAGCACACGACTTTCATCCAGGAAAGTGCTGTTTGTGTACGTAACGTATTTCTACGTTTGTTTGTAATTGAAGTTATGTAAGAAATGTAGTTATTTTAACCCAAATCAGGGTTTAAAACATTACTGTTACTGTGGTTTTCCAACTTTTTATGCTGCTTTCTATGATTTAACTGTCTTAAATGCAATTAATTACGAATCTCAAAGTATTAATTGTGTGTTTTTGCTTTTTGTTTTTCTTGCCTGCCTTGTGTCTGAATTGTGCTTCATTAATAAACTTGCAAACCACAATATCTTCCTAAACCTAACCACGTGGTGTCATTGCCTGAATCCAACCAACCGATTTTTTGAACAGACAATAATGACCCAAAAAAGAAGTTAATTTCCTTACTAGTTTAGCCATTGAAATAAAACTTAAAAGTCTGGTTTGTAGGATTGAGTGGCATGTAGCGGTGAGGCTGTAGACTCTTTTTCATGGCAAAAAATGTGTATTTGTTTATGTTTTCTGTGAATATCCACTATCGGTCGTGCTCTATTAAAGACTCTAACATAACAAAAACACAACCATTTTCAGTTCAGGTCATTATACTCTGATGAAAATACAATTATTGATATTATATTCAATTTCTGCCCCTACATCCTTCACACTGGACCTCTTAGGAAGAACTGTTTCCTAATCGAGGCCTTTAATTTCCTTTTGTTTACTTTTCTTATATTCTCCAGAGTTACATGCAATTAAGACTTTATTCAATTATTTTTAATCCCAAACCAATTGCTTTTGTTTTATGAGCAGGGAATAAGATTCAACTTCTACTTCTACTTTATCCGATGGGGTGTAGTTTGTTTACTCTCCCTCAGACGCCAATAATTCCTCTCCTGTCTCCCCACAGACCATTTAGTCAGATCGACTTTATGGTGTCGGGCCACTTAAGGAATTTAAGAAGCGTATTTCATAATACTCCTGTTATTACAACTGGAAAAAAAGAGATTTAAGGTGCCATTTTGAAACTACTTTCTTAGTTTGTGATTGTGACAATGCCAGGAGATGAGATGCAACGATGTGATGCAGTGAAGTGACGATTTACTGCATATCTATTATATTGTGCGTCAGAGCAGAACACGGATACATTAACAGCTGCAGTCTGTAACGACGGCTGACGAAGGTCCAGGACTCACCAGAGCGCAGAGCAAGTCCACGGCCTCCAGAATGAGCTCCTGGTGCCCGATGCGAGAAACTCCCAGCTCCTCCAGCTCGGCGTGGCTAATCCTCAGCAGCCTCTCGCCGCACACACCTCCGCGCTCAAACACACACACGTATTGCTGCAAGCAGTCGTCCAGACCTGCGGCAAACACACACACATATTACGAGGGTTACTCACAGTAAATAATCTCACAATGAAAAATTCTTCTTCTCCGGGACTGAGAACAAAACGTGATGTTTGTGTGAACAGTAAACTGGGTAGACTTTATTAAATCTACACTGCAAACATTTAACAAGTCGGTCCATCTATAGTTTAGTTAACAAAAACATATTTCAACCTGTTTCAAGAGATGTTGAATCTTTGGCTGCTGATTTAGAATCAAGAAAATACTTTGAAACACCTTTTTTCTTTGGGACGCCGTCCTTAACTGGCAGATCTCAAGAAAATAACACTTTAAATCTGCTAAAACCTGTGATTTCTGCCAATCTGGGGAGGGAAGAACACAACACTGGGCTGCTGTCACCTTTTACTGTAAGTTAACTTGGTGTTTACACATCCAGCAGTTACGGAGCAACATTAGCATTCATTTGGCATTTGGTTTGTGTCCACCGGATGAATGTAAGTCCAGTATTCACTCTCTTTTAGCTCTGGTTTTGGTCTCCACCAACTCCTGACATCCCATTTTCCCGTGAAGGACAGCAAAACATCCTCTCTGTGACACCTCTCGGTCATAATCTTTGTATTTACATAGTGTAACTATTGCTACGCGACAAACCAAACAGAGCACGGAGCCAACAGCTAACATAACTACCTTTGTTGTTCTGGGAACGGTGAGGTAGCGACTGGCAATTGACCTAAGAGAGCTCGTTTGATATTAGCAGCCAGTAGGCAGCCGAGTCCTGTGGCGTGTTTGGCTAACGGAGCTAGTAGCTAACGTAACTATCTTACAGCGGAGCTAAAAAACGTAAAAAACGACCAATTCAGACATCTCGGTATGCGGATGTGTTTATATTTTATCTATTTCGTCCGATTGTTGAACAACATACAAAAAGTCCTGCGGTGTGTTTGGCTAACTGAGCTAACGGCTAACAGAACGTTGCGTGCAGTCATTTGAATTATCGCTAACGTAGAAATATTAAGCAGTGCAGCTTTAAGGACAATAACAAATGACTTAGGAAGGAAATGAACTGCAGCAAACTTATTTATCAGCAAACTTTATCTCATAACAGTCTTTCGGTACCATGAGGGATTTTCTTTTAGCCTTCTAAAACATTATTACACCGCTAAATCAAGGTAAACTGTTGGTGGGAGGTGTTCATCTTTATACTGCCTGTAATCATATCTGTTTTATGGCAGCTATGAAAGTACACATAAGGTAGATAGAAATAATAGACCCTGGGCACAGGAGGAGGATTTCATCCCAACAACACCATCACTCCTGCTGACCTGTCCACCGCCAAGACTCTCTTCAACACGTTCGGTCTCCTGATCGATGACCGCAAACGACCCTGCTCGAAAATTATAGGTATCGGGCTGCACTCCAGAAGAACTAATCAGCTTTCCTCGCCATATTTTTCACCGGCGGTTTCCCTCTTCAAAGTCAGCCTATAGGGAGGACAGATTTCTTTTCAGTCTGCACAGGAAAATGCAAGACACGTTTTTACTTATTCCTGTTTGTCTTGGATAATACCACAGCTGCTGGGTCGTGTTTTGCAGACGTTTGAGCTTGTTTTGCAGTTTTGTAGACTTCAGCACGACGCTGTTTCAAAACCTTCGGTAGCACACGAGTATGAAATACAGCTTGTTTTGAGAGACGACTGAGGCATAAGGCAGAAAACATTTTGTTCCTGTCCATTTATGAGCTAAATGTTTGACACCGTGACCCGTTTCAGCATAAAATGAGGGTGAACAGAGAGGGAAAAAAAAGAAAAAGACAGACTGTTTTTCTCTCTCCTACAGTGTGAAAGGGAGAGATGATCAACAATATCTGGACTTGTATCGTGGCCAGAAAACGCTTCAACCCACAAGTGTAACAAAGCTCTCAACAGCACTTCAGAGCAGCGTGCCAGTGTGTTTGCGAATTTTAGCACATAGCTGCAAATCGTGTGTGCTCGACACCATTTTTTCAAATGATTTACATGGCGGACGGATTCATTTCTCTGCAGCGTGGAAATCAACTTGTCGGCTCTTGTAAATCCATTGCAGTAAACATCTAGACTGCAGTAAACATGTCAAGCTTTTATTGTCATTGCATGCTAAGTGAGAGCTCTGCATTGCATTACCTTCGGACAACGATGTAAGTACACTGTGGTGGATTACACATGCTAATTATTCTTTATTCTGGAGACAAGTGAATGCAACAAATCCAGTTGTCAATTTAAAAGTCAATAAAGTTGCAGTTTGTCGTAAAACTAACGAAATATAAGTGAAAATTTGTAATTGTAAAGACGACACAGCCAACGGTCACGTTGGTGACGTCGTCTCGTTAAACGGCCACCAAAACCCGTAAATTAAACCTTGTAGAGCTGCTCACAAAACTGACGAACTCTCCTTTCACACAACTGCAGCTGTCAATATGAGCAGATTTATTGTGATCTTCATCTTTTTTTGTACCTTTTCTGAGGCGAGTTGGCGGCCATGTTGGTGTTGGTGACGTATGTTGAGCGAGACGATGTAGTTCACTGAACGTTTAACACAAAACTAGATGATATTTTAAAAAATTGACAAAAATCATATGTGTGAATCACGGTTCAACTCAAGCGTGATCATAAAAATCATTCTCCATTCTCTACCATACAAAGGTTTTCTAAAAATAAGGTCCCACGGGCTCTTTATAAGGTACGTTAGCTGCCTCCATCAGAGGTCGGCACTGTCAAGACAAGCCTGCTGCTGGTAAACGGCCCAAATTCGCGGGTCGCAGTCGGACCACAGCAGAACTCAGCATGAAAAATTAGTGCGAATTTACTCTCCGAAGGACCAAATATAAACTCTGTTACCTGAAACTAGAGTCAAGAGACTGGAATGAAGGAGGTAATGGATGGGCAATCAGGCAGCCACCCAGGTAAGACTTCAGTCTCTGCTGGATTGTGTAACGTCTGTGTTGTGAGTGGGACGGTCTCTCTAGATCTGAGTGTGTGAGCGTACAAGTGGGTGGGTGCGTTGTTAATGTGTGTGTGTGTGTGTGTGTGTGTGTGTGTGTGTACTGTCTGGCCTGGCCGGGTTTGCTGAGTCAAAGGAAAGCAGATCAAGACAGAGCAGCTCAGCTGCAGCCCCTGGCTCCCAAAACAATGAATGTATCCAGCTCCTAACCTCTTAACAAACAGCCAACACACACACACACACACCTCTGAGGAATGAGCATTGATTTCCCCCGCTTCAAGTCCCAGCGTTATAATACACTCATCTATCATAACCACACTAACAAAGATGGGAAAAAAAAACAAAACTGGGAAGAGTGCGGAGGAAGAGTCAGGGAGGAAAGAGGAGGAAGAAGGCAAAAGGAAGCTCGTGAGCCAGCTGCTAAATTGCATTCGAACTATTTAACACACACACACACACACACACACACACACACACACACACACACACATTCCTTCTCTCATCAGCGACGAGCAAACAGCATTTGTGGCTCTCTGCACCCTCGCATTGCTTCTTCCCCTCCCCTCAGCCGCCACATCTGAAGTCTAAATGAAGCGTTTGGCTCAAAAATGCCAGAATATCCAGACGTCGGAGGCTGAAATGCGTAAAAAACACATCAATTAATCCTTTAAAACTTAAATAAACAAGTCTTAAAAATGAAATACTCGTGCTCGAAGCGTCGTCTGTTGCACCATTATCTGATCCAGACGAATTGATTTCACTATCTGGACCCCGAAACACTTCAAGTCGATGAGCGATATCTTCGGCTCGCAGCTTCCACTGACGAGCATGAAAGGACTTGATAAGAATAAAGACATCAACGCGCTCTGATGTGATTTGTGCGGATATTCCCAGTTTTTAAGGTCTCGTAGGGACACGGGACGGATTTTGACGAGAGGTTGTCGAGGACATGCGTGTCCATTGTGCTTAAAGAAACGTGGAGGAAGCCGACAGGCCCTGACTTCAACCCCCATCACACACCTACTGCGAGGCTTATCGCCCAGCATCAATGGCCGACTTCCCCTCTAATGCTCTTACGGCTGAATGGGATCAAGTCCCAGCAGCCAGGTTACAAAATTTTATCGCCGAGATCCTTCCTAGAAGAGTCGGGGCAGCAGATAATACTCACAGTTTTGGAGTAAGACGTCCAGCGGTCACATACGGGGGCAATTTCAGTGAATTTGTGTTGTATTTTTTAATCACATAAGGCATCTGAGCACCCGTTTTCCCTCTAACAGTGAAACTTGTGTGTGTGTGTTTTTTTTTTTTTAAATGAGTGTTAATAGCAGCTGATTTTCTAATAGACGTGAAGCTGATTAAAACAATGTTGGCTCTCGCAGGCAAAGTGTTACTACCGCCGAGAGAGCTGAGAGCGAGGCACAGAAGCAGAAGGGGGAAGATGAACGCTGTGCAGCGAAAGTTCACTGATAATCAGCGCCGCTTATCACTGGCAGTGAGGGAGAGCGTGAATGCCCTGAATACTGATGAGTCAAATTGTTAGTGACATCAGTGAGCGAGCACACACACCCCCGCAGACTGAACAAGAAACTAAAACAGTGTTATGCAGTTCATATATATGTGCAGTTTAATGACTGCAGCACTGGATTCACTTTTTCTCCCAAACTTTTCTGTAAAATATGCCTGTACAGCCTCGTTAGCTGCCACTTAGCTAATAATTTCAACCAATTATCTCGAAGCTAACCAGCGTTTAGGCTATTAATTACATTTAGTTAACGTTTCCAACTATTAGCTAGCTATTAAACAATGTTCAGCTGTTTCATTTCTAGCTTTAGTTATTTAAACCGTTTATCCACTACTTTAAAATAACTATTTGAACTGTAAATCTAATACTTTTAACAGTTTCAACTGTTTATCTTTCAGCTAACTATCAATTATCTGTTAAGCTACTTTTTATCCACTATTATCTAACTACTTGAACAGTTTATCCATTAATTAGCAAACTAGCCTGAAGTTTCAACCATTTATCTTTTAGCTAACTACCATTTATCTATTAGGCTACTTTATCTATTACTTATAGCAAGCTATTTTGTTTATCCATTACTTAGCTAGCCCACAACTAGTTTACTTTTCGCTAACTATCATTATTAAATCACTTTAAGCTAACTATTTAGTTTATCCATTACTTAGCGAACTAGCCTTACGTTTCAACAGTTTATCTTTAAGCTAACTAGCATTTATCCATTACAATATGCTAAGTAGTAACGGTATATCTATTATGCTGCTTTATCCATTACTTAGCTAACTAGCCTAAAGTTTTAACCGTTTTACTTTTAGCTAACTATCATTATTCAGCTACTTAAAGCTAAGTAGTAACCATTTATCCATTTCTTTAAGCTAACTACTTACCATTAATTAGCAAACTAGCCTTAAGTTTCAACCATTTATCATTTAACTGACTACGGATAACTAATTAATTTTAGAAAACTGTTTCCCCGTTAGCCTTCTTACACTACTTAGATATGCTAACCAACAATTTATCTGTTGCTTCTAGCTATTTTTAACTGTTTTTCAATTACCTTCAGGTAACTTTTCAATCTCTCTCCTTGCTTGCAACCTGATTTTCACCCATTCTCAACTGCTCACAGTGTTTTCTTTTCAAACTAAATATAATTTCTTTTTTTTTTAATTATAGTCCTACCCCTTGCAGCTACCCTGTGGCAAGTGCAGAAGTGCCGTCTTGGGAACATGCACCCCTGTTTTGTATTCAGGTTTCTCCTGCATATCCAATAAAAATGCTAAAATGTACCTTGCTCACGTTTTTTTTTCTATAAATTGACTATCACATGCTCGGTGTAAATGCCCGTGTGGGTTTGTTGTATAATGGTGTCTAATCTGTATAATCATGCACTCATATCTCTGCGTACAGTATGTGCTCATGTGCGATGGAGAGCTTGTGTGTGCGCATGTGTTCGACTGATACAGAAAAAGTGTGATTCATAGCTGACTCACACACTTAACTCCCACAGAGGCACACTTTTCACAACAGCAGGCGAGCCAAAACTCCCACAAACACCCTCTTTCTCTCTGTCGCACACACACGTCTAATAAAACGAGATTTTGCGGGTGACTACTGGGATGTTTGAGAGTCCTATAAAAGATCCGGCCCTCCCGGTCCAGTTATGTGTCATCTGTGCCAAGAACTGTGCAGTGTCGGTAACAATAAAAAAGTTAGAGGGAACGTTTCGCTGTGTTTCCTGGGATTTGTAAATGCAGAATGTTTTCGAAAGCAAAGTGGTTATCAGAAGTGAGTTTATGGCCTCTGGGGTTGCTGGTGTAAATCCCAGTGTCACTTTTCTAGACTAAAAGGCCGTATATATTTCCTTCCTCTCCCTGTCAGTCTTATTCTGATATAATTAGGCGAGCTGAAAACAAAAAACATAGTCAGAAGAAATATTGGCCCCAGGGACTGCAGAGAACTGTAAGTTTTCTTTCTTGGAAGTTCAGATACGTCAATTAGTCATAAAAAACAATTTATGTCAGGAAAGATTAAACCCTGGTGCCTGTAAATCTCCGCTCCCGTCTGGTATTTAATTGGAAAAATGTACGTTACATTTCTACCAAAGCCACAGACACACAATCCTGTTAATCGAGCTAATAACAGAATACAATAGCATGTTTTTCAAACCCTGAAATGGCAAAAAAAAATGAATAAACAACAACAAACATTGGTTGACTAATTGTAACATGAGCGTGATGAACCCACACAGAATAATCAGCCAATTCTCCAGTTCCTCTCAACTTTACAGTGTGTTTTAGCGACTTTAAGCTAATTGTTTTGGGGTCACGACTTTACTGTTTTGGTTTAGTTTCACTGTTCTTTTAATCATATTTTGTTTTGCTGCAGCAGGAAGCTTTTTTCAGCAACAAGACAGCAAACAGTCACAGTTAGCATCTAGTTGAGTGGAGAATTTAGCAACTAAAGAGCCAGATGTATCCATCAGGAGTTGGTGGAGACCAAAAACTGAGCTAAAATAGTGTGAATAACAGTCTGAAGGTCATCAGAGAACCAGAAACATGACTCCAAATAAATGTTTCTTGCTTTCTTGTTGTTTATTCACTGTTCACCAAGCCCTTCTCCTAGAAGACTGAGGCTAAAGCTAACAGGTGCCAGGCAACAAGTTAGCATCCTCATGAGTTGATGATCCATGTAGGAGACATCTTGTGTTGCAGTTAAAGCTGTATGAACCTGGCCTGGACAATGTCATCTCTGAGAGGGCAGTAAGCAACTGACGTGGTGTTGGTGGCTTGGACCGCTAACTAGCAAACGCTAACTACAAACATCAAAGCTACTTGTATCTGTCCATAAATCACCCCGGTACTGTCGCTACCCTCCATCATCGTTTTCAGAGGCTGTATACGTCCCCAGCTGCTGCTAGCAAAGTAGCTAACGGCAGCTACATTTAGCAGCACCTAGCGCTTACGTTAGTAACAAAGCTACCAGTAGAAGTCCATCAGAAAAGTCTATAAATCATCTAGATACTGTAACTGGTCTCTGTCGTCATTTTTGGGAGGCTGCTCATTAGGAGGCAGGTGGTAAGCACTAGTTAGCAGTTGCTTTAGCAACAAGTAAAGCTAACTGTCCAGGCTTGCAGCAGACCAGCGAGGACATCGAGAAAATCCAGAAAATACTTCATACACTCATGGCAGTGTCATAAAAGTTAGGAGAGTTTTTATTGGATGAAAAATGAATACACGCCTCCGAGTGCAGGATGAGTCATCAACATTTTCAGCATTTTCCAGGAAGTTACACACTGAAAATATCTACAAAATGACTTTTTTTGCCATTTTTGTGCCTGAAACTGTCGTGTAGGTGAAATATGGAGTAATAAAAAACATTTAAACGTCATTTTGACTTCATGGGAACTTTAATAGCCTAATTGAATCCACTTGTCTGTAATAAGAAGACTTTTTAAGCCTCTTACCTCGACTCTAATAATTCTTCCTGTTATATAAGTGTCGTGTTGGACATTAACTGATGCATTTAAAAAACGCTGAGCTTTATCACTGCAGTATGTAAATGCCTTAAGCCGGAGCTCAACACGCTGGAGTGACTTTTACAGGCCTCGCTTGGACTCTTTGGCCTCCGAATGACCGAACCTAATTCCCCTTACGCGCCACTTGTTTGCTCGGTGCACGCAAATCTGACATTTCTGATGCAAACTGGTGAATATTTTAAGTAATCTCAACCCTCACGAGCCTAAAAAAAGAAAGAGTCTAAACAGATCAAGCACCCCGAATCCTCTGATCCTAAAGGCTGTGACTATCACCCCGGCAGTGTTGTCATCAGATGTTGCTCCTATGCCTGGCGCGCCAATTTCCCTGCTGATTTTTGCAGCCTAGCAATCAAGTTCATGCAAGGGAAATGAGGCACAATTATGCCCTTTCTGCAATCGAAAATATGACAAGAGGCTGCGAAAATTCACATCATTCCCAGCGACGCACGGTAAAGTTCTCACATTACCACTGAAGTGCACCGCTCCCCATATTGTTTTAGCCTCAGGCGTGCCAACGCAACGCTGTCGCCAAGTCAACAAAGCCGAGACCTTTTGGCCCTCGAACGCCTGTGGGCATATGTGATGTGGATATATTATTGTACACACACACAGACACACAAATACAGTATATCATGTTGCCCTCTGTCGCCACCGACACGCCCAAGAGACCCAGCGTGAGCGGAATACCACACTAAGGCATGCCACGTGTGCTGTGTGTGTGTGTTTTTCTGTATGTGTGTGTGTGTGCGCAAATGTCCGAAGGCCCGGGTGGAGCCTTCTGTTCAGAGCCGGTGTGTGTGCGTGTGTGTGTGTGTGTGTGTCTGTCAGCTGTTCTGCACAGACGGTCTGAGACGAACAAGTCACCATCCACCCACACACACACACACACACCGACTACACACACACATAAACACACACCATATGCACACAACCCAGTCCAACGATGAGGCTCTGAGAAAACCGACACTGTGCATCATGTAAATAAAATCTCATGTCACGATTTTTCTATTTTGCATTTTTATCGAAGCGCGTGAGTCAATAAAAATTCCCTGACCTGCTTTTTATGCATCAACCAGACAGAGCGAATAACAAAGATCGCTAATATCAGTGTTTGTGAGTCACGTTTCTCTGGTTGATGAAACACGGAGCGATGATGCATCTTCGGGCGCCGCGATCCAGTACGAGGAAAAAAATGTCATTGATTGTGTTAAAGGGCAAAAACTCGTCACTTAGTCGTTGGCAGAGGTGGAAATGACGTCACAATAAACACAAAGACGAGATGTTTTTTTACAGTTTCGGAGGAAGACGAGATGATTGCGAGTGAGAAAACACATTCAGAGTGTTTCTGGTACTTCTTCTTTACTCATGACACCTTTCTTACCTTGTTACCTTTCAAATTAAGATTTTACACATCAAATGATCCGTTGATAAAATATGATCCAGGCCGTCTTCATCAGAAAAATGATCATATAGGTCATAAGTAGCTTATACGACCCGTTATGTTTCTTCTTAGGCGGCGACCTCTAGTGGCCATATTGATTATTATAACAGCAAAGGAAGAAGGTCCTGGCGCTGAACTTTAAGGTTATTTAGAAGGTTTTTACTGCTAAAACAACTGGTCAGAAATAGCTGAACCTCTTGAAACTAGTTAAATATCCTTCCGAAATTGTAGTTTTACCCCGATTTTACGAGATAAACATCATTTGTAAAGTGACAGTTTTAGCATGATATTAACGATATGTTCGTCTGGACTTGGTTTACTCAATTAGTTTAAAGGCCACAGCCACAACAAACTATGTCAGGAATGTGAGAAGCAACAGCAGAACACAATTTTTTCATCCTCTCCAGCGTCCAGTCGAGCAGGTGGAGCGCCAGAAATGCTGTGAAGGGGAGAGTTCAACAGCTGATGTGAAGTCGGAAACAAACCACACAAGCTGCGCTATGAAATTACTAATGACACATTTTTCAGTGTATCGTACTCTCATGACTATATTTTAAATAAAGAACATGTGTCTGAGTCTATAATCTCACACAGGAGGGAATAATTTTCTGTTTTCTTTCACCTCAGTTCTCCAAAAACTATAAACTTTTCACGACCACCTATTTGTCCCGTAAGTGACCGAGTGTTTATTGCTAAAAATAGAGATTCTGGGGGGTGTAAAACTTTATCGTTTTCAATTCCTCACGTTGTTTTTGTGTCCAATAACACCTCCAAATCCAATAAAATGTACTTGAAACTCAACTGTGATGTGTGCTGAGATTCGAAAACACCAACAGCTGGAGAACTGAGAGGAAAAAGTCACCGAAAATCAAGATTATTATATTTATTTAATCCCAAAATAATGTTTCAAACTGGAATATTGAATATAAAGTTCTTCATGACCTTCACTTCGTCCCTTTTTTTGGCCAAACTACACATCCTTTTTAATGTATCTTGCACTTATAGATTTGGCATCGCAGCTTAAAACTCTCGCTGCTAATTTCGTCTAAATTAGGTTTGATAATAAATCTGATTAATAGACCCGTCTTTCCCGTGGCAGTTCTCAGTTTTGGCAGGTGGTTTCTGGGGAAGGCCTGAGCCAAAAACGAGCCGTTACCAACCAGAAATGTGTCGGCCAGCAACTCATATCGAATGTTTGCTGTGCTTAGAAAAAGGTAAATAAGATGGCAATCGAGCAAAATGCAGTAGAACATCATAATCGTCAACACCGGCTCGTTATAGAGCAGAAAATCTCTGCCAAACATCAGCGTGGAAGCCGGAGAGCACGACGTATCTGCGAGGGCTGTTTCTTTTTTTAATGTGTGAGAGAGTTTTACAGTGTTCACACAGGCTCCTGGGTACAGACCTAATCAGCCTGCCTCCTGAATTATGCATGACTGTAATCTCCAGTCTGATCACTGCAACGTCTCACAAGCATTCATGTAAACAAAACTCAATTACATTTTCAGATAAATACTCATTTAGGTGTTTTTGTGTGCGTCTTTTCTTTAAGGGCTCCGGTGGAGTGGCTCCTCAATCCCCCAGATCTCCGTCTGACAGCGCTTCAGAGGACATTATTTGACATCTTTTACGACTATTGTCAAACTGAAAAGGACGAGTGATTTGAGCTTAATCCTGTCGGTTAGTCCTCAGAAGTCAAGAGTCTCTCTAAGAGCCACCGGCGTGGTCGGCCTCCCAGGAATCTGATTACCTCCCCGCATAATGAACACCAAGAGAGACAACCTCACAGCCGGGTAGCCAGAATAAAACGATGGCATTGTATCAGCATTTCTGCAGTGACGTTCTTCAGATTATATGTTTATGAGCTGAGTTTTGCATGGTGAGGAGGAGGGAATGGAGGTGTGACAGGTAGCAGCCATTCAAGACCGACTAACAACTGGATATTTACATAGAGACGTGTTTTTAGCGACAAATCCAGGTCTTTTAAGCCAAAACATGATCTTTTCCAAACCCTAACCATGTTGTTTTTGTACCTCAACCTAACCAGACTATAAGCACAGGGGTTTTCATGACATAAAATTGAAACGTAAAGAAATGTACAAATGTAATATATCTATGGTTTGAATTAATACAGTACAATGCCAAAATAACAACCATAAAACTGGCCACTAAAGGCCCGAGTTGGCCAATGTTGGGGCCGTCAGTAAGCGTCAGTGGCTCTAGTTGTTGCATGTGTCGACTAGGGCTGCACGATATTGGAAAAAAGTGACATTTTTTAGTCATGAAAAATGAGAACTATGGCAATTTTGTTTGGTATCAAGCAGCGAAAAAGCTGAAGCATGTTGTGTTTGAGTTAACCTGCATCGATGCTGAAACGCTATATTGTTCAGCCCTGTAGTCTGCGAGTTTTTGGCCGTTTGAGCGAGTATTCTGATTGGCTGTTCAGCTAAGCCAATCAGTGAACAAGGAGGGAAACAGTAAAAGAAAAGGGAAAGCCCCTCGAGCCTGTCGCTGTAGTATCCATGATTACAACCATTTAGCGCAGTTTCTCCTTATTTTGCCTTCGTCTTCTCGTCATTTTCAACTTTTTATCAGACATATTCTCTATTAGAAGAGGTTATTTTAGCAAGAGTGGCGTGAAAAAGGGAACGTACAAGCCAATTAGTCAGCGGTAGTCCTTAAGTGTGTTAAAGTGCACTTTTTTTGGCCGAGACACAAGCGACTCAAGGCCAAACAACAATCCGGCTTTGTTGCCACTACTTCTTTTGGTATCAGTTTGGTGTGTCAGGGCCAAGGACGTTATATTAAATCTCGACTCCCGCAGACCGAGTCGGCTAACTTAAACGGGGATAAAATAAGTTAATCGTGCAGCTCTTCTAGACTTTCTAAATGTTATTGGACTGAATGGCTCAAATAATGACAGTGAAACAAGTTGTGACGCTCAAAAACATTCACACTGTTAGCTTACGGAAAAAAGTCGTTTTGGGCCCCTGTGCGTCACGTGACGATGTAATTACACTGTCTGACCACTATGAAAACAGACTTCACAGACCTGCGCTCTTCCTGGGGGCTTGTTCTGGACCACAAGAGACATGAAATGACCCGAGACGATTCAATCACGTCACCGAGAAACACAAGATTACTTCAAAGATGTTTCCTGTCTCTTTCAGTCTGGACGTCTTGCTCATATGTTGGAGAGGGTTCGTTGCCTTATGTGTGTTGATCCGACTGTAGCTGTAGGATGCTTGAAGTCACAATTAACTACAATTAACGTCACTCTCTAATGTTCCCTGGGGGCACCCTCACATCCCCCCATCCATAAAGTTTCTCAGCCCGGCCCTGCTGAAGTTCTCCTCCTGTCACTCACACATTACATCATCTCCCACTGATCATCAGGTGCCAGGATGATGCATGAACCTAACACACACACACACACACACACACAAACACACACACCTCCCACGCATCATCATCACATCTCTCCAGCCTCTGTCTCCCCCTGCACCGATCACACCAGTCGTGATCACTCACCGTGTGTGTGTGTGTGTGTGTGTGTGTGTGTGTGTGCGCATCCAGGTGAGATTTTTGTCGTCTATAAACTGATCAGGTGTTGAAGTCAGTGTGTCCTCTTACCTTTCATCCAGTCCACCACCTGGCTCGTGCTCCATTTGCTCACCGGCTCCATCACCAGCGCCATCGAGGAAACTTTGCGCCGACTCTCCGTTGCGCGCAAGCGGTGTTGTCACCAAAACAAAAGATCTGCTCCCCCCCTGCGACCCTCCCGCCCTCCTCCCTCCCTCCTTCCTTCCTTCCTTCCTTCCTTCCCTTCCGCGCAGCCAGGTGACTCCTCTCCTCTTCACACTATCCCGGTCCGGTGCTCCAGCCCGGTGTCGCGTCCCGTTAACGCAGCGCAGCCCTCAGTGCGGGGCAGCAGCGGGATCCGGTACATTCCCCTGCGCGATCCGGTCTGACATGTGTCTCTTTCTCCTCTCTTCCCTCCCTTCTTCTTCTTCTTCTTCTTCTTCTTCCTCTTCTTCTTCTTCTTCTTCCCGGTGCGCCACTCCGGTCCTCCTGGTATGTGTGTGCGTGTGTGTGTGTGCGTGTGAGTGAGAGAGGAGTGTGTGTAGGTGTGTGCGCAGCCGGTCCGTTACCGACAGCAGCAGAGTAGGATAGATAAGTCACACCGGACTCAACACCCGACAGCATCTCTCTCTCTCTCTCTCTCTCTCTCTCCCTCTCCCTCCCTCTCTCTCTCTCTCTCTCTCTCTCCCCCCACAGATATGATTAACCCGTGCACGCGCTCCGTGGGTGGCTCCGCGCGCACATGTCGGCGTATTTCCCTGCGGAGCGACAGAAACATGCAGCAATGATGGGGGGGAATATAGTCCCAGAGGATGCTTAATCAGGCCGTGCGTGCGTGTGTGTGTGCGCGCGCGTGTGTCCTCTGCCTACAGAGAAACATGGGGTACACACACACACACACACACACACACACACACTGTGCGTCCTCCACCATGTGAGGAAACTTAATGAATCCTCAGTCCACCTCTCCACCTCTTCTCCACCCTCAAACCATTTCTTTCCTTCATTGTTGCCTCATTAGTCAGCTCATTTAGAAGCTCTACCTGTTTTCCCATAATGCAACCTTGTTTTTCCACTTTTGGCCACTTTGGGGCAGCAACATTGACACGTGCATATGCAGGTTACGGCACAGGGTCGCAGAGCCATTATCCGAGTGCTGCCTTTCATCCACCAACCGAGCGGTGCAGTTTGTGGTCCTGAGGTCAGAAATCAATTCGCTTTTTAGCACATCCCCCGTCTCAAAGTCTTTTAATTGGTTTTCGGTTAAATGCCCGAAACAACATGAAACACATCTTTAATATCCTTCGTGTCTTAAAAACAGCGGTTGCTACAGTAACAAGTGGCTAAATGAGACTACAGAGTCGACACTTCTGACCCTGAGTGTGATGTCAGAGGAAAATGGCCGCCTTGTGAATATGGTCTACTGGCGACAAAGGCCAGATGTTAGTGGGTTTTCTTGAGAGGAGTTTTTGTCCATTATTCCCTCTCTTTTAGCTCTGTTTTTGGTCTCCACCACACTCTTTAGCAGCTAAATGCTCCACAGTGTCCACCAGCTCGTCTCTAACCGTGTCTGTCTGCTGTGTGGTGATAAGCAGGTAGTGTACTGTTGGATTTTAAGAGCTTATTTGCTGAAAAAACAGCTGCCTGCTGTGGCCGATCACGACGTTAGGAGATCAGCGAGAAAGTTGTGGACCAGACGGATAAACAATGAGCTGAAACCCACTTTAAAGCTCTGCAAAGCTGAGGGGAGAGCTGCTGATTCAGGTGATAACAATATACACTCTGCTGCAAATGTATGTTCATATACAACTGCTGGAAAGTCCAGACTGAGACTATTAAATGAATTGCTATAAAATAAAAACGCATCCATCTGTAAGTTCACCCGACACTGAGCTTAACGGCCTCACAGAGCCACTAATGCGGCTGCAGACGAGTCTCATCCGATTACCTTTTCAGCATTCTGTCTCAGGCCGGAGACGTGAAAGTTACACTCCACCGAGACGAACACCGCTTTCCCTTGCTTTTCATTTGTAATATTGTGTTGTTTGTCTTGTTTCTTTCTGGCTCGCACTAACGAACAAACTTGGACAGATTCGTGCCCCGCCAAGCCAAACAAGTGCTCCGACTGTGAGTCACATAAATTGTCTGTGCAGAAAATAACTCCCTGTCAACTCAGAAGACAAAGTTCAGAAACGTCTGGCAGTCGAGTGAGATGCACGGTCGATGCAACAGGCCTTTTCTTGACAGCAGACATTTTGACGTGTTGTAATAGGAAAAGGCACAGGTGTTCCCAGTGTGACAGCTTGACAGCAGGCTGAAAGTGAAGCGGCTAAATGAATTCCACCATCGTGCATTTCATTATTTACACTTTTCCCCCGACTGCGACGTGTCAAAATACAGCTAATCCATAAGGAGTTATTTGATCTGTAAAGGAGCTGATTGGCTGCAGGGTGTCGGGGAAAAAAACCTCTGGACACGGTCTGTTCACGGTTCTGAATCAATGAGCTATAGCCTGAATTTAAAATGACTGGCAGTGGCATCAGCTGGCTGCAGACACCTCGCCAGAAGAAATACATTAAACATGGATATCTTACTTACTAAATGTAGTCCTTCAGCACAACATCCTCTGAACAACACAAGATGGCAGCTGCAAGACACAAGCTGACTTTATGTATTTACTCCCTTGTACTGTCCTACACCTCACTGTTTTCAAGCGATTTTCTCACACCCTATCTGCTGCTGCTGACGGCACACCCTAACCCTAACCCCCAACGCCTAACCCTAACTCTTCATTAAAATATTCACCAAAAATACAAATTCCACCGGAATTTAATGGGAACTGCTGTGTCTCGTTCAGCCAGTATAGGACCACGTTTGGGAGAAATTTCGAGTCAATCGGTCCAAAGACCTGGAAGCTATTGAAAAAATCGGTAGACGTTTTCATGAAAAATGGCAACATTTCACTAAAATATTCACCAAAAATACAAATTCCACCGGAATCCAATGGGAACTGCTGTGTCTCGTTCAGCCAGTAGAGGACCACATTTGGGAGAAATTTCGAGTCAATCGGTCCAAAGGCCTGGAAGCTATTGAAAAAATCGGCCGACGTTTTCATGAAAAATGAACACTTTTCACTAAAATATTCACCAAAAATACAAATTTCACCGGAATCCAATGGGAACTGCTGTGTCTCGTTC
Source organism: Pagrus major (assembly GCF_040436345.1). Taxonomy (NCBI): domain Eukaryota; kingdom Metazoa; phylum Chordata; class Actinopteri; order Spariformes; family Sparidae; genus Pagrus; species Pagrus major. The sequence continues at coordinate 23,727,614 of NC_133233.1, read as the reverse complement.
AGCCAGTATAGGACCACATTTGGGAGAAATTTCGAGTCAATCGGTCCAAAGACCTGGAAGCTATTGAAAAAATCGGTAGACGTTTTCATGAAAAATGGCAACATTTCACTAAAATATTCACCAAAAATACAAATTCCACCGGAATCCAATGGGACCTGCTGTGTCTTGTTCAGCCAGTATAGGACCACATTTGGGAGAAATTTCGAGTCAATCGGTCCAAAGGCCTGGAAGCTATTGAAAAAATCGGCCGACGTTTTCATGAAAAATGGCAACATTTCACTAAAATATTCACCAAAAATACAAATTCCACCGGAATCCAATGTGAACTGCTGTGTCTCGTTCAGCCAGTATAGGACCACATTTGGGAGAAATTTCGAGTCAATCGGTCCAAAGACCTGGAAGCTATTGAAAAAATGGGCCGACGTTTTAATGAAAAATGAACACTTTTCACTAAAATATTCACCAAAAATACAAATTCCACCGGAATCCAATGGGAACTGCTGTGTCTCGTTCAGCCAGTATAGGACCACGTTTGGGAGAAATTTCGAGTCAATCGGTCCAAAGACCTGGAAGCTATTGAAAAAATCGGTAGACGTTTTCATGAAAAATGGCAACATTTCACTAAAATATTCACCAAAAATACAAATTCCACCGGAATCCAATGGGAACTGCTGTGTCTCGTTCAGCCAGTATAGGACCACATTTGGGAGAAATTTCGAGTCAATCGGTCCAAAGACCTGGAAGCTATTGAAAAAATCGGCCGACGTTTTAATGAAAAATGAACACTTTTCACTAAAATATTCACCAAAAATACAAATTCCACCGGAATCCAATGGGAACTGCTGTGTCTCGTTCAGCCAGTATAGGACCACATTTGGGAGAAATTTCGAGTCAATCGGTCCAAAGACCTGGAAGCTATTGAAAAAATCGCTAGACGTTTTCATGAAAAATGGCAACATTTCACTAAAATATTCACCAAAAATACAAATTCCACCGGAAGCCAATGGGAACTGCTGTGTCTCGTTCAGCCAGTATAGGACCACATTTGGGAGAAATTTCGAGTCAATCGGTCCAAAGACCTGGAAGCTATTGAAAAAATCGGTAGACGTTTTCATGAAAAATGGCAACATTTCACTAAAATATTCACCAAAAATACAAATTCCACCGGAATTTAATGGGAACTGCTGTGTCTCGTTCAGCCAGTATAGGACCACATTTGGGAGAAATTTTGAGTCAATCGGTCCAAAGACCTGGAAGCTATTGAAAAAATCGGTAGACGTTTTCATGAAAAATGGCAACATTTCACTAAAATATTCACCAAAAATACAAATTCCACCGGAATCCAATGGGAACTGCTGTGTCTCGTTCAGCCAGTATAGGACCACATTTGGGAGAAATTTCGAGTCAATCGGTCTAAAGACCTGGAAGCTATTGAAAAAATCGGCCGACGTTTTAATGAAAAATGAACACTTTTCACTAAAATATTCACCAAAAATACAAATTTCACCGGAATCCAATGGGAACTGCTGTGTCTCGTTCAGCCAGTATAGGACCACATTTGGGAGAAATTTCGAGTCAATCGGTCCAAAGACCTGGAAGCTATTGAAAAAATCGGTAGACGTTTTCATGAAAAATGGCAACATTTCACTAAAATATTCACCAAAAATACAAATTCCACCGGAATCCAATGCGAACTGCTGTGTCTCGTTCAGCCAGTATAGGACCACATTTGGGAGAAATTTCGAGTCAATCGGTCCAAAGACCTGGAAGCTATTGAAAGAATCGCTAGACGTTTTCATGAAAAATGGCAACATTTCACTAAAATATTCACCAAAAATACAAATTCCACCGGAATCCAATGGTAACTGCTGTGTCTCGTTCAGCCAGTATAGGACCACGTTTGGGAGAAATTTCGAGTCAATCGGTCCAAAGACCTGGAAGCTATTGAAAAAATCGGCCGACGTTTTCATGAAAAATGGCAACATTTCACTAAAATATTCACCAAAAATACAAATTTCACCGGAATCCAATGGGAAATGCTGTGTCTCGTTCAGCCAGTATAGGACCACATTTGGGAGATATTTCGAGTCAATCGGCCCAAAGACCTGGAAGCTATTGAAAAACTCGGCCGACGTTTTCATGAAAAATGGCCACATTTCACTAAAATATTCACCAAAAATACAAATTCCACCGGAATCCAATGGGAACTGCTGTGTCTCGTTCAGCCAGTATAGGACCACATTTGGGAGAAATTTCGAGTCAATCGGTCCAAAGACCTGGAAGCTATTGAAAAAATCGCTAGGCGTTTTCATGAAAAATGGCAACATTTCACTTAAATATTCACCAAAAATACAAATTCCACCGGAATCCAATGGCAACTGCTGTGTCTCGTTCAGCCAGTATAGGACCACGTTTGGGAGAAATTTCGAGTCAATCGGTCCAAAGACCTGGAAGCTATTGAAAAAATCGGCCGACGTTTTCATGAAAAATGGCAACATTTCACTAAAATATTCACCAAAAATACAAATTTCACCGGAATCCAATGGGAACTGCTGTGTCTCGTTCAGCCAGTATAGGACCACATTTGGGAGAAATTTCGAGTCAATCGGTCCAAAGACCTGGAAGCTATTGATAAAATCAGTAGACGTTTTCATGAAAAATGGCAACATTTCACTAAAATATTCACCAAAAATACAAATTCCCCCGGAATCCAATGGGAACTGCTGTGTCTCGTTCAGCCAGTATAGGACCACGTTTGGGAGAAATTTCTAGTCAATCGGTCCAAAGACCTGGAAGCTATTGAAAAAATCGGCCGACGTTTTCATGAAAAATGGCAACATTTCACTAAAATATTCACCAAAAATACAAATTTCACCGGAATCCAATGGGAACTGCTGTGTCTCGTTCAGCCAGTATAGGACCACATTTGGGAGAAATTTCGAGTCAATCGGTCCAAAGACCTGGAAGCTATTGAAAAAATCGGCCGACGTTTTCATGAAAAATGGCAACATTTCACTAAAATATTCACCAAAAATACAAATTCCACCGGAATCCAATGGGAACTGCTGTGTCTCGTTCAGCCAGTATAGGACCACGTTTGGGAGAAATTTGGAGTCAATCGGTCCAAAGACCTGGAAGCTATTGAAAAAATCGGTAGACGTTTTCATGAAAAATGGCAACATTTCACTAAAATATTCACCAAAAATACAAATTCCACCGGAATCCAATGGGAACTGCTGTGTCTCGTTCAGCCAGTATAGGACCACATTTGGGAGAAATTTCGAGTCAATCGGTCCAAAGACCTGGAAGCTATTGAAAAAATCGCTAGACGTTTTCATGAAAAATGGCAACATTTTACTAAAATATTCACCAAAAATACAAATTCCACCGGAATCCAATGGGAACTGCTGTGTCTCGTTCAGCCAGTATAGGACCACATTTGGGAGAAATTTCGAGTCAATCGGTCCAAAGACCTGGAAGCTATTGAAAAAACTCGGCCGACGTTTTAATGAAAAATGAACACTTTTCACTAAAATATTCACCAAAAATACAAATTCCACTGGAATCCAATGGGAACTGCTGTGTCTTGTTCAGCCAGTATAGGACCACATTTGGGAGAAATTTCGAGTCAATCGGTCCAAAGACCTGGAAGCTATTGAAAAAATCGGCCGACGTTTTCATGAAAAATGGCAACATTTCACTAAAATATTCACCAAAAATACAAATTCCACCGGAATCCAATGGGAACTGCTGTGTCTCGTTCAGCCAGTATAGGACCACATTTGGGAGAAATTTCGAGTCAATCGGTCCAAAGACCTGGAAGCTATTGAAAAAATCGCTAGACGTTTTCATGAAAAATGGCAACATTTCACTAAAATATTCACCAAAAATACAAATTCCACCGGAATCCAATGGGAACTGCTGTGTCTCGTTCAGCCAGTATAGGACCACATTTGGGAGAAATTTCGAGTCAATCGGTCCAAAGACCTGGAAGCTATTGAAAAAATCGGTAGACGTTTTCATGAAAAATGGCAACATTTCACTAAAATATTCACCAAAAATACAAATTCCACCGGAATCCAATGCGAACTGCTGTGTCTCGTTCAGCCAGTATAGGACCACATTTGGGAGAAATTTTGAGTCAATCGGTCCAAAGACCTGGAAGCTATTGAAAGAATCGCTAGACGTTTTCATGAAAAATGGCAACATTTCACTAAAATATTCACCAAAAATACAAATTCCCCCGGAATCCAATGGTAACTGCTGTGTCTCGTTCAGCCAGTATAGGACCACGTTTGGGAGAAATTTCTAGTCAATCGGTCCAAAGACCTGGAAGCTATTGAAAAAATCGGCCGACGTTTTCATGAAAAATGGCAACATTTCACTAAAATATTCACCAAAAATACAAATTTCACTGGAATCCAATGGGAACTGCTGTGTCTCGTTCAGCCAGTATAGGACCACATTTGGGAGAAATTTCGAGTCAATCGGTCCAAAGACCTGGAAGCTATTGAAAAAATCGGCCGACGTTTTCATGAAAAATGGCAACATTTCACTAAAATATTCACCAAAAATACAAATTTCACCGGAATCCAATGGGAACTGCGGTGTCTCGTTCAGCCAGTATAGGACCACATTTGGGAGAAATTTCGAGTCAATCGGTCCAAAGACCTGGAAGCTATTGAAAAAATCGTCCGACGTTTTCATGAAAAATGGCAACATTTCACTAAAATATTCACCAAAAATACAAATTCCACCGGAATCCAATGGGAACTGCTGTGTCTCGTTCAGCCAGTATAGGACCACGTTTGGGAGAAATTTGGAGTCAATCGGTCCAAAGACCTGGAAGCTATTGAAAAAATCGGTAGACGTTTTCATGAAAAATGGCAACATTTCACTAAAATATTCACCAAAAATACAAATTCCACCGGAATCCAATGGGAACTGCTGTGTCTCGTTCAGCCAGTATAGGACCACATTTGGGAGAAATTTCGAGTCAATCGGTCCAAAGACCTGGAAGCTATTGAAAAAATCGCTAGACGTTTTCATGAAAAATGGCAACATTTTACTAAAATATTCACCAAAAATACAAATTCCACCGGAATCCAATGGGAACTGCTGTGTCTCGTTCAGCCAGTATAGGACCACATTTGGGAGAAATTTCGAGTCAATCGGTCCAAAGACCTGGAAGCTATTGAAAAAACTCGGCCGACGTTTTAATGAAAAATGAACACTTTTCACTAAAATATTCACCAAAAATACAAATTCCACTGGAATCCAATGGAACTGCTGTGTCTCGTTCAGCCAGTATAGGACCACATTTGGGAGAAATTTCGAGTCAATCGGTCCAAAGACCTGGAAGCTATTGAAAAAATCGGCCGACGTTTTCATGAAAAATGGCAACATTTCACTAAAATATTCACCAAAAATACAAATTCCACCGGAATCCAATGGGAACTGCTGTGTCTCGTTCAGCCAGTATAGGACCACATTTGGGAGAAATTTCGAGTCAATCGGTCCAAAGACCTGGAAGCTATTGAAAAAATCAGTAGACGTTTTCATGAAAAATGGCAACATTTCACTAAAATATTCACCAAAAATACAAATTCCACCGGAATCCAATGGGAACTGCTGTGTCTCGTTCAGCCAGTATAGGACCACATTTGGGAGAAATTTCGAGTCAATCGGTTCAAAGACCTGGAAGCTATTGAAAAAATCGCTAGACGTTTTCATGAAAAATGGCAACATTTCACTAAAATATTCACCAAAAATACAAATTCCACCGGAATCCAATGGGAACTGCTGTGTCTCGTTCAGCCAGTATAGGACCACATTTGGGAGAAATTTCGAGTCAATCGGTCCAAAGACCTGGAAGCTATTGAAAAAATCAGTAGACGTTTTCATGAAAAATGGCAACATTTCACTAAAATATTCACCAAAAATACAAATTCCACCGGAATCCAATGGGAACTGCTGTGTCTCGTTCAGCCAGTATAGGACCACATTTGGGAGAAATTTCGAGTCAATCGGTCCAATGACCTGGAAGCTATTGATAAAATCAGTAGACGTGTTCATGAAAAATGGCAACATTTCACTAAAATATTCACCAAAAATACAAATTCCACCGGAATCCAATGGGAACTGCTGTGTCTCGTTCAGCCAGTATAGGACCACGTTTGGGAAAAATTTCTAGTCAATCGGTCCAAAGACCTGGAAGCTATTGAAAAAATCGGCCGACGTTTTCATGAAAAATGGCAACATTTCACTAAAATATTCACCAAAAATACAAATTTCACTGGAATCCAATGGGAACTGCTGTGTCTCGTTCAGCCAGTATAGGACCACATTTGGGAGAAATTTCGAGTCAATCGGTCCAAAGACCTGGAAGCTATTGAAAAAATCGGCCGACGTTTTCATGAAAAATGGCAACATTTCACTAAAATATTCACCAAAAATACAAATTCCACCGGAATCCAATGGGAACTGCTGTGTCTCGTTCAGCCAGTATAGGACCACATTTGGGAGAAATTTCGAGTCAATCGGTCCAAAGACCTGGAAGCTATTGAAAAAATCGGTAGACGTTTTCATGAAAAATGGCAACATTTCACTAAAATATTCACCAAAAATACAAATTCCACCGGAATCCAATGGGAACTGCTGTGTCTCGTTCAGCCAGTATAGGACCACATTTGGGAGAAATTTCGAGTCAATCGGTCCAAAGACCTGGAAGCTATTGAAAAAATCGGCCGACGTTTTCATGAAAAATGGCAACATTTCACTAAAATATTCACCAAAAATACAAATTTCACCGGAATCCAATGGGAACTGCTGTGTCTCGTTCAGCCAGTATAGGACCACATTTGGGAGATATTTCGAGTCAATCGGCCCAAAGACCTGGAAGCTATTGAAAAACTCGGCCGACGTTTTCATGAAAAATGGCCACATTTCACTAAAATATTCACCAAAAATACAAATTCCACCGGAATCCAATGGGAACTGGTGTGTCTCGTTCATCCAGTATAGGACCACATTTGGGAGAAATTTCGAGTCAATCGGTCCAAAGACCTGGAAGCTATTGAAAAAATCAGTAGACGTTTTCATGAAAAATGGCAACATTTCACTAAAATATTCACCAAAAATACAAATTCCACCGGAATCCAATGGGAACTGCTGTGTCTCGTTCAGCCAGTATAGGACCACATTTGGGAGAAATTTCGAGTCAATCGGTCCAAAGACCTGGAAGCTATTGAAAAAATCGCTAGACGTTTTCATGAAAAATGGCAACATTTCACTAAAATATTCACCAAAAATACAAATTCCACCGGAATCCAATGGGAACTGCTGTGTCTCGTTCAGCCAGTATAGGACCACATTTGGGAGAAATTTCGAGTCAATCGGTCCAAAGACCTGGAAGCTATTGATAAAATCAGTAGACGTGTTCATGAAAAATGGCAACATTTCACTAAAATATTCACCAAAAATACAAATTCCACCGGAATCCAATGGGAACTGCTGTGTCTCGTTCAGCCAGTATAGGACCACGTTTGGGAGAAATTTCTAGTCAATCGGTCCAAAGACCTGGAAGCTATTGAAAAAATCGGCCGACGTTTTCATGAAAAATGGCAACATTTCACTAAAATATTCACCAAAAATACAAATTTCACTGGAATCCAATGGGAACTGCTGTGTCTCGTTCAGCCAGTATAGGACCACATTTGGGAGAAATTTCGAGTCAATCGGTCCAAAGACCTGGAAGCTATTGAAAAAATCGGCCGACGTTTTCATGAAAAATGGCAACATTTCACTAAAATATTCACCAAAAATACAAATTTCACCGGAATCCAATGGGAAATGCTGTGTCTCGTTCAGCCAGTATAGGACCACATTTGGGAGATATTTCGAGTCAATCGGCCCAAAGACCTGGAAGCTATTGAAAAACTCGGCCGACGTTTTCATGAAAAATGGCCACATTTCACTAAAATATTCACCAAAAATACAAATTCCACCGGAATCCAATGGGAACTGCTGTGTCTCGTTCAGCCAGTATAGGACCACATTTGGGAGAAATTTCGAGTCAATCGGTCCAAAGACCTGGAAGCTATTGAAAAAATCGCTAGACGTTTTCATGAAAAATGGCAACATTTCACTTAAATATTCACCAAAAATACAAATTCCACCGGAATCCAATGGCAAATGCTGTGTCTCGTTCAGCCAGTATAGGACCACGTTTGGGAGAAATTTCGAGTCAATCGGTCCAAAGACCTGGAAGCTATTGAAAAAATCGGCCGACGTTTTCATGAAAAATGGCAACATTTCACTAAAATATTCACCAAAAATACAAATTTCACCGGAATCCAATGGGAACTGCTGTGTCTCGTTCAGCCAGTATAGGACCACATTTGGGAGAAATTTCGAGTCAATCGGTCCAAAGACCTGGAAGCTATTGATAAAATCAGTAGACGTTTTCATGAAAAATGGCAACATTTCACTAAAATATTCACCAAAAATACAAATTCCCCCGGAATCCAATGGGAACTGCTGTGTCTCGTTCAGCCAGTATAGGACCACGTTTGGGAGAAATTTCTAGTCAATCGGTCCAAAGACCTGGAAGCTATTGAAAAAATCGGCCGACGTTTTCATGAAAAATGGCAACATTTCACTAAAATATTCACCAAAAATACAAATTTCACTGGAATCCAATGGGAACTGCTGTGTCTCGTTCAGCCAGTATAGGACCACATTTGGGAGAAATTTCGAGTCAATCGGTCCAAAGACCTGGAAGCTATTGAAAAAATCGGCCGACGTTTTCATGAAAAATGGCAACATTTCACTAAAATATTCACCAAAAATACAAATTTCACCGGAATCCAATGGGAACTGCGGTGTCTCGTTCAGCCAGTATAGGACCACATTTGGGAGAAATTTCGAGTCAATCGGTCCAAAGACCTGGAAGCTATTGAAAAAATCGTCCGACGTTTTCATGAAAAATGGCAACATTTCACTAAAATATTCACCAAAAATACAAATTCCACCGGAATCCAATGGGAACTGCTGTGTCTCGTTCAGCCAGTATAGGACCACGTTTGGGAGAAATTTGGAGTCAATCGGTCCAAAGACCTGGAAGCTATTGAAAAAATCGGTAGACGTTTTCATGAAAAATGGCAACATTTCACTAAAATATTCACCAAAAATACAAATTCCACCGGAATCCAATGGGAACTGCTGTGTCTCGTTCAGCCAGTATAGGACCACATTTGGGAGAAATTTCGAGTCAATCGGTCCAAAGACCTGGAAGCTATTGAAAAAATCGCTAGACGTTTTCATGAAAAATGGCAACATTTTACTAAAATATTCACCAAAAATACAAATTCCACCGGAATCCAATGGGAACTGCTGTGTCTCGTTCAGCCAGTATAGGACCACATTTGGGAGAAATTTCGAGTCAATCGGTCCAAAGACCTGGAAGCTATTGAAAAAACTCGGCCGACGTTTTAATGAAAAATGAACACTTTTCACTAAAATATTCACCAAAAATACAAATTCCACTGGAATCCAATGGGAACTGCTGTGTCTCGTTCAGCCAGTATAGGACCACATTTGGGAGAAATTTCGAGTCAATCGGTCCAAAGACCTGGAAGCTATTGAAAAAATCGGCCGACGTTTTCATGAAAAATGGCAACATTTCACTAAAATATTCACCAAAAATACAAATTCCACCGGAATCCAATGGGAACTGCTGTGTCTCGTTCAGCCAGTATAGGACCACATTTGGGAGAAATTTCGAGTCAATCGGTCCAAAGACCTGGAAGCTATTGAAAAAATCGGCCGACGTTTTCATGAAAAATGGCAACATTTCACTAAAATATTCACCAAAAATACAAATTCCACCGGAATCCAATGGGAACTGCTGTGTCTCGTTCAGCCAGTATAGGACCACATTTGGGAGAAATTTCGAGTCAATCGGTCCAAAGACCTGGAAGCTATTGAAAAAATCAGTAGACGTTTTCATGAAAAATGGCAACATTTCACTAAAATATTCACCAAAAATACAAATTCCACCGGAATCCAATGGGAACTGCTGTGTCTCGTTCAGCCAGTATAGGACCACATTTGGGAGAAATTTCGAGTCAATCGGTCCAAAGACCTGGAAGCTATTGAAAAAATCGCTAGACGTTTTCATGAAAAATGGCAACATTTCACTAAAATATTCACCAAAAATACAAATTCCACCGGAATCCAATGGGAACTGCTGTGTCTCGTTCAGCCAGTATAGGACCACATTTGGGAGAAATTTCGAGTCAATCGGTCCAAAGACCTGGAAGCTATTGATAAAATCAGTAGACGTGTTCATGAAAAATGGCAACATTTCACTAAAATATTCACCAAAAATACAAATTCCACCGGAATCCAATGGGAACTGCTGTGTCTCGTTCAGCCAGTATAGGACCACGTTTGGGAGAAATTTCTAGTCAATCGGTCCAAAGACCTGGAAGCTATTGAAAAAATCGGCCGACGTTTTCATGAAAAATGGCAACATTTCACTAAAATATTCACCAAAAATACAAATTTCACTGGAATCCAATGGAAACTACTGTGTCTCGTTCAGCCAGTATAGGACCACATTTGGGAGAAATTTCGAGTCAATCGGTCCAAAGACCTGGAAGCTATTGAAAAAATCGGCCGACGTTTTCATGAAAAATGGCAACATTTCACTAAAATATTCACCAAAAATACAAATTCCACCGGAATCCAATGGGAACTGCTGTGTCTCGTTCAGCCAGTATAGGACCACATTTGGGAGAAATTTCGAGTCAATCGGTCCAAAGACCTGGAAGCTATTGAAAAAATCGGTAGACGTTTTCATGAAAAATGGCAACATTTCACTAAAATATTCACCAAAAATACAAATTCCACCGGAATCCAATGGGAACTGCTGTGTCTCGTTCAGCCAGTATAGGACCACGTTTGGGAGAAATTTCTAGTCAATCGGTCCAAAGACCTGGAAGCTATTGAAAAAATCGGCCGACGTTTTCATGAAAAATGGCAACATTTCACTAAAATATTCACCAAAAATACAAATTTCACCGGAATCCAATGGGAACTGCTGTGTCTCGTTCAGCCAGTATAGGACCACATTTGGGAGAAATTTCGAGTCAATCGGTCCAAAGACCTGGAAGCTATTGAAAAAATCGGCCGACGTTTTCATGAAAAATGGCAACATTTCACTAAAATATTCACCAAAAATACAAATTTCACCGGAATCCAATGGGAACTGCGGTGTCTCGTTCAGCCAGTATAGGACCACATTTGGGAGAAATTTCGAGTCAATCGGTCCAAAGACCTGGATGCTATTGAAAAAATCGGCCGATGTTTTCATGAAAAATGGCAACATTTCACTAAAATATTCACCAAAAATACAAATTCCACCGGAATCCAATGGGAACTGCTGTGTCTCGTTCAGCCAGTATAGGACCACATTTGGGAGAAATTTCGAGTCAATCGGTCCAAAGACCTGGAAGCTATTGAAAAAATCGGCCGACGTTTTCATGAAAAATGGCAACATTTCACTAAAATATTCACCAAAAATACAAATTTCACCGGAATCCAATGGGAACTGCTGTGTCTCGTTCAGCCAGTATAGGACCACATTTGGGAGATATTTCGAGTCAATCGGCCCAAAGACCTGGAAGCTATTGAAAAACTCGGCCGACGTTTTCATGAAAAATGGCCACATTTCACTAAAATATTCACCAAAAATACAAATTCCACCAGAATCCAATGGGAACTGCTGTGTCTCGTTCATCCAGTATAGGACCACATTTGGGAGAAATTTCGAGTCAATCGGTCCAAAGACCTGGAAGCTATTGAAAAAATCAGTAGACGTTTTCATGAAAAATGGCAACATTTCACTAAAATATTCACCAAAAATACAAATTCCACCGGAATCCAATGGGAACTGCTGTGTCTCGTTCAGCCAGTATAGGACCACATTTGGGAGAAATTTCGAGTCAATCGGTCCAAAGACCTGGAAGCTATTGATAAAATCAGTAGACGTTTTCATGAAAAATGGCAACATTTCACTAAAATATTCACCAAAAATACAAATTCCACCGGAATCCAATGGGAACTGCTGTGTCTCGTTCAGCCAGTATAGGACCACGTTTGGGAGAAATTTCTAGTCAATCGGTCCAAAGACCTGGAAGCTATTGAAAAAATCGGCCGACGTTTTCATGAAAAATGGCAACATTTCACTAAAATATTCACCAAAAATACAAATTTCACCGGAATCCAATGGGAACTGCTGTGTCTCGTTCAGCCAGTATAGGACCACATTTGGGAGAAATTTCGAGTCAATCGGTCCAAAGACCCGGAAGCTATTGATAAAATCAGTAGACGTTTTCATGAAAAATGGCAACATTTCACTAAAATATTCACCAAAAATACAAATTCCACCGGAATCCAATGGGAACTGCTGTGTCTCGTTCAGCCAGTATAGGACCACGTTTGGGAGAAATTTCTAGTCAATCGGTCCAAAGACCTGGAAGCTATTGAAAAAATCGGCCTACGTTTTCATGAAAAATGGCAACATTTCACTAAAATATTCACCAAAAATACAAATTTCTCTGGAATCCAATGGGAACTGCTGTGTCTCGTTCAGCCAGTATAGGACCACATTTGGGAGAAATTTCGAGTCAATCGGTCCAAAGACCTGGAAGCTATTGAAAAAATCGGCCGACGTTTTCATGAAAAATGGCAACATTTCACTAAAATATTCACCAAAAATACAAATTCCACCGGAATCCAATGGGAACTGCTGTGTCTCGTTCAGCCAGTATAGGACCACATTTGGGAGAAATTTCGAGTCAATCGGTCCAAAGACCTGGAAGCTATTGAAAAAACTCGGCCGACGTTTTAATGAAAAATGAACACTTTTCACTAAAATATTCACCAAAAATACAAATTTCACCGGAATCCAATGGGAACTGCTGTGTCTCGTTCAGCCAGTATAGGACCACATTTGGGAGAAATTTCGAGTCAATCGGTCCAAAGACCTGGAAGCTATTGAAAAAATCGGCCGACGTTTTCATGAAAAATGGCAACATTTCACTAAAATATTCACCAAAAATACAAATTTCACCGGAATCCAATGGGAACTGCGGTGTCTCGTTCAGCCAGTATAGGACCACATTTGGGAGAAATTTCGAGTCAATCGGTCCAAAGACCTGGAAGCTATTGAAAAAATCGGCCGACGTTTTCATGAAAAATGGCAACATTTCACTAAAATATTCACCAAAAATACAAATTCCACCGGAATCCAATGGGAACTGCTGTGTCTCGTTCAGCCAGTATAGGACCACATTTGGGAGAAATTTCGAGTCAATCGGTCCAAAGACCTGGAAGCTATTGAAAAAATCGGTAGACGTTTTCATGAAAAATGGCAACATTTCACTAAAATATTCACCAAAAATACAAATTCCACCGGAATCCAATGGGAACTGCTGTGTCTCGTTCAGCCAGTATAGGACCACATTTGGGAGAAATTTCGAGTCAATCGGTCCAAAGACCTGGAAGCTATTGAAAAAATCGCTAGACGTTTTCATGAAAAATGGCAACATTTCACTAAAATATTCACCAAAAATACAAATTCCACCGGAATCCAATGGCAACTGCTGTGTCTCGTTCAGCCAGTATAGGACCACGTTTGGGAGAAATTTTGAGTCAATCGGTCCAACGACCTGGAAGCTATTGAAAAAATCGGCCGACGTTTTCATGAAAAATGGCAACATTTCACTAAAATATTCACCAAAAATACAAATTTCACCGGAATCCAATGGGAACTGCTGTGTCTCGTTCAGCCAGTATAGGACCACATTTGGGAGATATTTCGAGTCAATCGGCCCAAAGACCTGGAAGCTATTGAAAAACTCGGCCGACGTTTTCATGAAAAATGGCCACATTTCACTAAAATATTCACCAAAAATACAAATTCCACCGGAATCCAATGGGAACTGGTGTGTCTCGTTCAGCCAGTATAGGACCACGTTTGGGAGAAATTTCGAGTCAATCGGTCCAAAGACCTGGAAGCTATTGAAAAAATCGGCCGACGTTTTCATGAAAAATGGCAACATTTCACTAAAATATTCACCAAAAATACAAATTTCACCGGAATCCAATGGGAACTGCTGTGTCTCGTTCAGCCAGTATAGGACCACATTTGGGAGAAATTTCGAGTCAATCGGTCCAAAGACCTGGAAGCTATTGATAAAATCAGTAGACGTTTTCATGAAAAATGGCAACATTTCACTAAAATATTCACCAAAAATACAAATTCCACCGGAATCCAATGGGAACTGCTGTGTCTCGTTCAGCCAGTATAGGACCACGTTTGGGAGAAATTTCTAGTCAATCGGTCCAAAGACCTGGAAGCTATTGAAAAAATCGGCCGACGTTTTCATGAAAAATGGCAACATTTCACTAAAATATTCACCAAAAATACAAATTTCACTGGAATCCAATGGGAACTGCTGTGTCTCGTTCAGCCAGTATAGGACCACATTTGGGAGAAATTTCGAGTCAATCGGTCCAAAGACCTGGAAGCTATTGAAAAAATCGGCCGACGTTTTCATGAAAAATGGCAACATTTCACTAAAATATTCACCAAAAATACAAATTTCACCGGAATCCAATGGGAACTGCGGTGTCTCGTTCAGCCAGTATAGGACCACATTTGGGAGAAATTTCGAGTCAATCGGTCCAAAGACCTGGAAGCTATTGAAAAAATCGGCCGACGTTTTCATGAAAAATGGCAACATTTCACTAAAATATTCACCAAAAATACAAATTCCACCGGAATCCAATGGGAACTGCTGTGTCTCGTTCAGCCAGTATAGGACCACGTTTGGGAGAAATTTGGAGTCAATCGGTCCAAAGACCTGGAAGCTATTGAAAAAATCGCTAGACGTTTTCATGAAAAATGGCAACATTTCACTAAAATATTCACCAAAAATACAAATTCCACCGGAATCCAATGGGAACTGCTGTGTCTCGTTCAGCCAGTATAGGACCACATTTGGGAGAAATTTCGAGTCAATCGGTCCAAAGACCTGGAAGCTATTGAAAAAATCGCTAGACGTTTTCATGAAAAATGGCAACATTTCACTAAAATATTCACCAAAAATACAAATTCCACCGGAATCCAATGGCAACTGCTGTGTCTCGTTCAGCCAGTATAGGACCACGTTTGGGAGAAATTTTGAGTCAATCGGTCCAACGACCTGGAAGCTATTGAAAAAATCGGCCGACGTTTTCATGAAAAATGGCAACATTTCACTAAAATATTCACCAAAAATACAAATTTCACCGGAATCCAATGGGAACTGCTGTGTCTCGTTCAGCCAGTATAGGACCACGTTTGGGAGAAATTTCGAGTCAATCGGTCCAAAGACCTGGAAGCTATTGAAAAAATCGGCCGACGTTTTCATGAAAAATGGCAACATTTCACTAAAATATTCACCAAAAATACAAATTCCACCGGAATCCAATGGGAACTGCTGTGTCTCGTTCAGCCAGTATAGGACCACGTTTGGGAGAAATTTGGAGTCAATCGGTCCAAAGACCTGGAAGCTATTGAAAAAATCGGTAGACGTTTTCATGAAAAATGGCAACATTTCACTAAAATATTCACCAAAAATACAAATTCCACCGGAATCCAATGGGAACTGCTGTGTCTCGTTCAGCCAGTATAGGACCACATTTGGGAGAAATTTCGAGTCAATCGGTCCAAAGACCTGGAAGCTATTGAAAAAATCGCTAGACGTTTTCATGAAAAATGGCAACATTTTACTAAAATATTCACCAAAAATACAAATTCCACCGGAATCCAATGGGAACTGCTGTGTCTCGTTCAGCCAGTATAGGACCACATTTGGGAGAAATTTCGAGTCAATCGGTCCAAAGACCTGGAAGCTATTGAAAAAACTCGGCCGACGTTTTAATGAAAAATGAACACTTTTCACTAAAATATTCACCAAAAATACAAATTCCACTGGAATCCAATGGGAACTGCTGTGTCTCGTTCAGCCAGTATAGGACCACATTTGGGAGAAATTTCGAGTCAATCGGTCCAAAGACCTGGAAGCTATTGAAAAAATCGGCCGACGTTTTCATGAAAAATGGCAACATTTCACTAAAATATTCACCAAAAATACAAATTCCACCGGAATCCAATGGGAACTGCTGTGTCTCGTTCAGCCAGTATAGGACCACATTTGGGAGAAATTTCGAGTCAATCGTTCCAAAGACCTGGAAGCTATTGAAAAAATCGGCCGACGTTTTCATGAAAAATGGCAACATTTCACTAAAATATTCACCAAAAATACAAATTCCACCGGAATCCAATGGGAACTGCTGTGTCTCGTTCAGCCAGTATAGGACCACATTTGGGAGAAATTTCGAGTCAATCGGTCCAAAGACCTGGAAGCTATTGAAAAAATCAGTAGACGTTTTCATGAAAAATGGCCACATTTCACTAAAATATTCACCAAAAATACAAATTCCACCGGAATCCAATGGGAGCTGCTGTGTCTCGTTCATCCAGTATAGGACCACATTTGGGAGAAATTTCGAGTCAATCGGTCCAAAGACCTGGAAGCTATTGAAAAAATCAGTAGACGTTTTCATGAAAAATGGCAACATTTCACTAAAATATTCACCAAAAATACAAATTCCACCGGAATCCAATGGGAACTGCTGTGTCTCGTTCAGCCAGTATAGGACCACATTTGGGAGAAATTTCGAGTCAATCGGTCCAAAGACCTGGAAGCTATTGATAAAATCAGTAGACATGTTCATGAAAAATGGCAACATTTCACTAAAATATTCACCAAAAATACAAATTCCACCGGAATCCAATGGGAACTGCTGTGTCTCGTTCAGCCAGTATAGGACCACGTTTGGGAGAAATTTCGAGTCAATCGGTCCAAAGACCTGGAAGCTATTGAAAAAATCGGTAGACGTTTTCATGAAAAATGGCAACATTTCACTAAAATATTCACCAAAAATACAAATTCCACCGGAATCCAATGGGAACTGCTGTGTCTCGTTCAGCCAGTATAGGACCACATTTGGGAGAAATTTCGAGTCAATCGGTCCAAAGACCTGGAAGCTATTGAAAAAATCGGCCGACGTTTTCATGAAAAATGGCAACATTTCACTAAAATATTCACCAAAAATACAAATTTCACCGGAATCCAATGGGAACTGCTGTGTCACGTTCAGCCAGTATAGGACCACATTTGGGAGATATTTCGAGTCAATCGGCCCAAAGACCTGGAAGCTATTGAAAAACTCGGCCGACGTTTTCATGAAAAATGGCCACATTTCACTAAAATATTCACCAAAAATACAAATTCCACCGGAATCCAATGGGAACTGCTGTGTCTCGTTCAGCCAGTATAGGACCACATTTGGGAGAAATTTCGAGTCAATCGGTCCAAAGACCTGGAAGCTATTGAAAAAATCGGCCGACGTTTTCATGAAAAATGGCAACATTTCACTAAAATATTCACCAAAAATACAAATTTCACCGGAATCCAATGGGAACTGCTGTGTCTCGTTCAGCCAGTATAGGACCACATTTGGGAGATATTTTGAGTCAATCGGCCCAAAGACCTGGAAGCTATTGAAAAACTCGGCCGACGTTTTCATGAAAAATGGCCACATTTCACTAAAATATTCACCAAAAATCCAAATTCCACCGGAATCCAATGGGAACTGGTGTGTCTCGTTCATCCAGTATAGGACCACATTTGGGAGAAATTTCGAGTCAATCGGTCCAAAGACCTGGAAGCTATTGAAAAAATCAGTAGACGTTTTCATGAAAAATGGCAACATTTCACTAAAATATTCACCAAAAATACAAATTCCACCGGAATCCAATGGGAACTGCTGTGTCTCGTTCAGCCAGTATAGGACCACATTTGGGAGAAATTTCGAGTCAATCGGTCCAAAGACCTGGAAGCTATTGATAAAATCAGTAGACGTTTTCATGAAAAATGGCAACATTTCACTAAAATATTCACCAAAAATACAAATTTCTCTGGAATCCAATGGGAACTGCTGTGTCTCGTTCAGCCAGTATAGGACCACATTTGGGAGAAATTTCGAGTCAATCGGTCCAAAGACCTGGAAGCTATTGAAAAAATCGGCCGACGTTTTCATGAAAAATGGCAACATTTCACTAAAATATTCACCAAAAATACAAATTCCACCGGAATCCAATGGCAACTGCTGTGTCTCGTTCAGCCAGTATAGGACCACGTTTGGGAGAAATTTCGAGTCAATCGGTCCAACGACCTGGAAGCTATTGAAAAAATCGGCCGACGTTTTCATGAAAAATGGCAACATTTCACTAAAATATTCACCAAAAATACAAATTTCACCGGAATCCAATGGGAACTGCTGTGTCTCGTTCAGCCAGTATAGGACCACATTTGGGAGATATTTCGAGTCAATCGGCCCAAAGACCTGGAAGCTATTGAAAAACTCGGCCGACGTTTTCATGAAAAATGGCCACATTTCACTAAAATATTCACCAAAAATACAAATTCCACCGGAATCCAATGGGAACTGCTGTGTCTCGTTCATCCAGTATAGGACCACATTTGGGAGAAATTTCGAGTCAATCGGTCCAAAGACCTGGAAGCTATTGAAAAAATCGGCCGACGTTTTCATGAAAAATGGCAACATTTCACTAAAATATTCACCAAAAATACAAATTCCACCGGAATCCAATGGGAACTACTGTGTCTCGTTCAGCCAGTATAGGACCACATTTGGGAGAAATTTCGAGTCAATCGGTCCAAAGACCTGGAAGCTATTGAAAAAATCAGTAGACGTTTCATGAAAAATGGCAACATTTCACTAAAATATTCACCAAAAATACAAATTCCACCGGAATCCAATGGGAACTGCTGTGTCTCGTTCAGCCAGTATAGGACCACATTTGGGAGAAATTTCGAGTCAATCGGTCCAAAGACCTGGAAGCTATTGAAAAAACTCGGCCGACGTTTTAATGAAAAATGAACACTTTTCACTAAAATATTCACCAAAAATACAAATTCCACCGGAATCCAATGGGAACTGCTGTGTCTCGTTCAGCCAGTATAGGACCACATTTGGGAGAAATTTCGAGTCAATCGGTCCAAAGACCTGGAAGCTATTGAAAAAATCGGCCGACGTTTTCATGAAAAATGGCAACATTTCACTAAAATATTCACCAAAAATACAAATTTCACCGGAATCCAATGGGAACTGCTGTGTCTCGTTCAGCCAGTATAGGACCACATTTGGGAGAAATTTCGAGTCAATCGGTCCAAAGACCTGGAAGCTATTGAAAAAATCGGCCGACGTTTTCATGAAAAATGGCAACATTTCACTAAAATATTCACCAAAAATACAAATTCCACCGGAATCCAATGGGAACTGCTGTGTCTCATTCAGCCAGTATAGGACCACATTTGGGAGAAATTTCGAGTCAATCGGTCCAAAGACCTGGAAGCTATTGAAAAAATCGGTAGACGTTTTCATGAAAAATGGCAACATTTCACTAAAAAATTCACCAAAAATACAAATTCCACCGGAATCCAATGGGAACTGCTGTGTCTCGTTCAGCCAGTATAGGACCACATTTGGGAGAAATTTCGAGTCAATCGGTCCAAAGACCTGGAAGCTATTGAAAAAATCAGTAGACGTTTTCATGAAAAATGGCAACATTTCACTAAAATATTCACCAAAAATACAAATTCCACCGGAATCCAATGGGAACTGCTGTGTCTCGTTCAGCCAGTATAGGACCACATTTGGGAGAAATTTCGAGTCAATCGGTCCAAAGACCTGGAAGCTATTGAAAAAACTCGGCCGACGTTTTAATGAAAAATGAACACTTTTCACTAAAATATTCACCAAAAATACAAATTCCACCGGAATCCAATGGGAACTGCTGTGTCTCGTTCATCCAGTATAGGACCACATTTGGGAGAAATTTCGAGTCAATCGGTCCAAAGACCTGGAAGCTATTGAAAAAATCGGCCGACGTTTTCATGAAAAATGGCAACATTTCACTAAAATATTCACCAAAAATACAAATTCCACCGGAATCCAATGGGAACTACTGTGTCTCGTTCAGCCAGTATAGGACCACATTTGGGAGAAATTTCGAGTCAATCGGTCCAAAGACCTGGAAGCTATTGAAAAAATCAGTAGACGTTTCATGAAAAATGGCAACATTTCACTAAAATATTCACCAAAAATACAAATTCCACCGGAATCCAATGGGAACTGCTGTGTCTCGTTCAGCCAGTATAGGACCACATTTGGGAGAAATTTCGAGTCAATCGGTCCAAAGACCTGGAAGCTATTGAAAAAACTCGGCCGACGTTTTAATGAAAAATGAACACTTTTCACTAAAATATTCACCAAAAATACAAATTCCACCGGAATCCAATGGGAACTGCTGTGTCTCGTTCAGCCAGTATAGGACCACATTTGGGAGAAATTTCGAGTCAATCGGTCCAAAGACCTGGAAGCTATTGAAAAAATCGGCCGACGTTTTCATGAAAAATGGCAACATTTCACTAAAATATTCACCAAAAATACAAATTTCACCGGAATCCAATGGGAACTGCTGTGTCTCGTTCAGCCAGTATAGGACCACATTTGGGAGAAATTTCGAGTCAATCGGTCCAAAGACCTGGAAGCTATTGAAAAAATCGGCCGACGTTTTCATGAAAAATGGCAACATTTCACTAAAATATTCACCAAAAATACAAATTCCACCGGAATCCAATGGGAACTGCTGTGTCTCATTCAGCCAGTATAGGACCACATTTGGGAGAAATTTCGAGTCAATCGGTCCAAAGACCTGGAAGCTATTGAAAAAATCAGTAGACGTTTTCATGAAAAATGGCAACATTTCACTAAAAAATTCACCAAAAATACAAATTCCACCGGAATCCAATGGGAACTGCTGTGTCTCGTTCAGCCAGTATAGGACCACATTTGGGAGAAATTTCGAGTCAATCGGTCCAAAGACCTGGAAGCTATTGAAAAAATCGGCCGACGTTTTCATGAAAAATGGCAACATTTCACTAAAATATTCACCAAAAATACAAATTTCACCGGAATCCAATGGGAACTGCTGTGTCTCGTTCAGCCAGTATAGGACCACATTTGGGAGATATTTCGAGTCAATCGGCCCAAAGACCTGGAAGCTATTGAAAAACTCGTCCGACGTTTTCATGAAAAATGGCCACATTTCACTAAAATATTCACCAAAAATACAAATTCCACCGGAATCCAATGGGAACTGCTGTGTCTCGTTCAGCCAGTATAGGAACACATGTGGGAGAAATTTCGAGTCAATCGGTCCAAAGACCTGGAAGCTATTGAAAAAATCGGTAGACGTTTTCATGAAAAATGGCAACATTTCACTAAAATATTCACCAAAAATACAAATTTCCCCGGAATCCAATGGGAACTGCTGTGTCTCGTTCAGCCAGTATAGGACCACATTTGGGAGAAATTTCGAGTCAATCGGTCCAAAGACCTGGAAGCTATTGAAAAAATCAGTAGACGTTTTCATGAAAAATGGCAACATTTCACTAAAATATTCACCAAAAATACAAATTCCACCGGAATCCAATGGGAACTGCTGTGTCTCGTTCAGCCAGTATAGGACCACATTTGGGAGAAATTTCGAGTCAATCGGTCCAAAGACCTGGAAGCTATTGAAAAAACTCGGCCGACGTTTTAATGAAAAATGAACACTTTTCACTAAAATATTCACCAAAAATACAAATTTCACCGGAATCCAATGGGAACTGCTGTGTCTCGTTCAGCCAGTATAGGACCACATTTGGGAGAAATTTCGAGTCAATCGGTCCAAAGACCTGGAAGCTATTGAAAAAATCGGCCGACGTTTTCATGAAAAATGGCAACATTTCACTAAAATATTCACCAAAAATACAAATTTCACCGGAATCCAATGGGAACTGCGGTGTCTCGTTCAGCCACTATAGGACCACATTTGGGAGAAATTTCGAGTCAATCGGTCCAAAGACCTGGAAGCTATTGAAAAAATCGGCCGACGTTTTCATGAAAAATGGCAACATTTCACTAAAATATTCACCAAAAATACAAATTCCACCGGAATCCAATGGGAACTGCTGTGTCTCGTTCAGCCACTATAGGACCACATTTGGGAGAAATTTCGAGTCAATCGAGACCTGGAAGCTATTGAAAAAATTGGTAGACGTTTTCATGAATAATGGCAACATTTCACTAAAATATTCACCAAAAATACAAATTCCACCGGAATCCAATGGAACTGCTGTGTCTCGTTCAGCCAGTATAGGACCACATTTGGGAGAAATTTCGAGTCAATCGGTCCAAAGACCTGGAAGCTATTGAAAAAATCGCTAGACGTTTTCATGAAAAATGGCAACATTTCACTAAAATATTCACCAAAAATACAAATTCCACCGGAATCCAATGGCAACTGCTGTGTCTCGTTCAGCCAGTATAGGACCACATCTGGGAGAAATTTCGAGATAATCGGTCCAAAAACCTAGAAGCTATTGAAAAAATCGGCCGACGTTTTCATGAAAAATGGCAACATTTCACTAAAATATTCACCAAAAATACAAATTCCACCGGAATCCAATGGGAACTGCTGTGTCTCGTTCAGCCAGTATAGGACCACATTTGGGAGAAATTTCGAGTCAATCGGTCCAAAGACCTGGAAGCTATTGAAAAAATCAGTAGACGTTTTCATGAAAAATGGCAACATTTCACTAAAATATTCACCAAAAATACAAATTCCACCGGAATCCAATGGGAACTGCTGTGTCTCGTTCAGCCAGTATAGGACCACGTTTGGGAGAAATTTCGAGTCAATCGGTCCAAAGACCTGGAAGCTATTGAAAAAATCGCTAGACGTTTTCATGAAAAATGGCAACATTTCACTAAAATATTCACCAAAATACAAATTCCACCGGAATCCAATGGGAACTGTTGTGTCTCGTTCAGCCAGTATAGGACCACATTTGGGAGAAATTTCGAGTCAATCGGTCCAAAGACCTGGAAGCTATTGAAAAAATCGCTAGACATTTTCATGAAAAATGGCGACATTTCACTAAAATATTCACCAAAAATACAAATTCCACCGGAATCCAATGGGAACTGCTGTGTCTCGTTCAGCCAGTATAGGACCACGTTTGGGAGAAATTTCTAGTCAATCGGTCCAAAGACCTGGAAGCTATTGAAAAAATCGGCCGACGTTTTCATGAAAAATGGCAACATTTCACTAAAATATTCACCAAAAATACAAATTTCACTGGAATCCAATGGGAACTGCTGTGTCTCGTTCAGCCAGTATAGGACCACATTTGGGAGAAATTTCGAGTCAATCGGTCCAAAGACCTGGAAGCTATTGAAAAAACTCGGCCGACGTTTTAATGAAAAATGAACACTTTTCACTAAAATATTCACCAAAAATACAAATTTCACCGGAATCCAATGGGAACTGCTGTGTCTCGTTCAGCCAGTATAGGACCACATTTGGGAGAAATTTCGAGTCAATCGGTCCAAAGACCTGGAAGCTATTGAAAAAATCGGCCGACGTTTTCATGAAAAATGGCAACATTTCACTAAAATATTCACCAAAAATACAAATTTCACCGGAATCCAATGGGAACTGCGGTGTCTCGTTCAGCCAGTATAGGACCACATTTGGGAGAAATTTCGAGTCAATCGGTCCAAAGACCTGGAAGCTATTGAAAAAATCGCTAGACGTTTTCATGAAAAATGGCAACATTTCACTTAAATATTCACCAAAAATACAAATTCCACCGGAATCCAATGGGAACTGCTGTGTCTCGTTCAGCCAGTATAGGACCAAGTTTGGGAGAAATTTCGAGTCAATCGGTCCAAAGACCTGGAAGCTATTGAAAAAATCGGCCGACGTTTTCATGAAAAATGGCAACATTTCACTAAAATATTCACCAAAAATACAAATTTCACCGGAATCCAATGGGAACTGCTGTGTCTCGTTCAGCCAGTATAGGACCACATTTGGGAGATATTTCGAGTCAATCGGCCCAAAGACCTGGAAGCTATTGAAAAACTCGGCCGACGTTTTCATGAAAAATGGCCACATTTCACTAAAATATTCACCAAAAATACAAATTCCACCGGAATCCAATGGGAACTGCTGTGTCTCGTTCATCCAGTATAGGACCACATTTGGGAGAAATTTCGAGTCAATCGGTCCAAAGACCTGGAAGCTATTGAAAAAATCGGCCGACGTTTTAATGAAAAATGAACACTTTTCACTAAAATATTCACCAAAAATACAAATTTCACCGGAATCCAATGGGAACTGCTGTGTCTCGTTCAGCCAGTATAGGACCACATCTGGGAGAAATTTCGAGATAATCGGTCCAAAAACCTAGAAGCTATTGAAAAAATCGGCCGACGTTTTCATGAAAAATGGCAACATTTCACTAAAATATTCACCAAAAATACAAATTCCACCGGAATCCAATGGGAACTGCTGTGTCTCGTTCAGCCAGTATAGGACCACGTTTGGGAGAAATTTCGAGTCAATCGGTCCAAAGACCTGGAAGCTATTGAAAAAATCGCTAGACGTTTTAATGAAAAATGAACACTTTTCACTAAAATATTCACCAAAAATACAAATTTCACCGGAATCCAATGGGAACTGCTGTGTCTCGTTCAGCCAGTATAGGACCACATCTGGGAGAAATTTCGAGATAATCGGTCCAAAAACCTAGAAGCTATTGAAAAAATCGGCCGACGTTTTCATGAAAAATGGCAACATTTCACTAAAATATTCACCAAAAATACAAATTTCACCGGAATCCAATGGGAACTGCTGTGTCTCGTTCAGCCAGTATAGGACCACATTTGGGAGAAATTTCGAGTCAATCGGTCCAAAGACCTGGAAGCTATTGAAAAAATCGGCCGACGTTTTCATGAAAAATGGCAACATTTCACTAAAATATTCACCAAAAATACAAATTTCACCGGAATCCAATGGGAACTGCGGTGTCTCGTTCAGCCAGTATAGGACCACATTTGGGAGAAATTTCGAGTCAATCGGTCCAAAGACCTGGAAGCTATTGAAAAAATCGGCCGACGTTTTCATGAAAAATGGCAACATTTCACTAAAATATTCACCAAAAATACAAATTCCACCGGAATCCAATGGGAACTGCTGTGTCTCGTTCAGCCACTATAGGACCACATTTGGGAGAAATTTCGAGTCAATCGGTCCAAAGACCTGGAAGCTATTGAAAAAATCGGTAGACGTTTTCATGAAAAATGGCAACATTTCACTAAAATATTCACCAAAAATACAAATTCCACCGGAATCCAATGGGAACTGCTGTGTCTCGTTCAGCCAGTATAGGAACACATTTGGGAGAAATTTCGAGTCAATCGGTCCAAAGACCTGGAAGCTATTGAAAAAATCGGCCGACGTTTTCATGAAAAATGGCAACATTTCACTAAAATATTCACCAAAAATACAAATTCCACCGGAATCCAATGGGAACTGCTGTGTCTCGTTCAACCAGTATAGGACCACGTTTGGGAGAAATTTCGAGTCAATCGGTCCAAAGACCTAGAAGCTATTGAAAAAATCGGCCAACGTTTTAATGAAAAATGAACACTTTTCACTAAAATATTCACCAAAAATACAAATTCCACCGGAATCCAATGGGAACTGCTGTGTCTCGTTCAGCCAGTATAGGACCACATTTGGGAGAAATTTCGAGTCAATCGGTCCAAAGACCTGGAAGCTATTGAAAAAATCGGCCGACGTTTTAATGAAAAATGAACACTTTTCACTAAAATATTCACCAAAAATACAAATTTCACCGGAATCCAATGGGAACTGCTGTGTCTCGTTCAGCCAGTATAGGACCACATCTGGGAGAAATTTCGAGATAATCGGTCCAAAAACCTAGAAGCTATTGAAAAAATCGGCCGACGTTTTCATGAAAAATGGCAACATTTCACTAAAATATTCACCAAAAATACAAATTCCACCGGAATCCAATGGGAACTGCTGTGTCTCGTTCAGCCAGTATAGGACCACATTTGGGAGAAATTTCGAGTCAATCGGTCCAAAGACCTGGAAGCTATTGAAAAAATCAGTAGACGTTTTCATGAAAAATGGCAACATTTCACTAAAATATTCACCAAAAATACAAATTCCACCGGAATCCAATGGGAACTGTTGTGTCTCGTTCAGACAGTATAGGACCACATTTGGGAGAAATTTCGAGTCAATCGGTCCAAAGACCTGGAAGCTATTGAAAAAATCGCTAGACATTTTCATGAAAAATGGCGACATTTCACTAAAATATTCACCAAAAATACAAATTCCACCGGAATCCAATGGGAACTGCTGTGTCTCGTTCAGCCAGTATAGGACCACGTTTGGGAGAAATTTCTAGTCAATCGGTCCAAAGACCTGGAAGCTATTGAAAAAATCGGCCGACGTTTTCATGAAAAATGGCAACATTTCACTAAAATATTCACCAAAAATACAAATTTCACTGGAATCCAATGGGAACTGCTGTGTCTCGTTCAGCCAGTATAGGACCACATTTGGGAGATATTTCGAGTCAATCGGCCCAAAGACCTGGAAGCTATTGAAAAACTCGTCCGACTTTTTCATGAAAAATGGCCACATTTCACTAAAATATTCACCAAAAATACAAATTCCACCGGAATCCAATGGGAACTGCTGTGTCTCGTTCAGCCAGTATAGGAACACATTTGGGAGAAATTTCGAGTCAATCGGTCCAAAGACCTGGAAGCTATTGAAAAAATCGGCCGACGTTTTCATGAAAAATGGCAACATTTCACTAAAATATTCACCAAAAATACAAATTTCACCGGAATCCAATGGGAACTGCTGTGTCTCGTTCAGCCAGTATAGGACCACATTTGGGAGAAATTTCGAGTCAATCGGTCCAAAGACCTGGAAGCTATTGAAAAAATCAGTAGACGTTTTCATGAAAAATGGCAACATTTCACTAAAATATTCACCAAAAATACAAATTCCACCGGAATCCAATGGGAACTGCTGTGTCTCGTTCAACCAGTATAGGACCACGTTTGGGAGAAATTTCGAGTCAATCGGTCCAAAGACCTAGAAGCTATTGAAAAAATCGGCCAACGTTTTAATGAAAAATGAACACTTTTCACTAAAATATTCACCAAAAATACAAATTCCACCGGAATCCAATGGGAACTGCTGTGTCTCGTTCAGCCAGTATAGGACCACATTTGGGAGAAATTTCGAGTCAATCGGTCCAAAGACCTGGAAGCTATTGAAAAAATCGGCCGACGTTTTCATGAAAAATGGCAACATTTCACTAAAATATTCACCAAAAATACAAATTTCACCGGAATCCAATGGGAACTGCTGTGTCTCGTTCAGCCAGTATAGGACCACATTTGGGAGAAATTTCGAGTCAATCGGTCCAAAGACCTGGAAGCTATTGAAAAAATCGGCCGACGTTTTCATGAAAAATGGCAACATTTCACTAAAATATTCACCAAAAATACAAATTTCACCGGAATCCAATGGGAACTGCTGTGTCTCGTTCAGCCAGTATAGGACCACATTTGGGAGATATTTCGAGTCAATCGGCCCAAAGACCTGGAAGCTATTGAAAAACTCGTCCGACGTTTTCATGAAAAATGGCCACATTTCACTAAAATATTCACCAAAAATACAAATTCTACCGGAATCCAATGGGAACTGCTGTGTCTCGTTCAGCCAGTATAGGAACACATTTGGGAGAAATTTCGAGTCAATCGGTCCAAAGACCTGGAAGCTATTGAAAAAATCGGCCGACGTTTTCATGAAAAATGGCAACATTTCACTAAAATATTCACCAAAAATACAAATTCCACCGGAATCCAATGGGAACTGCTGTGTCTCGTTCAACCAGTATAGGACCACGTTTGGGAGAAATTTCGAGTCAATCGGTCCAAAGACCTAGAAGCTATTGAAAAAATCGGCCAACGTTTTAATGAAAAATGAACACTTTTCACTAAAATATTCACCAAAAATACAAATTCCACCGGAATCCAATGGGAACTGCTGTGTCTCGTTCAGCCAGTATAGGACCACATTTGGGAGAAATTTCGAGTCAATCGGTCCAAAGACCTGGAAGCTATTGAAAAAATCGGCCGACGTTTTAATGAAAATGAACACTTTTCACTAAAATATTCACCAAAAATACAAATTTCACCGGAATCCAATGGGAACTGCTGTGTCTCGTTCAGCCAGTATAGGACCACATCTGGGAGAAATTTCGAGATAATCGGTCCAAAAACCTAGAAGCTATTGAAAAAATCGGCCGACGTTTTCATGAAAAATGGCAACATTTCACTAAAATATTCACCAAAAATACAAATTCCACCGGAATCCAATGGGAACTGCTGTGTCTCGTTCAGCCAGTATAGGACCACATTTGGGAGAAATTTCGAGTCAATCGGTCCAAAGACCTGGAAGCTATTGAAAAAATCAGTAGACGTTTTCATGAAAAATGGCAACATTTCACTAAAATATTCACCAAAAATACAAATTCCACCGGAATCCAATGGGAACTGTTGTGTCTCGTTCAGACAGTATAGGACCACATTTGGGAGAAATTTCGAGTCAATCGGTCCAAAGACCTGGAAGCTATTGAAAAAATCGCTAGACATTTTCATGAAAAATGGCGACATTTCACTAAAATATTCACCAAAAATACAAATTCCACCGGAATCCAATGGGAACTGCTGTGTCTCGTTCAGCCAGTATAGGACCACGTTTGGGAGAAATTTCTAGTCAATCGGTCCAAAGACCTGGAAGCTATTGAAAAAATCGGCCGACGTTTTCATGAAAAATGGCCACATTTCACTAAAATATTCACCAAAAATACAAATTTCACCGGAATCCAATGGGAACTGCTGTGTCTCGTTCAGCCAGTATAGGACCACATTTGGGAGAAATTTCGAGTCAATCGGTCCAAAGACCTGGAAGCTATTGAAAAAATCAGTAGACGTTTTCATGAAAAATGGCAACATTTCACTAAAATATTCACCAAAAATACAAATTCCACCGGAATCCAATGGGAACTGCTGTGTCTCCTTCAACCAGTATAGGACCACGTTTGGGAGAAATTTCGAGTCAATCGGTCCAAAGACCTAGAAGCTATTGAAAAAATCGGCCAACGTTTTAATGAAAAATGAACACTTTTCACTAAAATATTCACCAAAAATACAAATTCCACCGGAATCCAATGGGAACTGCTGTGTCTCGTTCAGCCAGTATAGGACCACATTTGGGAGAAATTTCGAGTCAATCGGTCCAAAGACCTGGAAGCTATTGAAAAAATCGGCCGACGTTTTCATGAAAAATGGCAACATTTCACTAAAATATTCACCAAAAATACAAATTTCACCGGAATCCAATGGGAACTGCTGTGTCTCGTTCAGCCAGTATAGGACCACATTTGGGAGAAATTTCGAGTCAATCGGTCCAAAGACCTGGAAGCTATTGAAAAAATCGGCCGACGTTTTCATGAAAAATGGCAACATTTCACTAAAATATTCACCAAAAATACAAATTTCACCGGAATCCAATGGGAACTGCTGTGTCTCGTTCAGCCAGTATAGGACCACATTTGGGAGATATTTCGAGTCAATCGGCCCAAAGACCTGGAAGCTATTGAAAAACTCGTCCGACGTTTTCATGAAAAATGGCCACATTTCACTAAAATATTCACCAAAAATACAAATTCCACCGGAATCCAATGGGAACTGCTGTGTCTCGTTCAGCCAGTATAGGAACACATTTGGGAGAAATTTCGAGTCAATCGGTCCAAAGACCTGGAAGCTATTGAAAAAATCGGCCGACGTTTTCATGAAAAATGGCAACATTTCACTAAAATATTCACCAAAAATACAAATTCCACCGGAATCCAATGGGAACTGCTGTGTCTCGTTCAACCAGTATAGGACCACGTTTGGGAGAAATTTCGAGTCAATCGGTCCAAAGACCTAGAAGCTATTGAAAAAATCGGCCAACGTTTTAATGAAAAATGAACACTTTTCACTAAAATATTCACCAAAAATACAAATTCCACCGGAATCCAATGGGAACTGCTGTGTCTCGTTCAGCCAGTATAGGACCACATTTGGGAGAAATTTCGAGTCAATCGGTCCAAAGACCTGGAAGCTATTGAAAAAATCGGCCGACGTTTTAATGAAAATGAACACTTTTCACTAAAATATTCACCAAAAATACAAATTTCACCGGAATCCAATGGGAACTGCTGTGTCTCGTTCAGCCAGTATAGGACCACATCTGGGAGAAATTTCGAGATAATCGGTCCAAAAACCTAGAAGCTATTGAAAAAATCGGCCGACGTTTTCATGAAAAATGGCAACATTTCACTAAAATATTCACCAAAAATACAAATTCCACCGGAATCCAATGGGAACTGCTGTGTCTCGTTCAGCCAGTATAGGACCACATTTGGGAGAAATTTCGAGTCAATCGGTCCAAAGACCTGGAAGCTATTGAAAAAATCAGTAGACGTTTTCATGAAAAATGGCAACATTTCACTAAAATATTCACCAAAAATACAAATTCCACCGGAATCCAATGGGAACTGTTGTGTCTCGTTCAGACAGTATAGGACCACATTTGGGAGAAATTTCGAGTCAATCGGTCCAAAGACCTGGAAGCTATTGAAAAAATCGCTAGACATTTTCATGAAAAATGGCGACATTTCACTAAAATATTCACCAAAAATACAAATTCCACCGGAATCCAATGGGAACTGCTGTGTCTCGTTCAGCCAGTATAGGACCACGTTTGGGAGAAATTTCTAGTCAATCGGTCCAAAGACCTGGAAGCTATTGAAAAAATCGGCCGACGTTTTCATGAAAAATGGCAACATTTCACTAAAATATTCACCAAAAATACAAATTTCACTGGAATCCAATGGGAACTGCTGTGTCTCGTTCAGCCAGTATAGGAACACATTTGGGAGAAATTTCGAGTCAATCGGTCCAAAGACCTGGAAGCTATTGAAAAAATCGGCCGACGTTTTCATGAAAAATGGCAACATTTCACTAAAATATTCACCAAAAATACAAATTTCACCGGAATCCAATGGGAACTGCTGTGTCTCGTTCAGCCAGTATAGGACCACATTTGGGAGAAATTTCGAGTCAATCGGTCCAAAGACCTGGAAGCTATTGAAAAAATCAGTAGACGTTTTCATGAAAAATGGCAACATTTCACTAAAATATTCACCAAAAATACAAATTCCACCGGAATCCAATGGGAACTGCTGTGTCTCGTTCAACCCGTATAGGACCACGTTTGGGAGAAATTTCGAGTCAATCGGTCCAAAGACCTAGAAGCTATTGAAAAAATCGGCCAACGTTTTAATGAAAAATGAACACTTTTCACTAAAATATTCACCAAAAATACAAATTCCACCGGAATCCAATGGGAACTGCTGTGTCTCATTCAGCCAGTATAGGACCACATTTGGGAGAAATTTCGAGTCAATCGGTCCAAAGACCTGGAAGCTATTGAAAAAATCGGCCGACGTTTTCATGAAAAATGGCAACATTTCACTAAAATATTCACCAAAAATACAAATTCCACCGGAATCCAATGGGAACTGCTGTGTCTCGTTCAACCAGTATAGGACCACATTTGGGAGAAATTTCGAGTGAATCGGTCCAAAGACCTGGAAGCTATTGAAAAACTCGGCCGACGTTTTCATGAAAAATGGCAACATTTCACTAAAATATTCACCAAAAATACAAATTCCACCGGAATCCAATGGGAACTGCTGTGTCTCGTTCAGCCAGTATAGGACCACATTTGGGAGAAATTTCGAGTCAATCGGTCCAAAGACCTGGAAGCTATTGAAAAAATCGGCCGACGTTTTCATGAAAAATGGCAACATTTCACTAAAATATTCACCAAAAATACAAATTTCACCGGAATCCAATGGGAACTGCTGTGTCTCGTTCAGCCAGTATAGGACCACATTTGGGAGAAATTGCGAGTCAACCGGTCCAAAGACCTGGAAGCTATTGAAAAAATCAGTAGACGTTTTCATGAAAAATGGCAACATTTCACTAAAATATTCACCAAAAATACAAATTCCACCGGAATCCAATGGGAACTGTTGTGTCTCGTTCAGACAGTATAGGACCACATTTGGGAGAAATTTCGAGTCAATCGGTCCAAAGACCTGGAAGCTATTGAAAAAATCGCTAGACATTTTCATGAAAAATGGCGACATTTCAC
Source organism: Pagrus major (assembly GCF_040436345.1). Taxonomy (NCBI): domain Eukaryota; kingdom Metazoa; phylum Chordata; class Actinopteri; order Spariformes; family Sparidae; genus Pagrus; species Pagrus major. The sequence continues at coordinate 23,695,189 of NC_133233.1, read as the reverse complement.
TAAAATATTCACCAAAAATACAAATTCCACCGGAATCCAATGGGAACTGTTGTGTCTCGTTCAGACAGTATAGGACCACATTTGGGAGAAATTTCGAGTCAATCGGTCCAAAGACCTGGAAGCTATTGAAAAAATCGCTAGACATTTTCATGAAAAATGGCGACATTTCACTAAAATATTCACCAAAAATACAAATTCCACCGGAATCCAATGGGAACTGCTGTGTCTCGTTCAGCCAGTATAGGACCACGTTTGGGAGAAATTTCTAGTCAATCGGTCCAAAGACCTGGAAGCTATTGAAAAAATCGGCCGACGTTTTCATGAAAAATGGCAACATTTCACTAAAATATTCACCAAAAATACAAATTTCACTGGAATCCAATGGGAACTGCTGTGTCTCGTTCAGCCAGTATAGGAACACATTTGGGAGAAATTTCGAGTCAATCGGTCCAAAGACCTGGAAGCTATTGAAAAAATCGGCCGACGTTTTCATGAAAAATGGCAACATTTCACTAAAATATTCACCAAAAATACAAATTTCACCGGAATCCAATGGGAACTGCTGTGTCTCGTTCAGCCAGTATAGGACCACATTTGGGAGAAATTTCGAGTCAATCGGTCCAAAGACCTGGAAGCTATTGAAAAAATCAGTAGACGTTTTCATGAAAAATGGCAACATTTCACTAAAATATTCACCAAAAATACAAATTCCACCGGAATCCAATGGGAACTGCTGTGTCTCGTTCAACCCGTATAGGACCACGTTTGGGAGAAATTTCGAGTCAATCGGTCCAAAGACCTAGAAGCTATTGAAAAAATCGGCCAACGTTTTAATGAAAAATGAACACTTTTCACTAAAATATTCACCAAAAATACAAATTCCACCGGAATCCAATGGGAACTGCTGTGTCTCATTCAGCCAGTATAGGACCACATTTGGGAGAAATTTCGAGTCAATCGGTCCAAAGACCTGGAAGCTATTGAAAAAATCGGCCGACGTTTTCATGAAAAATGGCAACATTTCACTAAAATATTCACCAAAAATACAAATTCCACCGGAATCCAATGGGAACTGCTGTGTCTCGTTCAACCAGTATAGGACCACATTTGGGAGAAATTTCGAGTGAATCGGTCCAAAGACCTGGAAGCTATTGAAAAACTCGGCCGACGTTTTCATGAAAAATGGCAACATTTCACTAAAATATTCACCAAAAATACAAATTCCACCGGAATCCAATGGGAACTGCTGTGTCTCGTTCAGCCAGTATAGGACCACATTTGGGAGAAATTTCGAGTCAATCGGTCCAAAGACCTGGAAGCTATTGAAAAAATCGGCCGACGTTTTCATGAAAAATGGCAACATTTCACTAAAATATTCACCAAAAATACAAATTTCACCGGAATCCAATGGGAACTGCTGTGTCTCGTTCAGCCAGTATAGGACCACATTTGGGAGAAATTGCGAGTCAACCGGTCCAAAGACCTGGAAGCTATTGAAAAAATCAGTAGACGTTTTCATGAAAAATGGCAACATTTCACTAAAATATTCACCAAAAATACAAATTCCACCGGAATCCAATGGGAACTGTTGTGTCTCGTTCAGACAGTATAGGACCACATTTGGGAGAAATTTCGAGTCAATCGGTCCAAAGACCTGGAAGCTATTGAAAAAATCGCTAGACATTTTCATGAAAAATGGCGACATTTCACTAAAATATTCACCAAAAATACAAATTCCACCGGAATCCAATGGGAACTGCTGTGTCTCGTTCAGCCAGTATAGGACCACGTTTGGGAGAAATTTCTAGTCAATCGGTCCAAAGACCTGGAAGCTATTGAAAAAATCGGCCGACGTTTTCATGAAAAATGGCAACATTTCACTAAAATATTCACCAAAAATACAAATTTCACTGGAATCCAATGGGAACTGCTGTGTCTCGTTCAGCCAGTATAGGACCACATTTGGGAGAAATTTCGAGTCAATCGGTCCAAAGACCTGGAAGCTATTGAAAAAATCGGCCGACGTTTTCATGAAAAATGGCAACATTTCACTAAAATATTCACCAAAAATACAAATTTCACCGGAATCCAATGGGAACTGCTGTGTCTCGTTCAGCCAGTATAGGACCACATTTGGGAGATATTTCGAGTCAATCGGCCCAAAGACCTGGAAGCTATTGAAAAACTCGTCCGACGTTTTCATGAAAAATGGCCACATTTCACTAAAATATTCACCAAAAATACAAATTCCACCGGAATCCAATGGGAACTGCTGTGTCTCGTTCAGCCAGTATAGGAACACATTTGGGAGAAATTTCGAGTCAATCGGTCCAAAGACCTGGAAGCTATTGAAAAAATCGCTAGACATTTTCATGAAAAATGGCGACATTTCACTAAAATATTCACCAAAAATACAAATTCCACCGGAATCCAATGGGAACTGCTGTGTCTCGTTCAGCCAGTATAGGACCACGTTTGGGAGAAATTTCTAGTCAATCGGTCCAAAGACCTGGAAGCTATTGAAAAAATCGGCCGACGTTTTCATGAAAAATGGCAACATTTCACTAAAATATTCACCAAAAATACAAATTTCACTGGAATCCAATGGGAACTGCTGTGTCTCGTTCAGCCAGTATAGGACCACATTTGGGAGATATTTCGAGTCAATCGGCCCAAAGACCTGGAAGCTATTGAAAAACTCGTCCGACGTTTTCATGAAAAATGGCCACATTTCACTAAAATATTCACCAAAAATACAAATTCCACCGGAATCCAATGGGAACTGCTGTGTCTCGTTCAGCCAGTATAGGAACACATTTGGGAGAAATTTCGAGTCAATCGGTCCAAAGACCTGGAAGCTATTGAAAAAATCGGCCGACGTTTTCATGAAAAATGGCAACATTTCACTAAAATATTCACCAAAAATACAAATTTCACCGGAATCCAATGGGAACTGCTGTGTCTCGTTCAGCCAGTATAGGACCACATTTGGGAGAAATTTCGAGTCAATCGGTCCAAAGACCTGGAAGCTATTGAAAAAATCAGTAGACGTTTTCATGAAAAATGGCAACATTTCACTAAAATATTCACCAAAAATACAAATTCCACCGGAATCCAATGGGAACTGCTGTGTCTCGTTCAACCAGTATAGGACCACGTTTGGGAGAAATTTCGAGTCAATCGGTCCAAAGACCTAGAAGCTATTGAAAAAATCGGCCAACGTTTTAATGAAAAATGAACACTTTTCACTAAAATATTCACCAAAAATACAAATTTCACCGGAATCCAATGGGAACTGCTGTGTCTCGTTCAGCCAGTATAGGACCACATCTGGGAGAAATTTCGAGATAATCGGTCCAAAAACCTAGAAGCTATTGAAAAAATCGGCCGACGTTTTCATGAAAAATGGCAACATTTCACTAAAATATTCACCAAAAATACAAATTCCACCGGAATCCAATGGGAACTGCTGTGTCTCGTTCAGCCAGTATAGGACCACATTTGGGAGAAATTTCGAGTCAATCGGTCCAAAGACCTGGAAGCTATTGAAAAAATCAGTAGACGTTTTCATGAAAAATGGCAACATTTCACTAAAATATTCACCAAAAATACAAATTCCACCGGAATCCAATGGGAACTGCTGTGTCTCGTTCAGCCAGTATAGGACCACGTTTGGGAGAAATTTCGAGTCAATCGGTCCAAAGACCTGGAAGCTATTGAAAAAATCGGTAGACGTTTTCATGAAAAATGGCAACATTTCACTAAAATATTCACCAAAAATACAAATTCCACCGGAATCCAATGGGAACTGTTGTGTCTCGTTCAGCCAGTATAGGACCACATTTGGGAGAAATTTCGAGTCAATCGGTCCAAAGACCTGGAAGCTATTGAAAAAATCGCTAGACATTTTCATGAAAAATGGCGACATTTCACTAAAATATTCACCAAAAATACAAATTCCACCGGAATCCAATGGGAACTGCTGTGTCTCGTTCAGCCAGTATAGGACCACGTTTGGGAGAAATTTCTAGTCAATCGGTCCAAAGACCTGGAAGCTATTGAAAAAATCGGCCGACGTTTTCATGAAAAATGGCAACATTTCACTAAAATATTCACCAAAAATACAAATTTCACCGGAATCCAATGGGAACTGCTGTGTCTCGTTCAGCCAGTATAGGACCACATTTGGGAGAAATTTCGAGTCAATCGGTCCAAAGACCTGGAAGCTATTGAAAAAACTCGGCCGACGTTTTAATGAAAAATGGCAACATTTCACTAAAATATTCACCAAAAATACAAATTTCACCGGAATCCAATGGGAACTGCGGTGTCTCGTTCAGCCAGTATAGGACCACATTTGGGAGAAATTTCGAGTCAATCGGTCCAAAGACCTGGAAGCTATTGAAAAAATCGGCCGACGTTTTCATGAAAAATGGCAACATTTCACTAAAATATTCACCAAAAATACAAATTCCACCGGAATCCAATGGGAACTGCTGTGTCTCGTTCAGCCAGTATAGGACCACATTTGGGAGAAATTTCGAGTCAATCGGTCCAAAGACCTGGAAGCTATTGAAAAAATCGCTAGACGTTTTCATGAAAAATGGCAACATTTCACTTAAATATTCACCAAAAATACAAATTCCACCGGAATCCAATGGGAACTGCTGTGTCTCGTTCAGCCAGTATAGGACCACGTTTGGGAGAAATTTCGAGTCAATCGGTCCAAAGACCTGGAAGCTATTGAAAAAATCGGCCGACGTTTTCATGAAAAATGGCAACATTTCACTAAAATATTCACCAAAAATACAAATTTCACCGAAATCCAATGGGAACTGCTGTGTCTCGTTCAGCCAGTATAGGACCACATTTGGGAGATATTTCGAGTCAATCGGCCCAAAGACCTGGAAGCTATTGAAAAACTCGGCCGACGTTTTCATGAAAAATGGCCACATTTCACTAAAACATTCACCAAAAATACAAATTCCACCGGAATCCAATGGGAACTGCTGTGTCTCGTTCATCCAGTATAGGACCACATTTGGGAGAAATTTCGAGTCAATCGGTCCAAAGACCTGGAAGCTATTGAAAAAATCGGCCGACGTTTTAATGAAAAATGAACACTTTTCACTAAAATATTCACCAAAAATACAAATTTCACCGGAATCCAATGGGAACTGCTGTGTCTCGTTCAGCCAGTATAGGACCACATCTGGGAGAAATTTCGAGTCAATCGGTCCAAAAACCTAGAAGCTATTGAAAAAATCGGCCGACGTTTTCATGAAAAATGGCAACATTTCACTAAAATATTCACCAAAAATACAAATTCCACCGGAATCCAATGGGAACTGCTGTGTCTCGTTCAGCCAGTATAGGACCACATTTGGGAGAAATTTCGAGTCAATCGGTCCAAAGACCTGGAAGCTATTGAAAAAACTCGGCCGACGTTTTAATGAAAAATGAACACTTTTCACTAAAATATTCACCAAAAATACAAATTTCACCGGAATCCAATGGGAACTGCTGTGTCTCGTTCAGCCAGTATAGGACCACATTTGGGAGAAATTTCGAGTCAATCGGTCCAAAGATCTGGAAGCTATTGAAAAAATCGTCCGACGTTTTCATGAAAAATGGCAACATTTCACTAAAATATTCACCAAAAATACAAATTCCACCGGAATCCAATGGCAACTGCTGTGTCTCGTTCATCTAGTATAGGACCACATTTGGGAGAAATTTCGAGTCAATCGGTCCAAAGACCTGGAAGCTATTGAAAAAATCGGCCGACGTTTTCATGAAAAATGGCAACATTTCACTAAAATATTCACCAAAAATACAAATTCCACCGGAATCCAATGGGAACTGCTGTGTCTCGTTCAGCCAGTATAGGACCACATTTGGGAGAAATTTCGAGTCAATCGGTCCAAAGACCTGGAAGCTATTGAAAAAATCAGTAGACGTTTCATGAAAAATGGCAACATTTCACTAAAATATTCACCAAAAATACAAATTCCACCGGAATCCAATGGGAACTGCTGTGTCTCGTTCAGCCAGTATAGGACCACATTTGGGAGAAATTTCGAGTCAATCGGTCCAAAGACCTGGAAGCTATTGAAAAAACTCGGCCGACGTTTTAATGAAAAATGGCAACATTTCACTAAAATATTCACCAAAAATACAAATTCCACCGGAATCCAATGGGAACTGCTGTGTCTCGTTCAGCCAGTATAGGACCACATTTGGGAGAAATTTCGAGTCAATCGGCCCAAAGACCTGGAAGCTATTGAAAAACTCGGCCGACGTTTTCATGAAAAATGGCCACATTTCACTAAAATATTCACCAAAAATACAAATTCCACCGGAATCCAATGGGAACTGCTGTGTCTCGTTCATCCAGTATAGGACCACATTTGGGAGAAATTTCGAGTCAATCGGTCCAAAGACCTGGAAGCTATTGAAAAAATCGGCCGACGTTTTCATTAAAATGGCAACATTTCACTAAAATATTCACCAAAAATACAAATTCCACCGGAATCCAATGGGAACTGCTGTGTCTCGTTCAACCAGTATAGGACCACGTTTGGGAGAAATTTCGAGTCAATCGGTCCAAAGACCTAGAAGCTATTGAAAAAATCGGCCAACGTTTTAATGAAAAATGAACACTTTTCACTAAAATATTCACCAAAAATACAAATTCCACCGGAATCCAATGGGAACTGCTGTGTCTCGTTCAGCCAGTATAGGACCACATTTGGGAGAAATTTCGAGTCAATCGGTCCAAAGACCTGGAAGCTATTGAAAAAATCAGTAGACGTTTTCATGAAAAATGGCAACATTTCACTAAAATATTCACCAAAAATACAAATTCCACCGGATTCCAATGGGAACTGCTGTGTCTTGTTCAGCCAGTATAGGACCACGTTTGGGAGAAATTTCGAGTCAATCGGTCCAAAGACCTGGAAGCTATTGAAAAAATCGGTAGACGTTTTCATGAAAAATGGCAACATTTCACTAAAATATTCACCAAAAATACAAATTCCACCGGAATCCAATGGGAACTGCTGTGTCTCGTTCAGCCAGTATAGGACCACATTTGGGAGAAATTTCGAGTCAATCGGTCCAAAGACCTGGAAGCTATTGAAAAAATCAGTAGACGTTTTCATGAAAAATGGCAACATTTCACTAAAATATTCACCAAAAATACAAATTCCACCGGAATCCAATGGGAACTGCTGTGTCTCGTTCAACCAGTATAGGACCACGTTTGGGAGAAATTTCGAGTCAATCGGTCCAAAGACCTAGAAGCTATTGAAAAAATCGGCCAACGTTTTAATGAAAAATGAACACTTTTCACTAAAATATTCACCAAAAATACAAATTCCACCGGAATCCAATGGGAACTGCTGTGTCTCGTTCAGCCAGTATAGGACCACATTTGGGAGAAATTTCGAGTCAATCGGTCCAAAGACCTGGAAGCTATTGAAAAAATCGGCCGACGTTTTAATGAAAAATGAACACTTTTCACTAAAATATTCACCAAAAATACAAATTTCACCGGAATCCAATGGGAACTGCTGTGTCTCGTTCAGCCAGTATAGGACCACATCTGGGAGAAATTTCGAGATAATCGGTCCAACAACCTAGAAGCTATTGAAAAAATCGGCCGACGTTTTCATGAAAAATGGCAACATTTCACTAAAATATTCACCAAAAATACAAATTCCACCGGAATCCAATGGGAACTGCTGTGTCTCGTTCAGCCAGTATAGGACCACATTTGGGAGAAATTTCGAGTCAATCGGTCCAAAGACCTGGAAGCTATTGAAAAAATCAGTAGACGTTTTCATGAAAAATGGCAACATTTCACTAAAATATTCACCAAAAATACAAATTCCACCGGAATCCAATGGGAACTGCTGTGTCTTGTTCAGCCAGTATAGGACCACGTTTGGGAGAAATTTCGAGTCAATCGGTCCAAAGACCTGGAAGCTATTGAAAAAATCGGTAGACGTTTTCATGAAAAATGGCAACATTTCACTAAAATATTCACCAAAAATACAAATTCCACCGGAATCCAATGGGAACTGTTGTGTCTCGTTCAGCCAGTATAGGACCACATTTGGGAGAAATTTCGAGTCAATCGGTCCAAAGACCTGGAAGCTATTGAAAAAATCGCTAGACATTTTCATGAAAAATGGCGACATTTCACTAAAATATTCACCAAAAATACAAATTCCACCGGAATCCAATGGGAACTGCTGTGTCTCGTTCAGCCAGTATAGGACCACATTTGGGAGAAATTTCGAGTCAATCGGTCCAAAGACCTGGAAGCTATTGAAAAAATCGCTAGACGTTTTCATGAAAAATGGCAACATTTCACTAAAATATTCACCAAAAATACAAATTCCACCGGAATCCAATGGGAACTGCTGTGTCTCGTTCAGCCAGTATAGGACCACATTTGGGAGAAATTTCGAGTCAATCGGTCCAAAGACCTGGAAGCTATTGATAAAATCAGTAGACGTTTTCATGAAAAATGGCAACATTTCACTAAAATATTCACCAAAAATACAAATTCCACCGGAATCCAATGGGAACTGCTGTGTCTTGTTCAGCCAGTATAGGACCACGTTTGGGACAAATTTCTAGTCAATCGGTCCAAAAACCTGGAAGCTATTGAAAAAATCGGCCGACGTTTTCATGAAAAATGGCAACATTTCACTAAAATATTCACCAAAAATACAAATTTCACTGGAATCCAATGGGAACTGCTGTGTCTCGTTCAGCCAGTATAGGACCACATTTGGGAGAAATTTCGAGTCAATCGGTCCAAAGACCTGGAAGCTATTGAAAAAATCGGCCGACGTTTTCATGAAAAATGGCAACATTTCACTAAAATATTCACCAAAAATACAAATTCCACCGGAATCCAATGGGAACTGCTGTGTCTCGTTCAGCCAGTATAGGACCACATTTGGGAGAAATTTCGAGTCAATCGGTCCAAAGACCTGGAAGCTATTGAAAAAACTCGGCCGACGTTTTAATGAAAAATGAACACTTTTCACTAAAATATTCACCAAAAATACAAATTTCACCGGAATCCAATGGGAACTGCTGTGTCTCGTTCAGCCAGTATAGGACCACATTTGGGAGAAATTTCGAGTCAATCGGTCCAAAGATCTGGAAGCTATTGAAAAAATCGTCCGACGTTTTCATGAAAAATGGCAACATTTCACTAAAATATTCACCAAAAATACAAATTCCACCGGAATCCAATGGCAACTGCTGTGTCTCGTTCATCTAGTATAGGACCACATTTGGGAGAAATTTCGAGTCAATCGGTCCAAAGACCTGGAAGCTATTGAAAAAATCGGCCGACGTTTTCATGAAAAATGGCAACATTTCACTAAAATATTCACCAAAAATACAAATTCCACCGGAATCCAATGGGAACTGCTGTGTCTCGTTCAGCCAGTATAGGACCACATTTGGGAGAAATTTCGAGTCAATCGGTCCAAAGACCTGGAAGCTATTGAAAAAATCAGTAGACGTTTCATGAAAAATGGCAACATTTCACTAAAATATTCACCAAAAATACAAATTCCACCGGAATCCAATGGGAACTGCTGTGTCTCGTTCAGCCAGTATAGGACCACATTTGGGAGAAATTTCGAGTCAATCGGTCCAAAGACCTGGAAGCTATTGAAAAAACTCGGCCGACGTTTTAATGAAAAATGGCAACATTTCACTAAAATATTCACCAAAAATACAAATTCCACCGGAATCCAATGGGAACTGCTGTGTCTCGTTCAGCCAGTATAGGACCACATTTGGGAGAAATTTCGAGTGAATCGGTCCAAAGACCTGGAAGCTATTGAAAAAATCGGTAGACGTTTTCATGAAAAATGAACACTTTTCACTAAAATATTCACCAAAAATACAAATTCCACCAGAATCCAATGGGAACTGCTGTGTCTCGTTCAGCCAGTATAGGACCACATTTGGGAGAAATTTCGAGTCAATCGGTCCAAAGACCTGGAAGCTATTGAAAAAATCGGCCGACGTTTTCATGAAAAATGGCAACATTTCACTAAAATATTCACCAAAAATACAAATTTCACCGGAATCCAATGGGAACTGCTGTGTCTCGTTCAGCCAGTATAGGACCACATTTGGGAGATATTTCGAGTCAATCGGCCCAAAGACCTGGAAGCTATTGAAAAACTCGTCCGACGTTTTCATGAAAAATGGCCACATTTCACTAAAATATTCACCAAAAATACAAATTCCACCGGAATCCAATGGGAACTGCTGTGTCTCGTTCAGCCAGTATAGGACCACATTTGGGAGAAATTTCGAGTCTATCGGTCCAAAGACCTGGAAGCTATTGAAAAAATCGGCCGACGTTTTCATGAAAAATGGCAACATTTCACTAAAATATTCACCAAAAATACAAATTCCACCGGAATCCAATGGGAACTGCTGTGTCTCGTTCAGCCAGTATAGGACCACATTTGGGAGAAATTTCGAGTCAATCGGTCCAAAGACCTGGAAGCTATTGAAAAAACTCGGCCGACGTTTTCATGAAACATGGCAACATTTCACTAAAATATTCACCAAAAATACAAATTCCACCGGAATCCAATGGGAACTGCTGTGTCTCGTTCAGCCAGTATAGGACCACATTTGGGAGAAATTTCGAGTCAATCGGTCCAAAGACCTGGAAGCTATTGAAAAAATCGCTAGACGTTTTCATGAAAAATGGCAACATTTCACTAAAATATTCACCAAAAATACAAATTCCACCGGAATCCAATGGGAACTGCTAATGGACCACGTTTGGGAGAAATTTCGAGTCAATCGGTCCAAAGACCTGGAAGCTATTGAAAAAATCAGTAGACGTTTTCATGAAAAATGGCAACATTTCACTAAAATATTCACCAAAAATACAAATTCCACCGGAATCCAATGGGAACTGCTGTGTCTCGTTCAGCCAGTATAGGACCACGTTTGGGAGAAATTTCGAGTCAATCGGTCCAAAGACCTGGACGTTTTCATGAAAAATGGCAACATTTCACTAAAATATTCACCAAAAATACAAATTCCACCGGAATCCAATGGGAACTGCTGTGTCTCGTTCAGCCAGTATAGCACCACATTTGGGAGAAATTTCGAGTCAATCGGTCCAAAGACCTGGAAGCTATTGAAAAAATCAGTAGACGTTTTCATGAAAAATGGCAACATTTCACTAAAATATTCACCAAAAATACAAATTCCACCGGAATCCAATGGGAACTGCTGTGTCTCGTTCAACCAGTATAGGACCACGTTTGGGAGAAATTTCGAGTCAATCGGTCCAAAGACCTAGAAGCTATTGAAAAAATCGGCCAACGTTTTAATGAAAAATGAACACTTTTCACTAAAATATTCACCAAAAATACAAATTCCACCGGAATCCAATGGGAACTGCTGTGTCTCGTTCAGCCAGTATAGGACCACATTTGGGAGAAGTTTCGAGTCAATCGGTCCAAAGACCTGGAAGCTATTGAAAAAGTCGGCCGACGTTTTCATGAAAAATGGCAACATTTCACTAAAATATTCACCAAAAATACAAATTCCACCGGAATCCAATGGGAACTGCTGTGTCTCGTTCAGCCAGTATAGGACCACATTTGGGAGAAATTTCGAGTCAATCGGTCTAAAGACCTGGAAGCTATTGAAAAAATCGGCCGACGTTTTCATGAAAAATGGCAACATTTCACTAAAATATTCACCAAAAATACAAATTCCACCGGAATCCAATGGGAACTGCTGTGTCTCGTTCAGCCAGTATAGGACCACGTTTGGGAGAAATTTCGAGTCAATCGGTCCAACGACCTGGAAGCTATTGAAAAAATCGGTAGACGTTTTCATGAAAAATGGCAACATTTCACTAAAATATTCACCAAAAATACAAATTCCACCGGAATCCAATGGGAACTGCTGTGTCTCGTTCAGTCAGTATAGGACCACATTTGGGAGAAATTTCGAGTCAATCGGTCTAAAGACCTGGAAGCTATTGAAAAAATCGGCCGACGTTTTCATGAAAAATGGCAACATTTCACTAAAATATTCACCAAAAATACAAATTCCACCGGAATCCAATGGGAACTGCTGTGTCTCGTTCAGCCAGTATAGGACCACGTTTGGGAGAAATTTCGAGTCAATCGGTCCAACGACCTGGAAGCTATTGAAAAAATCGGTAGACGTTTTCATGAAAAATGGCAACATTTCACTAAAATATTCACCAAAAATACAAATTCCACCGGAATCCAATGGGAACTGCTGTGTCTCGTTCAGCCAGTATAGGACCACATTTGGGAGAAATTTCGAGTCAATCGGTCTAAAGACCTGGAAGCTATTGAAAAAATCGGCCGACGTTTTCATGAAAAATGGCAACATTTCACTAAAATATTCACCAAAAATACAAATTCCACCGGAATCCAATGGGAACTGCTGTGTCTCGTTCAGCCAGTATAGGACCACGTTTGGGAGAAATTTCGAGTCAATCGGTCCAACGACCTGGAAGCTATTGAAAAAATCGGTAGACGTTTTCATGAAAAATGGCAACATTTCACTAAAATATTCACCAAAAATACAAATTCCACCGGAATCCAATGGGAACTGCTGTGTCTCGTTCAGTCAGTATAGGACCACATTTGGGAGAAATTTCGAGTCAATCGGTCTAAAGACCTGGAAGCTATTGAAAAAATCAGTAGACGTTTTCATGAAAAATGGCAACATTTCACTAAAATATTCACCAAAAATACAAATTCCACCGGAATCCAATGGGAACTGCTGTGTCTCGTTCAGCCAGTATAGGACCACGTTTGGGAGAAATTTCGAGTCAATCGGTCCAAAGACCTGGACGTTTTCATGAAAAATGGCAACATTTCACTAAAATATTCACCAAAAATACAAATTCCACCGGAATCCAATGGGAACTGCTGTGTCTCGTTCAGCCAGTATAGGACCACATTTGGGAGAAATTTCGAGTCAATCGGTCCAAAGACCTGGAAGCTATTGAAAAAATCGCTAGACGTTTTCATGAAAAATGGCAACATTTCACTAAAATATTCACCAAAAATACAAATTCCACCCGAATCCAATGGGAACTGCTGTGTCTCGTTCAGCCAGTATAGGACCACATTTGGGAGAAATTTCGAGTCAATCGGTCCAAAGACCTGGAAGCTATTGAAAAAATCGGCCGACGTTTTCATGAAAAATGGCAACATTTCACTAAAATATTCACCAAAAATACAAATTTCACCGGAATCCAATGGGAACTGCTGTGTCTCGTTCCGCCAGTATAGGACCACATTTGGGAGAAATTTCGAGTCAATCGGTCCAAAGACCTGGAAGCTATTGAAAAAATCGGCCGACGTTTTCATGAAAAATGGCAACATTTCACTAAAATATTCACCAAAAATACAAATTCCACCGGAATCCAATGGGAACTGCTGTGTCTCGTTCAGCCAGTATAGGACCACATTTGGGAGAAATTTCGAGTCAATCGGTCCAAAGACCTGGAAGCTATTGAAAAAACTCGGCCGACGTTTTCATGAAAAATGGCAACATTTCACTAAAATATTCACCAAAAATACAAATTCCACCGGAATCCAATGGGAACTGCTGTGTCTCGTTCAGCCAGTATAGGACCACATTTGGGAGAAATTTCGAGTCAATCGGTCCAAAGACCTGGAAGCTATTGAAAAAATCGCTAGACGTTTTCATGAAAAATGGCAACATTTCACTAAAATATTCACCAAAAATACAAATTCCACCGGAATCCAATGGGAACTGCTGTGTCTCGTTCAGCCAGTATAGGACCACATCTGGGAGAAATTTCGAGATAATCGGTCCAAAAACCTAGAAGCTATTGAAAAAATGGTCCTACCTTTTCATGAAAAATGGCGACATTTCACTAAAATATTCACCAAAAATACAAATTCCACCGGAATCCAATGGCAACTGCTGTGTCTCGTTCAGCCAGTATAGGACCACATTTGGGAGAAATTTCGAGTCAATCGGTCCAAAGACCTGGAAGCTATTGAAAAAATCGCTAGACGTTTTCATGAAAAATGGCAACATTTCACTAAAATATTCACCAAAAATACAAATTCCACCGGAATCCAATGGGAACTGCTGTGTCTCGTTCAGCCAGTATAGGACCACATTTGGGAGAAATTTCGAGTCAATCGGTCCAAAGACCTGGAAGCTATTGAAAAAATCGGCCGACGTTTTAATGAAAAATGAACACTTTTCACTAAAATATTCACCAAAAATACAAATTCCACCGGAATCCAATGGGAACTGCTGTGTCTCGTTCAGCCAGTATAGGACCACATTTGGGAGAAATTTCGAGTCAATCGGTCCAAAGACCTGGAAGCTATTGAAAAAATAAGTAGACGTTTTCATGAAAAATGGCAACATTTCACTAAAATATTCACCAAAAATACAAATTCCACCGGAATCCAATGGGAACTGCTGTGTCTCGTTCAGCCAGTATAGGACCACATTTGGGAGAAATTTCGAGTCAATCGGTCCAAAGACCTGGAAGCTATTGAAAAAATCGGCCGACGTTTTAATGAAAAATTAACACTTTTCACTAAAATATTCACCAAAAATACAAATTCCACCGGAATCCAATGGGAACTGCTGTGTCTCGTTCAGCCAGTATAGGACCACATTTGGGAGAAATTACGAGTCAATCGGTCCAAAGACCTGGAAGCTATTGAAAAAATCGGCCGACGTTTTAATGAAAAATGAACACTTTTCACTAAAATATTCACCAAAAATACAAATTTCACCGGAATCCAATGGGAACTGCTGTGTCTCGTTCAGCCAGTATAGGACCACATCTGGGAGAAATTTCGAGATAATCGGTCCAAAAACCTAGAAGCTATTGAAAAAATCGGCCGACGTTTTCATGAAAAATGGCAACATTTCACTAAAATATTCACCAAAAATACAAATTCCACCGGAATCCAATGGGAACTGCTGTGTCTCGTTCAGCCAGTATAGGACCAAGTTTGGGAGAAATTTCGAGTCAATCGGTCCAAAGACCTGGAAGCTATTGAAAAAATCAGTAGACGTTTTCATGAAAAATGGCAACATTTCACTAAAATATTCACCAAAAATACAAATTCCACCCGAATCCAATGGGAACTGCTGTGTCTCGTTCAGCCAGTATAGGACCACATTTGGGAGAAATTTCGAGTCAATCGGTCCAAAGACCTGGAAGCTATTGAAAAAATCGGCCGACGTTTTCATGAAAAATGGCAACATTTCACTAAAATATTCACCAAAAATACAAATTTCACCGGAATCCAATGGGAACTGCTGTGTCTCGTTCCGCCAGTATAGGACCACATTTGGGAGAAATTTCGAGTCAATCGGTCCAAAGACCTGGAAGCTATTGAAAAAATCGGCCGACGTTTTCATGAAAAATGGCAACATTTCACTAAAATATTCACCAAAAATACAAATTCCACCGGAATCCAATGGGAACTGCTGTGTCTCGTTCAGCCAGTATAGGACCACATTTGGGAGAAATTTCGAGTCAATCGGTCCAAAGACCTGGAAGCTATTGAAAAAACTCGGCCGACGTTTTCATGAAAAATGGCAACATTTCACTAAAATATTCACCAAAAATACAAATTCCACCGGAATCCAATGGGAACTGCTGTGTCTCGTTCAGCCAGTATAGGACCACATTTGGGAGAAATTTCGAGTCAATCGGTCCAAAGACCTGGAAGCTATTGAAAAAATCGCTAGACGTTTTCATGAAAAATGGCAACATTTCACTAAAATATTCACCAAAAATACAAATTCCACCGGAATCCAATGGGAACTGCTGTGTCTCGTTCAGCCAGTATAGGACCACATCTGGGAGAAATTTCGAGATAATCGGTCCAAAAACCTAGAAGCTATTGAAAAAATGGTCCTACCTTTTCATGAAAAATGGCGACATTTCACTAAAATATTCACCAAAAATACAAATTCCACCGGAATCCAATGGCAACTGCTGTGTCTCGTTCAGCCAGTATAGGACCACATTTGGGAGAAATTTCGAGTCAATCGGTCCAAAGACCTGGAAGCTATTGAAAAAATCGCTAGACGTTTTCATGAAAAATGGCAACATTTCACTAAAATATTCACCAAAAATACAAATTCCACCGGAATCCAATGGGAACTGCTGTGTCTCGTTCAGCCAGTATAGGACCACATTTGGGAGAAATTTCGAGTCAATCGGTCCAAAGACCTGGAAGCTATTGAAAAAATCGGCCGACGTTTTAATGAAAAATGAACACTTTTCACTAAAATATTCACCAAAAATACAAATTCCACCGGAATCCAATGGGAACTGCTGTGTCTCGTTCAGCCAGTATAGGACCACATTTGGGAGAAATTTCGAGTCAATCGGTCCAAAGACCTGGAAGCTATTGAAAAAATAAGTAGACGTTTTCATGAAAAATGGCAACATTTCACTAAAATATTCACCAAAAATACAAATTCCACCGGAATCCAATGGGAACTGCTGTGTCTCGTTCAGCCAGTATAGGACCACATTTGGGAGAAATTTCGAGTCAATCGGTCCAAAGACCTGGAAGCTATTGAAAAAATCGGCCGACGTTTTAATGAAAAATTAACACTTTTCACTAAAATATTCACCAAAAATACAAATTTCACCGGAATCCAATGGGAACTGCTGTGTCTCGTTCAGCCAGTATAGGACCACATTTGGGAGAAATTACGAGTCAATCGGTCCAAAGACCTGGAAGCTATTGAAAAAATCGGCCGACGTTTTAATGAAAAATGAACACTTTTCACTAAAATATTCACCAAAAATACAAATTTCACCGGAATCCAATGGGAACTGCTGTGTCTCGTTCAGCCAGTATAGGACCACATCTGGGAGAAATTTCGAGATAATCGGTCCAAAAACCTAGAAGCTATTGAAAAAATCGGCCGACGTTTTCATGAAAAATGGCAACATTTCACTAAAATATTCACCAAAAATACAAATTCCACCGGAATCCAATGGGAACTGCTGTGTCTCGTTCAGCCAGTATAGGACCAAGTTTGGGAGAAATTTCGAGTCAATCGGTCCAAAGACCTGGAAGCTATTGAAAAAATCAGTAGACGTTTTCATGAAAAATGGCAACATTTCACTAAAATATTCACCAAAAATACAAATTCCACCGGAATCCAATGGGATCTGCTGTGTCTCGTTCATCCAGTATAGGACCACGTTTGGGAGAAATTTCGAGTCAATCGGTCCAACGACCTGGAAGCTATTGAAAAAATCGGTAGACGTTTTCATGAAAAATGGCAACATTTCACTAAAATATTCACCAAAAATACAAATTCCACCGGAATCCAATGGGAACTGCTGTGTTTGGTTCAGCCAGTATAGGACCACATTTGGGAGAAATTTCGAGTCAATCGGTCCAAAGACCTGGAAGCTATTGAAAAAATCGGCCGCCGTTTTCATGAAAAATGGCAACATTTCACTAAAATATTCACCAAAAATACAAATTCCACCGGAATCCAATGGGAACTGCTGTGTCTCGTTCAGCCAGTATAGGACCACATTTGGGAGAAATTTCGAGTCAATCGGTCCAAAGACCTGGAAGCTATTGAAAAAATCGCTAGACGTTTTCATGAAAAATGGCAACATTTCACTAAAATATTCACCAAAAATACAAATTCCACCGGAATCCAATGGGAACTGCTGTGTCTCGTTCAGCCAGTATAGGACCACATTTGGGAGAAATTTCGAGTCAATCGGTCTAAAGACCTGGAAGCTATTGAAAAAATCGGCCGACGTTTTCATGAAAAATGGCAACATTTCACTAAAATATTCACCAAAAATACAAATTTCACCGGAATCCAATGGGAACTGCTGTGTCTCGTTCAGCCAGTATAGGACCACATTTTCGAGATATTTCGAGTCAATCGGCCCAAAGACCTGGAAGCTATTGAAAAACTCGTCCGACGTTTTCATGAAAAATGGCCACATTTCACTAAAATATTCACCAAAAATACAAATTCCACCGGAATCCAATGGGAACTGCTGTGTCTCGTTCAGCCAGTATAGGACCACATTTGAGAGAAATTTCGAGTCAATCGGTCCAAAGACCTGGAAGCTATTGAAAAAATCGGCCGACGTTTTCATGAAAAATGGCAACATTTCACTAAAATATTCACCAAAAATACAAATTTCACCGGAATCCAATGGGAACTGCTGTGTCTCGTTCCGCCAGTATAGGACCACATTTGGGAGAAATTTCGAGTCAATCGGTCCAAAGACCTGGAAGCTATTGAAAAAATCGGCCGCCGTTTTCATGAAAAATGGCAACATTTCACTAAAATATTCACCAAAAATACAAATTCCACCGGAATCCAATGGGAACTGCTGTGTCTCGTTCAGCCAGTATAGGACCACATTTGGGAGAAATTTCGAGTCAATCGGTCCAAAGACCTGGAAGCTATTGAAAAAATCGGCCGACGTTTTAATGAAAAATGAACACTTTTCACTAAAATATTCACCAAAAATACAAATTCCACCGGAATCCAATGGGAACTGCTGTGTCTCGTTCAGCCAGTATAGGACCACATTTGGGAGAAATTTCGAGTCAATCGGTCCAAAGACCTGGAAGCTATTGAAAAAATAAGTAGACGTTTTCATGAAAAATGGCAACATTTCACTAAAATATTCACCAAAAATACAAATTCCACCGGAATCCAATGGGAACTGCTGTGTCTCGTTCAGCCAGTATAGGACCACATTTGGGAGAAATTTCGAGTCAATCGGTCCAAAGACCTGGAAGCTATTGAAAAAATCGGCCGACGTTTTAATGAAAAATTAACACTTTTCACTAAAATATTCACCAAAAATACAAATTCCACCGGAATCCAATGGGAACTGCTGTGTCTCGTTCAGCCAGTATAGGACCACATTTGGGAGAAATTACGAGTCAATCGGTCCAAAGACCTGGAAGCTATTGAAAAAATCGGCCGACGTTTTAATGAAAAATGAACACTTTTCACTAAAATATTCACCAAAAATACAAATTTCACCGGAATCCAATGGGAACTGCTGTGTCTCGTTCAGCCAGTATAGGACCACATCTGGGAGAAATTTCGAGATAATCGGTCCAAAAACCTAGAAGCTATTGAAAAAATCGGCCGACGTTTTCATGAAAAATGGCAACATTTCACTAAAATATTCACCAAAAATACAAATTCCACCGGAATCCAATGGGAACTGCTGTGTCTCGTTCAGCCAGTATAGGACCAAGTTTGGGAGAAATTTCGAGTCAATCGGTCCAAAGACCTGGAAGCTATTGAAAAAATCAGTAGACGTTTTCATGAAAAATGGCAACATTTCACTAAAATATTCACCAAAAATACAAATTCCACCGGAATCCAATGGGATCTGCTGTGTCTCGTTCATCCAGTATAGGACCACGTTTGGGAGAAATTTCGAGTCAATCGGTCCAACGACCTGGAAGCTATTGAAAAAATCGGTAGACGTTTTCATGAAAAATGGCAACATTTCACTAAAATATTCACCAAAAATACAAATTCCACCGGAATCCAATGGGAACTGCTGTGTTTGGTTCAGCCAGTATAGGACCACATTTGGGAGAAATTTCGAGTCAATCGGTCCAAAGACCTGGAAGCTATTGAAAAATTCAGTAGACGTTTTCATGAAAAATGGCAACATTTCACTAAAATATTCACCAAAAATACAAATTCCACCGGAATCCAATGGGAACTGCTGTGTCTCGTTCAGCCAGTATAGGACCACATTTGGGAGAAATTTCGAGTCAATCGGTCCAAAGACCTGGAAGCTATTGAAAAAATCGCTAGACGTTTTCATGAAAAATGGCAACATTTCACTAAAATATTCACCAAAAATACAAATTTCACCGGAATCCAATGGGAACTGCTGTGTCTCGTTCAGCCAGTATAGGACCACATTTGGGAGAAATTTCGAGTCAATCGGTCCAAAGACCTGGAAGCTATTGAAAAAATCGGCCGCCGTTTTCATGAAAAATGGCAACATTTCACTAAAATATTCACCAAAAATACAAATTCCACCGGAATCCAATGGGAACTGCTGTGTCTCGTTCAGCCAGTATAGGACCACATTTGGGAGAAATTTCGAGTCAATCGGTCCAAAGACCTGGAAGCTATTGAAAAAATCGGCCGCCGTTTTCATGAAAAATGGCAACATTTCACTAAAATATTCACCAAAAATACAAATTCCACCGGAATCCAATGGGAACTGCTGTGTCTCGTTCAGCCAGTATAGGACCACATTTGGGAGAAATTTCGAGTCAATCGGTCCAAAGACCTGGAAGCTATTGAAAAAATCGCTAGACGTTTTCATGAAAAATGGCAACATTTCACTAAAATATTCACCAAAAATACAAATTCCACCGGAATCCAATGGGAACTGCTGTGTCTCGTTCAGCCAGTATAGGACCACATTTGGGAGAAATTTCGAGTCAATCGGTCTAAAGACCTGGAAGCTATTGAAAAAATCGGCCGACGTTTTCATGAAAAATGGCAACATTTCACTAAAATATTCACCAAAAATACAAATTTCACCGGAATCCAATGGGAACTGCTGTGTCTCGTTCAGCCAGTATAGGACCACATTTTCGAGATATTTCGAGTCAATCGGCCCAAAGACCTGGAAGCTATTGAAAAACTCGTCCGACGTTTTCATGAAAAATGGCCACATTTCACTAAAATATTCACCAAAAATACAAATTCCACCGGAATCCAATGGGAACTGCTGTGTCTCGTTCAGCCAGTATAGGACCACATTTGGGAGAAATTTCGAGTCAATCGGTCCAAAGACCTGGAAGCTATTGAAAAAATCGGCCGACGTTTTCATGAAAAATGGCAACATTTCACTAAAATATTCACCAAAAATACAAATTTCACCGGAATCCAATGGGAACTGCTGTGTCTCGTTCCGCCAGTATAGGACCACATTTGGGAGAAATTTCGAGTCAATCGGTCCAAAGACCTGGAAGCTATTGAAAAAATCGGCCGCCGTTTTCATGAAAAATGGCAACATTTCACTAAAATATTCACCAAAAATACAAATTCCACCGGAATCCAATGGGAACTGCTGTGTCTCGTTCAGCCAGTATAGGACCACATTTGGGAGAAATTTCGAGTCAATCGGTCCAAAGACCTGGAAGCTATTGAAAAAACTCGGCAGACGTTTTCATGAAAAATGGCAACATTTCACTAAAATATTCACCAAAAATACAAATTCCACCGGAATCCAATGGGAACTGCTGTGTCTCGTTCAGCCAGTATAGGACCACATTTGGGAGAAATTTCGAGTCAATCGGTCCAAAGACCTGGAAGCTATTGAAAAAATCGCTAGACGTTTTCATGAAAAATGGCAACATTTCACTAAAATATTCACCAAAAATACAAATTCCACCCGAATCCAACGGGAACTGCTGTGTCTCGTTCAGCCAGTATAGGACCACATTTGGGAGAAATTTCGAGTCAATCGGTCCAAAGACCTGGAAGCTATTGAAAAAATCGGCCGACGTTTTCATGAAAAATGGCAACATTTCACTAAAATATTCACCAAAAATACAAATTTCACCGGAATCCAATGGGAACTGCTGTGTCTCGTTCCGCCAGTATAGGACCACATTTGGGAGAAATTTCGAGTCAATCGGTCCAAAGACCTGGAAGCTATTGAAAAAATCGCTAGACGTTTTCATGAAAAATGGCAACATTTCACTAAAATATTCACCAAAAATACAAATTCCACCGGAATCCAATGGGAACTGCTGTGTCTCGTTCAGCCAGTATAGGACCACATTTGGGAGAAATTTCGAGTCAATCGGTCTAAAGACCTGGAAGCTATTGAAAAAATCGGCCGACGTTTTCATGAAAAATGGCAACATTTCACTAAAATATTCACCAAAAATACAAATTTCACCGGAATCCAATGGGAACTGCTGTGTCTCGTTCAGCCAGTATAGGACCACATTTTCGAGATATTTCGAGTCAATCGGCCCAAAGACCTGGAAGCTATTGAAAAACTCGTCCGACGTTTTCATGAAAAATGGCCACATTTCACTAAAATATTCACCAAAAATACAAATTCCACCGGAATCCAATGGGAACTGCTGTGTCTCGTTCAGCCAGTATAGGACCACATTTGGGAGAAATTTCGAGTCAATCGGTCCAAAGACCTGGAAGCTATTGAAAAAATCGGCCGACGTTTTCATGAAAAATGGCAACATTTCACTAAAATATTCACCAAAAATACAAATTTCACCGGAATCCAATGGGAACTGCTGTGTCTCGTTCCGCCAGTATAGGACCACATTTGGGAGAAATTTCGAGTCAATCGGTCCAAAGACCTGGAAGCTATTGAAAAAATCGGCCGCCGTTTTCATGAAAAATGGCAACATTTCACTAAAATATTCACCAAAAATACAAATTCCACCGGAATCCAATGGGAACTGCTGTGTCTCGTTCAGCCAGTATAGGACCACATTTGGGAGAAATTTCGAGTCAATCGGTCCAAAGACCTGGAAGCTATTGAAAAAACTCGGCAGACGTTTTCATGAAAAATGGCAACATTTCACTAAAATATTCACCAAAAATACAAATTCCACCGGAATCCAATGGGAACTGCTGTGTCTCGTTCAGCCAGTATAGGACCACATTTGGGAGAAATTTCGAGTCAATCGGTCCAAAGACCTGGAAGCTATTGAAAAAATCGCTAGACGTTTTCATGAAAAATGGCAACATTTCACTAAAATATTCACCAAAAATACAAATTCCACCCGAATCCAATGGGAACTGCTGTGTCTCGTTCAGCCAGTATAGGACCACATTTGGGAGAAATTTCGAGTCAATCGGTCCAAAGACCTGGAAGCTATTGAAAAAATCGGCCGACGTTTTCATGAAAAATGGCAACATTTCACTAAAATATTCACCAAAAATACAAATTCCACCGGAATCCAATGGGAACTGCTGTGTCTCGTTCAGCCAGTATAGGACCACATTTGGGAGAAATTTCGAGTCAATCGGTCCAAAGACCTGGAAGCTATTGAAAAAATCGCTAGACGTTTTCATGAAAAATGGCAACATTTCACTAAAATATTCACCAAAAATACAAATTCCACCGGAATCCAATGGGAACTGCTGTGTCTCGTTCAGCCATTATAGGACCACATTTGGGAGAAATTTCGAGTCAATCGGTCCAAAGACCTGGAAGCTATTGAAAAAATCAGTAGACGTTTTCATGAAAAATGGCAACATTTCACTAAAATATTCACCAAAAATACAAATTCCACCGGAATCCAATGGGAACTGCTGTGTCTCGTTCAGCCAGTATAGGACCACGTTTGGGAGAAATTTCGAGTCAATCGGTCCAAAGACCTGGAAGCTATTGAAAAAATCGCTAGACGTTTTCATGAAAAATGGCAACATTTCACTAAAATATTCACCAAAAATACAAATTCCACCGGAATCCAATGGGAACTGCTGTGTCTCGTTCAACCAGTATAGGACCACGTTTGGGAGAAATTTCGAGTCAATCGGTCCAAAGACCTAGAAGCTATTGAAAAAATCGGCCGACGTTTTAATGAAAAATGAACACTTTTCACTAAAATATTCACCAAAAATACAAATTCCACCGGAATCCAATGGGAACTACTGTGTCTCGTTCAGCCAGTATAGGACCACATTTGGGAGAAATTTCGAGTCAATCGGTCCAAAGACCTGGAAGCTATTGAAAAAATCGCTAGACGTTTTCATGAAAAATGAACACTTTTCACTAAAATATTCACCAAAAATACAAATTCCACCGGAATCCAATGGGAACTGCTGTGTCTCGTTCAGCCAGTATAGGACCACATTTGGGAGAAATTTCGAGTCAATCGGTCCAAAGACCTGGAAGCTATTGAAAAAATCGGCCGACGTTTTAATGAAAAATGAACACTTTTCATTAAAATATTCACCAAAAATACAAATTCCACCGGAATCCAATGGGAACTGCTGTGTCTCGTTCAGCCAGTATAGGACCACAATTGAGAGAAATTTCGAGTCAATCGGTCCAAAGACCTGGAAGCTATTGAAAAAATCGGCCGACGTTTTAATGAAAAATGGCAACATTTCACTAAAATATTCACCAAAAATACAAATTCCACCGGAATCCAATGGCAACTGCTGTGTCTCGTTCAGCCAGTATAGGACCACATTTGGGAGAAATTTCGAGTCAATCGGTCCAAAGACCTGGAAGCTATTGAAAAAATCGGCCGACGTTTTCATGAAAAATGAACACTTTTCACTAAAATATTCACCAAAAATGCAAATTCCACCGGAATCCAATGGGAATTGCTGTGTCTCATTCAGCCAGTATAGGACCACATTTGGGAGAAATTTCGAGTCAATCGGTCCAAAGACCTGGAAGCTATTGAAAAAATCAGTAGACGTTTTCATGAAAAATGGCAACATTTCACTAAAATATTCACCAAAAATACAAATTCCACCGGAATCCAATGGGAACTGCTGTGTCTCGTTCAGCCAGTATAGGACCACATTTGGGAGAAATTTCGAGTCAATCGGTCCAAAGACCTGGAAGCTATTGAAAAAACTCGGCCGACGTTTTAATGAAAAATGGCAACATTTCACTAAAATATTCACCAAAAATACAAATTTCACCGGAATCCAAGGGAACTGCTGTGTCTCGTTCAGCCAGTATAGGACCACATTTGGGAGAAATTTTGAGTCAATCGGTCCAAAGACCTGGAAGCTATTGAAAAAATCAGTAGACGTTTTCATGAAAAATGGCAACATTTCACTAAAATATTCACCAAAAATACAAATTCCACCGGAATCCAATGGGAACTGCTGTGTCTCGTTCAGCCAGTATAGGACCACGTTTGGGAGAAATTTCGAGTCAATCGGTGCAAAGACCTGGAAGCTATTGAAAAAATCGGCCGACGTTTTCATGAAAAATGAACACTTTTCACTAAAATATTCACCAAAAATACAAATTCCACCGGAATCCAATGGGAACTGCTGTGTCTCGTTCAGCCAGTATAGGACCACATTTGGGAGAAATTTCGAGTTAATCGGTCCGAAGACCTGGAAGCTATTGAAAAAATCGCTAGACGTTTTCATGAAAAATGGCAACATTTCACTAAAATATTCACCAAAAATACAAATTCCACCGGAATCCAATGGGAACTGCTGTGTCTCATTCAGCCAGTATAGGACCACATTTGGGAGAAATTTCGAGTCAATCGGTCCAAAGACCTGGAAGCTATTGAAAAAATCGCTAGGCGTTTTCATGAAAAATGAACACTTTTCACTAAAATATTCACCAAAAATACAAATTCCACCGGAATCCAATGGGAACTGCTGTGTCTTGTTCAGCCAGTATAGGACCACATTTGGGAGAAATTTCGAGTCAATCGGTCCAAAGACCTGGAAGCTATTGAAAAAATCGGCCGACGTTTTCATGAAAAATGGCAACATTTCACTAAAATATTCACCAAAAATACAAATTCCACCGGAATCCAATGGGAACTGCTGTGTCTCGTTCAGCCAGTATAGGACCACATTTGGGAGAAATTTCGAGTCAATCGGTCCAAAGACCTGGAAGCTATTGAAAAAATCGGCCGACGTTTTAATGAAAAATGGCAACATTTCACTAAAATATTCACCAAAAATACAAATTCCACCGGAATCCAATGGGAATTGCTGTGTCTCGTTCAGCCAGTATAGGACCACATTTGGGAGAAATTTCGAGTCAATCTGTCCAAAGACCTGGAAGCTATTGAAAAAATCGGTCGACGTTTTATTGAAAAATGGCAACATTTCACTAAAATATTCACCAAAAATACAAATTCCACCGGAATCCAATGGGAACTGCTGTGTCTCGTTCAGCCAGTATAGGACCACATTTGGGAGAAATTTCGAGTCAATCGGTCCAAAGACCTGGAAGCTATTGAAAAAATCGGCCGACGTTTTAATGAAAAATCGCAACATTTCACTAAAATATTCACCAAAAATACAAATTCCACCGGAATCCAATGGGAACTGCTGTGTCTCGTTCAGCCATTATAGGACCATATTTGGGAGAAATTTCGAGTCAATCGGTCCAAAGACTTGGAAGCTATTGAAAAAATCGGCCGACGTTTTAATGAAAAATGGCAACATTTCACTAAAATATTCACCAAAAATACAAATTCCACCGGAATCCAATGGCAACTGCTGTGTCTCGTTCAGCCAGTATAGGACCACATTTGGGAGAAATTTCGAGTCAATCGGTCCAAAGACCTGAAAGCTATTGAAAAAATCGGCCGACGTTTTAATGAAAAATGGCAACATTTCACTAAAATATTCACCAAAAATACAAATTCCACCGGAATCCAATGGGAACTGCTGTGTCTCGTTCAGCCAGTATAGGACCACATTTGGGAGAAATTTCGAGTCAATCGGTCCAAAGACCTGGAAGCTATTGAAAAAATCGGCCGACGTTTTCATGAAAAATGAACACTTTTCACTAAAATATTCACCAAAAATACAAATTCCACCAGAATCCAATGGGAACTGCTGTGTCTCATTCAGCCAGTATAGGACCACATTTGGGAGAAATTTCGAGTCAATCGGTCCAAAGACCTGGAAGCTATTGAAAAAATCAGTAGACGTTTTCATGAAAAATGGCAACATTTCACTAAAATATTCACCAAAAATACAAATTCCACCGGAATCCAATGGGAACTGCTGTGTCTCGTTCAGCCAGTATAGGACCACATTTGGGAGAAATTTCGAGTCAATCGGTCCAAAGACCTGGAAGCTATTGAAAAAATCGGCCGACGTTTTAATGAAAAATGGCAACATTTCACTAAAATATTCACCAAAAATACAAATTCCACCGGAATCCAATGGGAACTGCTGTGTCTCGTTCAGCCAGTATAGGACCACATTTGGGAGAAATTTCGAGTCAATCGGTCCAAAGACCTGGAAGCTATTGAAAAAATCGGCCGACGTTTTCATGAAAAATGAACACTTTTCACTAAAATATTCACCAAAAATACAAATTCCACCGGAATCCAATGGGAACTGCTGTGTCTAATTCAGCCAGTATAGGACCACATTTGGGAGAAATTTCGAGTCAATCGGTCCAAAGACCTGGAAGCTATTGAAAAAATCAGTAGACGTTTTCATGAAAAATGGCAACATTTCACTAAAATATTCACCAAAAATACAAATTCCACCGGAATCCAATGGGAACTGCTGTGTCTCGTTCAGCCAGTATAGGACCACATTTGGGAGAAATTTCGAGTCAATCGGTCCAAAGACCTGGAAGCTATTGAAAAAACTCGGCCGACGTTTTAATGAAAAATGAACACTTTTCACTAAAATATTCACCAAAAATACAAATTCCACCGGAATCCAATGGGAACTGATGTGTCTCATTCAGCCAGTATAGGACCACATTTGGGAGAAATTTTGAGTCAATCGGTCCAAAGACCTGGAAGCTATTGAAAAAATCGCTAGGCGTTTTCATGAAAAATGAACACTTTTCACTAAAATATTCACCAAAAATACAAATTCCACCGGAATCCAATGGGAACTGCTGTGTCTTGTTCAGCCAGTATAGGACCACATTTGGGAGAAATTTCGAGTCAATCGGTCCAAAGACCTGGAAGCTATTGAAAAAATCGGCCGACGTTTTCATGAAAAATGGCAACATTTCACTAAAATATTCACCAAAAATACAAATTCCACCGGAATCCAATGGGAACTGCTGTGTCTCGTTCAGCCAGTATGGGACCACATTTGGGAGAAATTTCGAGTCAATCGGTCCAAAGACCTGGAAGCTATTGAAAAAATCGGCCGACGTTTTAATGAAAAATGGCAACATTTCACTAAAATATTCACCAAAAATACAAATTCCACCGGAATCCAATGGGAACTGCTGTGTCTCGTTCAGCCAGTATAGGACCACATTTGGGAGAAATTTCGAGTCAATCGGTCCAAAGACCTGGAAGCTATTGAAAAAATCGGCCGACGTTTTCATTAAAAATGAACACTTTTCACTAAAATATTCACCAAAAATACAAATTCCACCGGAATCCAATGGGCACTGCTGTGTCTAATTCAGCCAGTATAGGACCACATTTGGGAGAAATTTCGAGTCAATCGGTCCAAAGACCTGGAAGCTATTGAAAAAATCAGTAGACGTTTTCATGAAAAATGGCAACATTTCACTAAAATATTCACCAAAAATACAAATTCCACCGGAATCCAATGGGAACTGCTGTGTCTCGTTCAGCCAGTATAGGACCACATTTGGGAGAAATTTCGAGTCAATCGGTCCAAAGACCTGGAAGCTATTGAAAAAACTCGGCCGACGTTTTAATGAAAAATGAACACTTTTCACTAAAATATTCACCAAAAATACAAATTCCACCGGAATCCAATGGGAACTGCTGTGTCTCGTTCAGCCAGTATAGGACCACATTTGGGAGAAATTTCGAGTCAATCGGTCCAAAGACCTGGAAGCTATTGAAAAAATCGGCCGACGTTTTAATGAAAAATGAACACTTTTCACTAAAATATTCACCAAAAATACAAATTTCACCGGAATCCAATGGGAACTGCTGTGTCTCGTTCAGCCAGTATAGGACCACATCTGGGAGAAATTTCGAGATAATCGGTCCAAAAACCTAGAAGCTATTGAAAAAATCGGCCGACGTTTTCATGAAAAATGGCAACATTTCACTAAAATATTCACCAAAAATACAAATTCCACCGGAATCCAATGGGAACTGCTGTGTCTCGTTCAGCCAGTATAGGACCACGTTTGGGAGAAATTTCGAGTCAATCGGTCCAAAGACCTGGAAGCTATTGAAAAAATCAGTAGACGTTTTCATGAAAAATGGCAACATTTCACTAAAATATTCACCAAAAATACAAATTCCACCGGAATCCAATGGGATCTGCTGTGTCTCGTTCATCCAGTATAGGACCACGTTTGGGAGAAATTTCGAGTCAATCGGTCCAACGACCTGGAAGCTATTGAAAAAATCGGTAGACGTTTTCATGAAAAATGGCAACATTTCACTAAAATATTCACCAAAAATACAAATTCCACCGGAATCCAATGGGAACTGCTGTGTTTGGTTCAGCCAGTATAGGACCACATTTGGGAGAAATTTCGAGTCAATCGGTCCAAAGACCTGGAAGCTATTGAAAAATTCAGTAGACGTTTTCATGAAAAATGGCAACATTTCACTAAAATATTCACCAAAAATACAAATTCCACCGGAATCCAATGGGAACTGCTGTGTCTCGTTCAGCCAGTATAGGACCACATTTGGGAGAAATTTCGAGTCAATCGGTCCAAAGACCTGGAAGCTATTGAAAAAATCGCTAGACGTTTTCATGAAAAATGGCAACATTTCACTAAAATATTCACCAAAAATACAAATTTCACCGGAATCCAATGGGAACTGCTGTGTCTCGTTCAGCCAGTATAGGACCACATTTGGGAGAAATTTCGAGTCAATCGGTCCAAAGACCTGGAAGCTATTGAAAAAATCGGCCGCCGTTTTCATGAAAAATGGCAACATTTCACTAAAATATTCACCAAAAATACAAATTCCACCGGAATCCAATGGGAACTGCTGTGTCTCGTTCAGCCAGTATAGGACCACATTTGGGAGAAATTTCGAGTCAATCGGTCCAAAGACCTGGAAGCTATTGAAAAAATCGGCCGCCGTTTTCATGAAAAATGGCAACATTTCACTAAAATATTCACCAAAAATACAAATTCCACCGGAATCCAATGGGAACTGCTGTGTCTCGTTCAGCCAGTATAGGACCACATTTGGGAGAAATTTCGAGTCAATCGGTCCAAAGACCTGGAAGCTATTGAAAAAATCGCTAGACGTTTTCATGAAAAATGGCAACATTTCACTAAAATATTCACCAAAAATACAAATTCCACCGGAATCCAATGGGAACTGCTGTGTCTCGTTCAGCCAGTATAGGACCACATTTGGGAGAAATTTCGAGTCAATCGGTCTAAAGACCTGGAAGCTATTGAAAAAATCGGCCGACGTTTTCATGAAAAATGGCAACATTTCACTAAAATATTCACCAAAAATACAAATTTCACCGGAATCCAATGGGAACTGCTGTGTCTCGTTCAGCCAGTATAGGACCACATTTTCGAGATATTTCGAGTCAATCGGCCCAAAGACCTGGAAGCTATTGAAAAACTCGTCCGACGTTTTCATGAAAAATGGCCACATTTCACTAAAATATTCACCAAAAATACAAATTCCACCGGAATCCAATGGGAACTGCTGTGTCTCGTTCAGCCAGTATAGGACCACATTTGGGAGAAATTTCGAGTCAATCGGTCCAAAGACCTGGAAGCTATTGAACAAATCGGCCGACGTTTTCATGAAAAATGGCAACATTTCACTAAAATATTCACCAAAAATACAAATTTCACCGGAATCCAATGGGAACTGCTGTGTCTCGTTCCGCCAGTATAGGACCACATTTGGGAGAAATTTCGAGTCAATCGGTCCAAAGACCTGGAAGCTATTGAAAAAATCGGCCGACGTTTTCATGAAAAATGGCAACATTTCACTAAAATATTCACCAAAAATACAAATTCCACCGGAATCCAATGGGAACTGCTGTGTCTCGTTCAGCCAGTATAGGACCACATTTGGGAGAAATTTCGAGTCAATCGGTCCAAAGACCTGGAAGCTATTGAAAAAACTCGGCAGACGTTTTCATGAAAAATGGCAACATTTCACTAAAATATTCACCAAAAATACAAATTCCACCGGAATCCAATGGGAACTGCTGTGTCTCGTTCAGCCAGTATAGGACCACATTTGGGAGAAATTTCGAGTCAATCGGTCCAAAGACCTGGAAGCTATTGAAAAAATCGCTAGACGTTTTCATGAAAAATGGCAACATTTCACTAAAATATTCACCAAAAATACAAATTCCACCCGAATCCAATGGGAACTGCTGTGTCTCGTTCAGCCAGTATAGGACCACATTTGGGAGAAATTTCGAGTCAATCGGTCCAAAGACCTGGAAGCTATTGAAAAAATCGGCCGACGTTTTCATGAAAAATGGCAACATTTCACTAAAATATTCACCAAAAATACAAATTTCACCGGAATCCAATGGGAACTGCTGTGTCTCGTTCCGCCAGTATAGGACCACATTTGGGAGAAATTTCGAGTCAATCGGTCCAAAGACCTGGAAGCTATTGAAAAAATCGGCCGACGTTTTCATGAAAAATGGCAACATTTCACTAAAATATTCACCAAAAATACAAATTCCACCCGAATCCAATGGGAACTGCTGTGTCTCGTTCAGCCAGTATAGGACCACATTTGGGAGAAATTTCGAGTCAATCGGTCCAAAGACCTGGAAGCTATTGAAAAAACTCGGCCGACGTTTTCATGAAAAATGGCAACATTTCACTAAAATATTCACCAAAAATACAAATTCCACCGGAATCCAATGGGAACTGCTGTGTCTCGTTCAGCCAGTATAGGACCACATTTGGGAGAAATTTCGAGTCAATCGGTCCAAAGACCTGGAAGCTATTGAAAAAATCGCTAGACGTTTTCATGAAAAATGGCAACATTTCACTAAAATATTCACCAAAAATACAAATTCCACCGGAATCCAATGGGAACTGCTGTGTCTCGTTCAGCCAGTATAGGACCACATTTGGGAGAAATTTCGAGTCAATCGGTCCAAAGACCTGGAAGCTATTGAAAAAATCAGTAGACGTTTTCATGAAAAATGGCAACATTTCACTAAAATATTCACCAAAAATACAAATTCCACCGGAATCCAATGGGAACTGCTGTGTCTCGTTCAGCCAGTATAGGACCACGTTTGGGAGAAATTTCGAGTCAATCGGTCCAAAGACCTGGAAGCTATTGAAAAAATCGCTAGACGTTTTCATGAAAAATGGCAACATTTCACTAAAATATTCACCAAAAATACAAATTCCACCGGAATCCAATGGGAACTGCTGTGTCTCGTTCAACCAGTATAGGACCACGTTTGGGAGAAATTTCGAGTCAATCGGTCCAAAGACCTAGAAGCTATTGAAAAAATCGGCCGACGTTTTAATGAAAAATGAACACTTTTCACTAAAATATTCACCAAAAATACAAATTCCACCGGAATCCAATGGGAACTACTGTGTCTCGTTCAGCCAGTATATGACCACATTTGGGAGAAATTTCGAGTCAATCGGTCCAAAGACCTGGAAGCTATTGAAAAAACTAGGCCGACGTTTTAATGAAAAATGGCAACATTTCACTAAAATATTCACCAAAAATACAAATTCCACCGGAATCCAATGGGAACTGCTGTGTCTCGTTCAGCCAGTATAGGACCACATTTGGGAGAAATTTCGAGTCAATCGGTCCAAAGACCTGGAAGCTATTGAAAAAATCGCTAGACGTTTTCATGAAAAATGAACACTTTTCACTAAAATATTCACCAAAAATACAAATTCCACCGGAATCCAATGGGAACTGCTGTGTCTCGTTCAGCCAGTATAGGACCACATTTGGGAGAAATTTCGAGTCAATCGGTCCAAAGACCTGGAAGCTATTGAAAAAATCGGCCGACGTTTTAATGAAAAATGAACACTTTTCATTAAAATATTCACCAAAAATACAAATTCCACCGGAATCCAATGGGAACTGCTGTGTCTCGTTCAGCCAGTATAGGACCACAATTGAGAGAAATTTCGAGTCAATCGGTCCAAAGACCTGGAAGCTATTGAAAAAATCGGCCGACGTTTTAATGAAAAATGGCAACATTTCACTAAAATATTCACCAAAAATACAAATTCCACCGGAATCCAATGGCAACTGCTGTGTCTCGTTCAGCCAGTATAGGACCACATTTGGGAGAAATTTCGAGTCAATCGGTCCAAAGACCTGGAAGCTATTGAAAAAATCGGCCGACGTTTTCATGAAAAATGAACACTTTTCACTAAAATATTCACCAAAAATGCAAATTCCACCGGAATCCAATGGGAATTGCTGTGTCTCATTCAGCCAGTATAGGACCACATTTGGGAGAAATTTCGAGTCAATCGGTCCAAAGACCTGGAAGCTATTGAAAAAATCAGTAGACGTTTTCATGAAAAATGGCAACATTTCACTAAAATATTCACCAAAAATACAAATTCCACCGGAATCCAATGGGAACTGCTGTGTCTCGTTCAGCCAGTATAGGACCACATTTGGGAGAAATTTCGAGTCAATCGGTCCAAAGACCTGGAAGCTATTGAAAAAACTCGGCCGACGTTTTAATGAAAAATGGCAACATTTCACTAAAATATTCACCAAAAATACAAATTTCACCGGAATCCAAGGGAACTGCTGTGTCTCGTTCAGCCAGTATAGGACCACATTTGGGAGAAATTTTGAGTCAATCGGTCCAAAGACCTGGAAGCTATTGAAAAAATCAGTAGACGTTTTCATGAAAAATGGCAACATTTCACTAAAATATTCACCAAAAATACAAATTCCACCGGAATCCAATGGGAACTGCTGTGTCTCGTTCAGCCAGTATAGGACCACGTTTGGGAGAAATTTCGAGTCAATCGGTGCAAAGACCTGGAAGCTATTGAAAAAATCGGCCGACGTTTTCATGAAAAATGAACACTTTTCACTAAAATATTCACCAAAAATACAAATTCCACCGGAATCCAATGGGAACTGCTGTGTCTCGTTCAGCCAGTATAGGACCACATTTGGGAGAAATTTCGAGTTAATCGGTCCGAAGACCTGGAAGCTATTGAAAAAATCGCTAGACGTTTTCATGAAAAATGGCAACATTTCACTAAAATATTCACCAAAAATACAAATTCCACCGGAATCCAATGGGAACTGCTGTGTCTCATTCAGCCAGTATAGGACCACATTTGGGAGAAATTTCGAGTCAATCGGTCCAAAGACCTGGAAGCTATTGAAAAAATCGCTAGGCGTTTTCATGAAAAATGAACACTTTTCACTAAAATATTCACCAAAAATACAAATTCCACCGGAATCCAATGGGAACTGCTGTGTCTTGTTCAGCCAGTATAGGACCACATTTGGGAGAAATTTCGAGTCAATCGGTCCAAAGACCTGGAAGCTATTGAAAAAATCGGCCGACGTTTTCATGAAAAATGGCAACATTTCACTAAAATATTCACCAAAAATACAAATTCCACCCGAATCCAATGGGAACTGCTGTGTCTCGTTCAGCCAGTATAGGACCACATTTGGGAGAAATTTCGAGTCAATCGGTCCAAAGACCTGGAAGCTATTGAAAAAATCGGCCGACGTTTTCATGAAAAATGGCAACATTTCACTAAAATATTCACCAAAAATACAAATTTCACCGGAATCCAATGGGAACTGCTGTGTCTCGTTCCGCCAGTATAGGACCACATTTGGGAGAAATTTCGAGTCAATCGGTCCAAAGACCTGGAAGCTATTGAAAAAATCGGCCGACGTTTTCATGAAAAATGGCAACATTTCACTAAAATATTCACCAAAAATACAAATTCCACCCGAATCCAATGGGAACTGCTGTGTCTCGTTCAGCCAGTATAGGACCACATTTGGGAGAAATTTCGAGTCAATCGGTCCAAAGACCTGGAAGCTATTGAAAAAACTCGGCCGACGTTTTCATGAAAAATGGCAACATTTCACTAAAATATTCACCAAAAATACAAATTCCACCGGAATCCAATGGGAACTGCTGTGTCTCGTTCAGCCAGTATAGGACCACATTTGGGAGAAATTTCGAGTCAATCGGTCCAAAGACCTGGAAGCTATTGAAAAAATCGCTAGACGTTTTCATGAAAAATGGCAACATTTCACTAAAATATTCACCAAAAATACAAATTCCACCGGAATCCAATGGGAACTGCTGTGTCTCGTTCAGCCAGTATAGGACCACATTTGGGAGAAATTTCGAGTCAATCGGTCCAAAGACCTGGAAGCTATTGAAAAAATCAGTAGACGTTTTCATGAAAAATGGCAACATTTCACTAAAATATTCACCAAAAATACAAATTCCACCGGAATCCAATGGGAACTGCTGTGTCTCGTTCAGCCAGTATAGGACCACGTTTGGGAGAAATTTCGAGTCAATCGGTCCAAAGACCTGGAAGCTATTGAAAAAATCGCTAGACGTTTTCATGAAAAATGGCAACATTTCACTAAAATATTCACCAAAAATACAAATTCCACCGGAATCCAATGGGAACTGCTGTGTCTCGTTCAACCAGTATAGGACCACGTTTGGGAGAAATTTCGAGTCAATCGGTCCAAAGACCTAGAAGCTATTGAAAAAATCGGCCGACGTTTTAATGAAAAATGAACACTTTTCACTAAAATATTCACCAAAAATACAAATTCCACCGGAATCCAATGGGAACTACTGTGTCTCGTTCAGCCAGTATATGACCACATTTGGGAGAAATTTCGAGTCAATCGGTCCAAAGACCTGGAAGCTATTGAAAAAACTAGGCCGACGTTTTAATGAAAAATGGCAACATTTCACTAAAATATTCACCAAAAATACAAATTCCACCGGAATCCAATGGGAACTGCTGTGTCTCGTTCAGCCAGTATAGGACCACATTTGGGAGAAATTTCGAGTCAATCGGTCCAAAGACCTGGAAGCTATTGAAAAAATCGCTAGACGTTTTCATGAAAAATGAACACTTTTCACTAAAATATTCACCAAAAATACAAATTCCACCGGAATCCAATGGGAACTGCTGTGTCTCGTTCAGCCAGTATAGGACCACATTTGGGAGAAATTTCGAGTCAATCGGTCCAAAGACCTGGAAGCTATTGAAAAAATCGGCCGACGTTTTAATGAAAAATGAACACTTTTCATTAAAATATTCACCAAAAATACAAATTCCACCGGAATCCAATGGGAACTGCTGTGTCTCGTTCAGCCAGTATAGGACCACAATTGAGAGAAATTTCGAGTCAATCGGTCCAAAGACCTGGAAGCTATTGAAAAAATCGGCCGACGTTTTAATGAAAAATGGCAACATTTCACTAAAATATTCACCAAAAATACAAATTCCACCGGAATCCAATGGCAACTGCTGTGTCTCGTTCAGCCAGTATAGGACCACATTTGGGAGAAATTTCGAGTCAATCGGTCCAAAGACCTGGAAGCTATTGAAAAAATCGGCCGACGTTTTCATGAAAAATGAACACTTTTCACTAAAATATTCACCAAAAATGCAAATTCCACCGGAATCCAATGGGAATTGCTGTGTCTCATTCAGCCAGTATAGGACCACATTTGGGAGAAATTTCGAGTCAATCGGTCCAAAGACCTGGAAGCTATTGAAAAAATCAGTAGACGTTTTCATGAAAAATGGCAACATTTCACTAAAATATTCACCAAAAATACAAATTCCACCGGAATCCAATGGGAACTGCTGTGTCTCGTTCAGCCAGTATAGGACCACATTTGGGAGAAATTTCGAGTCAATCGGTCCAAAGACCTGGAAGCTATTGAAAAAACTCGGCCGACGTTTTAATGAAAAATGGCAACATTTCACTAAAATATTCACCAAAAATACAAATTTCACCGGAATCCAAGGGAACTGCTGTGTCTCGTTCAGCCAGTATAGGACCACATTTGGGAGAAATTTTGAGTCAATCGGTCCAAAGACCTGGAAGCTATTGAAAAAATCAGTAGACGTTTTCATGAAAAATGGCAACATTTCACTAAAATATTCACCAAAAATACAAATTCCACCGGAATCCAATGGGAACTGCTGTGTCTCGTTCAGCCAGTATAGGACCACGTTTGGGAGAAATTTCGAGTCAATCGGTGCAAAGACCTGGAAGCTATTGAAAAAATCGGCCGACGTTTTCATGAAAAATGAACACTTTTCACTAAAATATTCACCAAAAATACAAATTCCACCGGAATCCAATGGGAACTGCTGTGTCTCGTTCAGCCAGTATAGGACCACATTTGGGAGAAATTTCGAGTTAATCGGTCCGAAGACCTGGAAGCTATTGAAAAAATCGCTAGACGTTTTCATGAAAAATGGCAACATTTCACTAAAATATTCACCAAAAATACAAATTCCACCGGAATCCAATGGGAACTGCTGTGTCTCATTCAGCCAGTATAGGACCACATTTGGGAGAAATTTCGAGTCAATCGGTCCAAAGACCTGGAAGCTATTGAAAAAATCGCTAGGCGTTTTCATGAAAAATGAACACTTTTCACTAAAATATTCACCAAAAATACAAATTCCACCGGAATCCAATGGGAACTGCTGTGTCTTGTTCAGCCAGTATAGGACCACATTTGGGAGAAATTTCGAGTCAATCGGTCCAAAGACCTGGAAGCTATTGAAAAAATCGGCCGACGTTTTCATGAAAAATGGCAACATTTCACTAAAATATTCACCAAAAATACAAATTCCACCGGAATCCAATGGGAACTGCTGTGTCTCGTTCAGCCAGTATAGGACCACATTTGGGAGAAATTTCGAGTCAATCGGTCCAAAGACCTGGAAGCTATTGAAAAAATCGGCCGACGTTTTAATGAAAAATCGCAACATTTCACTAAAATATTCACCAAAAATACAAATTCCACCGGAATCCAATGGGAACTGCTGTGTCTCGTTCAGCCATTATAGGACCATATTTGGGAGAAATTTCGAGTCAATCGGTCCAAAGACTTGGAAGCTATTGAAAAAATCGGCCGACGTTTTAATGAAAAATGGCAACATTTCACTAAAATATTCACCAAAAATACAAATTCCACCGGAATCCAATGGCAACTGCTGTGTCTCGTTCAGCCAGTATAGGACCACATTTGGGAGAAATTTCGAGTCAATCGGTCCAAAGACCTGAAAGCTATTGAAAAAATCGGCCGACGTTTTAATGAAAAATGGCAACATTTCACTAAAATATTCACCAAAAATACAAATTCCACCGGAATCCAATGGGAACTGCTGTGTCTCGTTCAGCCAGTATAGGACCACATTTGGGAGAAATTTCGAGTCAATCGGTCCAAAGACCTGGAAGCTATTGAAAAAATCGGCCGACGTTTTCATGAAAAATGAACACTTTTCACTAAAATATTCACCAAAAATACAAATTCCACCAGAATCCAATGGGAACTGCTGTGTCTCATTCAGCCAGTATAGGACCACATTTGGGAGAAATTTCGAGTCAATCGGTCCAAAGACCTGGAAGCTATTGAAAAAATCAGTAGACGTTTTCATGAAAAATGGCAACATTTCACTAAAATATTCACCAAAAATACAAATTCCACCGGAATCCAATGGGAACTGCTGTGTCTCGTTCAGCCAGTATAGGACCACATTTGGGAGAAATTTCGAGTCAATCGGTCCAAAGACCTGGAAGCTATTGAAAAAATCAGTAGACGTTTTCATGAAAAATGGCAACATTTCACTAAAATATTCACCAAAAATACAAATTCCACCGGAATCCAATGGGAACTGCTGTGTCTCGTTCAGCCAGTATAGGACCACATTTGGGAGAAATTTCGAGTCAATCGGTCCAAAGACCTGGAAGCTATTGAAAAAATCGGCCGACGTTTTCATGAAAAATGGCAACATTTCACTAAAATATTCACCAAAAATACAAATTCCACCGGAATCCAATGGGAACTGCTGTGTCTCGTTCAGCCAGTATGGGACCACATTTGGGAGAAATTTCGAGTCAATCGGTCCAAAGACCTGGAAGCTATTGAAAAAATCGGCCGACGTTTTCATGAAAAATGGCTACATTTCACGAAAATATTCACCAAAAATACAAATTCCACCGGAATCCAATGGGAACTGCTGTGTCTCGTTCAGCCAGTATAGGACCACATTTGGGAGAAATTTCGAGTCAATCTGTCCAAAGACCTGGAAGCTATTGAAAAAACTCGGCCGACATTTTAATGAAAAATGAACACTTTTCACTAAAGTATTCACCAAAAATACAAATTCCACAGGAATCCAATGGGAACTGCTGTGTCTCGTTCAGCCAGTATAGGACCACATTTGGGAGAAATTTCGAGTCAATCGGT
This sequence comes from Pagrus major, assembly GCF_040436345.1. NCBI lineage: Eukaryota > Metazoa > Chordata > Actinopteri > Spariformes > Sparidae > Pagrus > Pagrus major. The sequence goes on along the minus strand of NC_133233.1, from coordinate 23,655,970 downwards.
CCAAACACCTGGAAGCTATTGAAAAAATCGGCCGACGTTTTCATGAAAAATGAACAATTTTCACTAAAATATTCACCAAAAATACAAATTCCACCGGAATCCAATGGGAACTGCTGTGTCTCGTTCAGCCAGTATAGGACCACATTTGGGAGAAATTTGGAGTCAATCGGTCCAAAGACCTGGAAGCTATTGAAAAAATCGGCCGACGTTTTAATGAAAAATGGCAACATTTCACTAAAATATTCACCAAAAATACAAATTCCACCGGAATCCAATGGGAACTGCTGTGTCTCGTTCAGCCAGTATAGGACCACATTTGGGAGAAATTTCGAGTCAATCTGTCCAAAGACCTGGAAGCTATTGAAAAAAACTCGGCCGACATTTTAATGAAAAATGAATACTTTTCACTAAAATATTCACCAAAAATACAAATTCCACAGGAATCCAATGGGAACTGCTGTGTCTCGTTCAGCCAGTATAGGACCACATTTGGGAGAAATTTCGAGTCAATCGGTCCAAAGACCTGGAAGCTATTGAAAAAATCGGTAGACGTTTTCATGAAAAATGGCAACATTTCACTAAAATATTCACCAAAAATACAAATTCCACCGGAATCCAATGGGAACTGCTGTGTCTCGTTCAGCCAGTATAGGACCACATTTGGGAGAAATTTCGAGTCAATCGGTCCAAAGACCTGGAAGCTATTGAAAAAATCGGCCGACGTTTTCATGAAAAATGGCAACATTTCACTAAAATATTCACCAAAAATACAAATTCCACCGGAATCCAATGGGAACTGCTGTGTCTCGTTCAGCCAGTATAGGACCACATTTGGGAGAAATTTCGAGTCAATCGGTCCAAAGACCTGGAAGCTATTGAAAAAATCGGCCGACGTTTTATTGAAAAATGGCAACATTTCACTAAAATATTCACCAAAAATACAAATTCCACCGGAATCCAATGGGAACTGCTGTGTCTCGTTCAGCCAGTATAGGACCACATTTGGGAGAAATTTCGAGTCAATCGGTCCAAAGACCTGGAAGCTATTGAAAAAATCGGCCGACGTTTTAATGAAAAATCGCAACATTTCACTAAAATATTCACCAAAAATACAAATTCCACCGGAATCCAATGGGAACTGCTGTGTCTCGTTCAGCCAGTATAGGACCACATTTGGGAGAAATTTCGAGTCAATCGGTCCAAAGACCTGGAAGCTATTGAAAAAATCAGTAGACGTTTTAATGAAAAATGGCAACATTTCACTAAAATATTCACCAAAAATACAAATTCCACCGGAATCCAATGGGAACTGCTGTGTCTCGTTCAGCCAGTATAGGACCACATTTGGGAGAAATTTCGAGTCAATCGGTCCAAAGACCTGGAAGCTATTGAAAAAATCAGTAGACGTTTTCATGAAAAATGGCAACATTTCACTAAAATATTCACCAAAAATACAAATTCCACCGGAATCCAATGGGAACTGCTGTGTCTCGTTCAGCCAGTATAGGACCACATTTGGGAGAAATTTCGAGTCAATCGGTCCAAAGACCTGGAAGCTATTGAAAAAATCGGCCGACGTTTTCATGAAAAATGGCAACATTTCACTAAAATATTCACCAAAAATACAAATTCCACCGGAATCCAATGGGAACTGCTGTGTCTCGTTCAGCCAGTATGGGACCACATTTGGGAGAAATTTCGAGTCAATCGGTCCAAAGACCTGGAAGCTATTGAAAAAATCGGCCGACGTTTTCATGAAAAATGGCTACATTTCACGAAAATATTCACCAAAAATACAAATTCCACCGGAATCCAATGGGAACTGCTGTGTCTCGTTCAGCCAGTATAGGACCACATTTGGGAGAAATTTCGAGTCAATCTGTCCAAAGACCTGGAAGCTATTGAAAAAACTCGGCCGACATTTTAATGAAAAATGAACACTTTTCACTAAAGTATTCACCAAAAATACAAATTCCACAGGAATCCAATGGGAACTGCTGTGTCTCGTTCAGCCAGTATAGGACCACATTTGGGAGAAATTTCGAGTCAATCGGTCCAAACACCTGGAAGCTATTGAAAAAATCGGCCGACGTTTTCATGAAAAATGAACAATTTTCACTAAAATATTCACCAAAAATACAAATTCCACCGGAATCCAATGGGAACTGCTGTGTCTCGTTCAGCCAGTATAGGACCACATTTGGGAGAAATTTGGAGTCAATCGGTCCAAAGACCTGGAAGCTATTGAAAAAATCGGCCGACGTTTTAATGAAAAATGGCAACATTTCACTAAAATATTCACCAAAAATACAAATTCCACCGGAATCCAATGGGAACTGCTGTGTCTCGTTCAGCCAGTATAGGACCACATTTGGGAGAAATTTCGAGTCAATCTGTCCAAAGACCTGGAAGCTATTGAAAAAACTCGGCCGACATTTTAATGAAAAATGAATACTTTTCACTAAAATATTCACCAAAAATACAAATTCCACAGGAATCCAATGGGAACTGCTGTGTCTCGTTCAGCCAGTATAGGACCACATTTGGGAGAAATTTCGAGTCAATCGGTCCAAAGACCTGGAAGCTATTGAAAAAATCGGTAGACGTTTTCATGAAAAATGGCAACATTTCACTAAAATATTCACCAAAAATACAAATTCCACCGGAATCCAATGGGAACTGCTGTGTCTCGTTCAGCCAGTATAGGACCACATTTGGGAGAAATTTCGAGTCAATCGGTCCAAAGACCTGGAAGCTATTGAAAAAATCGGCCGACGTTTTCATGAAAAATGGCAACATTTCACTAAAATATTCACCAAAAATACAAATTCCACCGGAATCCAATGGGAACTGCTGTGTCTCGTTCAGCCAGTATAGGACCACATTTGGGAGAAATTTCGAGTCAATCGGTCCAAAGACCTGGAAGCTATTGAAAAAATCGGCCGACGTTTTATTGAAAAATGGCAACATTTCACTAAAATATTCACCAAAAATACAAATTCCACCGGAATCCAATGGGAACTGCTGTGTCTCGTTCAGCCAGTATAGGACCACATTTGGGAGAAATTTCGAGTCAATCGGTCCAAAGACCTGGAAGCTATTGAAAAAATCGGCCGACGTTTTAATGAAAAATCGCAACATTTCACTAAAATATTCACCAAAAATACAAATTCCACCGGAATCCAATGGGAACTGCTGTGTCTCGTTCAGCCAGTATAGGACCACATTTGGGAGAAATTTCGAGTCAATCGGTCCAAAGACCTGGAAGCTATTGAAAAAATCAGTAGACGTTTTCATGAAAAATGGCAACATTTCACTAAAATATTCACCAAAAATACAAATTCCACCGGAATCCAATGGGAACTGCTGTGTCTCGTTCAGCCAGTATAGGACCACATTTGGGAGAAATTTCGAGTCAATCGGTCCAAAGACCTGGAAGCTATTGAAAAAATCAGTAGACGTTTTCATGAAAAATGGCAACATTTCACTAAAATATTCACCAAAAATACAAATTCCACCGGAATCCAATGGGAACTGCTGTGTCTCGTTCAGCCAGTATAGGACCACATTTGGGAGAAATTTCGAGTCAATCGGTCCAAAGACCTGGAAGCTATTGAAAAAATCGCTAGACGTTTTCATGAAAAATGGCAACATTTCACTAAAATATTCACCAAAAATACAAATTCCACCGGAATCCAATGGGAACTGCTGTGTCTCGTTCAGCCAGTATAGGACCACATTTGGGAGAAATTTCGAGTCAATCGGTCCAAAGACCTGGAAGCTATTGATAAAATCAGTAGACGTGTTCATGAAAAATGGCAACATTTCACTAAAATATTCACCAAAAATACAAATTTCACCGGAATCCAATGGGAACTGCTGTGTCTCGTCAGCCAGTATAGGACCACATTTGGGAGAAATTTCGAGTCAATCGGTCCAAAGACCTGGAAGCTATTGAAAAAATCAGTAGACGTTTTCATGAAAAATGGCAACATTTTCCAGAGAAATTTCGAGTCAATCGGTCCAAAGACCTGGAAGCTATTGAAAAAATCGGCCGACGTTTTCATGAAAAATGGCCACATTTCACTAAAATATTCACCAAAAATACAAATTCCACCAGAATCCAATGGGAACTGCTGTGTCTCGTTCAGCCAGTATAGGACCACATTTGGGAGAAATTTCGAGTCAATCGGTCAAAAGACCTGGAAGCTATTGAAAAAATCCAAAGACGTTTTCATGAAAAATGAACACTTTTCACGAAAATATTCACCAAAAATACAAATTCCACCGGAATCCAATGGGAACTGCTGTGTCTCGTTCAGCCAGTATAGGACCACATTTGGGAGAAATTTCGAGTCAATCTGTCCAAAGACCTGGAAGCTATTGAAAAAATGGTCCTACCTTTTCATGAAAAATGGCGACATTTCACTAAAATATTCACCAAAAATACAAATTCCACCGGAATCCAATAGGAACTGCTGTGTCTCGTTCAGCCAGTATAGGACCACATTTGGGAGAAATTTCGAGTCAATCTGTCCAAAGACCTGGAAGCTATTGCAAAAATTGTCCGACGTTTTCATGAAAAATGGCTACATTTCACGAAAATATTCACCAAAAATACAAATTCCACCGGAATCCAATGGGAACTGCTGTGTCTCGTTCAGCCAGTATAGGACCACATTTGGGAGAAATTTCGAGTCAATCGGTCCAAAGACCTGGAAGCTATTGAAAAAATCGGCCGACGTTTTATTGAAAAATGGCAACATTTCACTAAAATATTCACCAAAAATACAAATTCCACCGGAATCCAATGGGAACTGCTGTGTCTCGTTCAGCCATTATAGGACCATATTTGGGAGAAATTTCGAGTCAATCGGTCCAAAGACTTGGAAGCTATTGAAAAAATCAGTAGACGTTTTCATGAAAAATGGCAACATTTCACTAAAATATTCACCAAAAATACAAATTCCACCGGAATCCAATGGGAACTGCTGTGTCTCGTTCAGCCAGTATAGGACCACATTTGGGAGAAATTTCGAGTCAATCTGTCCAAAGACCTGGAAGCTATTGAAAAAATCGCTTGACGTTTTCATGAAAAATGGCAACATTTCACTAAAATATTCACCAAAAATACAAATTTGACCGGAATCCAATGGGAACTGCTGTGTCTCGTCAGCCAGTATAGGACCACATTTGGGAGAAATTTCGAGTCAATCGGTCCAAAGACCTGGAAGCTATTGAAAAAATCAGTAGACGTTTTCATGAAAAATGGCAACATTTCACTAAAATATTCACCAAAAATACAAATTCCACCGGAATCCAATGGGAACTGCTGTGTCTCGTTCAGCCAGTATAGGACCACATTTGGGAGAAATTTCGAGTCAATCGGTCCAAAGACCTGGAAGCTATTGAAAAAATTGCTAGACCTTTTCATGAAAAATGGCAACATTTCACTAAAATATTCACCAAAAATACAAATGCCACCGGAATCCAATTGGAACTGCTGTGTCTCATTCAGCCAGTATAGGACCACATTTGGGAGAAATTTCGAGTCAATCGGTCCAAAGACCTGGAAGCTATTGAAAAAATCGCTAGACCTTTTCATGAAAAATGGCAACATTTTCCAGAGAAATTTCGAGTCAATCGGTCCAAAGACCTGGAAGCTATTGAAAAAATCGGCAGACGTTTTCATGAAAAATGGCAACATTTCACTAAAATATTCACCAAAAATACAAATTCCAGCGGAATCCAATGGGAACTGCTGTGTCTCGTTCAGCCAGTATAGGACCACATTTGGGAGAAATTTCGAGTCAATCGGTCCAAAGACCTGGAAGCTATTGAAAAAATCGGTAGACGTTTTCATGAAAAATGGCAACATTTCACTAAAATATTCCCCAAAAATACAAATTCCACCGGAATCCAATGGGAACTGCTGTGTCTCGTTCAGCCAGTATAGGACCACATTTGGGAGAAATTTCGAGTCAATCGGTCCAAAGACCTGGAAGCTATTGAAAAAATCGGTAGACGTTTTCATGAAAAATGGCAACATTTTACTAAAATATTCACCAAAAATACAAATTCCACCGGAATCCAATGGTAACTGCTGTGTCTCGTTCAGCCAGTATAGGACCACATTTGGGAGAAATTTCGAGTCAATCGGTCCAAAGACCTGGAAGCTATTGAAAAAATCGGCCGACGTTTTAATGAAAAATGAACACTTTTCACTAAAATATTCACCAAAAATACAAATTCCACCGGAATCCAATGGGAACTGCTGTGTCTCGTTCAGCCAGTATAGGACCACATTTGGGAGAAATTTCGAGTCAATCGGTCCAAAGACCTGGAAGCTATTGAAAAAATCAGTAGACGTTTTCATGAAAAATGGCAACATTTCACTAAAATATTCACCAAAAATACAAATTTCACCGGAATCCAATGGGAACTGCTGTGTCTCGTTCAGCCAGTATAGGACGACATTTGGGAGAAATTTCGAGTCAATCGGTCCAAAGACCTGGAAGCTATTGAAAAAATCGGTAGACGTTTTCATGAAAAATGGCAACATTTCACTAAAATATTCCCCAAAAATACAAATTCCACCGGAATCCAATGTGAACTGCTGTGTCTCGTTCAGCCAGTATAGGACCACATTTGGGAGAAATTTCGAGTCAATCGGTCCAAAGACCTGGAAGCTATTGAAAAAATCGGTAGACGTTTTCATGAAAAATGGCAACATTTTACTAAAATATTCACCAAAAATACAAATTCCACCGGAATCCAATGGTAACTGCTGTGTCTCGTTCAGCCAGTATAGGACCACATTTGGGAGAAATTTCGAGTCAATCGGTCCAAAGACCTGGAAGCTATTGAAAAAATCGGCCGACGTTTTAATGAAAAATGAACACTTTTCACTAAAATATTCACCAAAAATACAAATTCCACCGGAATCCAATGGGAACTGCTGTGTCTCGTTCAGCCAGTATAGGACCACATTTGGGAGAAATTTCGAGTCAATCGGTCCAAAGACCTGGAAGCTATTGAAAAAATCAGTAGACGTTTTCATGAAAAATGGCAACATTTCACTAAAATATTCACCAAAAATACAAATTTCACCGGAATCCAATGGGAACTGCTGTGTCTCGTTCAGCCAGTATAGGACCACATTTGGGAGAAATTTCGAGTCAATCGGTCCAAAGACCTGGAAGCTATTGAAAAAATTGGTAGACGTTTTCATGAAAAATGGCAACATTTCACTAAAATATTCACCAAAAATACAAATTCCACCGGAATCCAATGGGAACTGCTGTGTCTCGTTCAGCCAGTATAGGACCACATTTGGGAGAAATTTCGAGTCAATCGGTCCAAAGACCTGGAAGCTATTGAAAAAATCGGCCGACGTTTTAATGAAAAATGAACACTTTTCACTAAAATATTCACCAAAAATACAAATTCCACCGGAATCCAATGGGAAATGCTGTGTCTCGTTCAGCCAGTATAGGAGCACATTTGGGAGAAATTTCGAGTCAATCGGTCCAAAGACCTGGAAGCTATTGAAAAAATCGGCCGACGTTTTAATGAAAAATGAACACTTTTCACTAAAATATTCACCAAAAATACAAATTCCACCGGAATCCAATGGGAATTGCTGTGTCTCGTTCAGCCAGTATAGGACCACATTTGGGAGAAATTTCGAGTCAATCGGTCCAAAGACCTGGAAGCTATTGAAAAAATCGGCCGACGTTTTAATGAAAAATGAACACTTTTCACTAAAATATTCACCAAAAATACAAATTCCACCGGAATCCAATGGGAACTGCTGTGTCTCGTTCAGCCAGTATAGGACCACATTTGGGAGAAATTTCGAGTCAATCGGTCCAAAGACCTGGAAGCTATTGAAAAAATCAGTAGACGTTTTCATGAAAAATGGCAACATTTCACTAAAATATTCACCAAAAATACAAATTTCACCGGAATCCAATGGGAACTGCTGTGTCTCGTTCAGCCAGTATAGGACAACATTTGGGAGAAATTTCGAGTCAATCGGTCCAAAGACCTGGAAGCTATTGAAAAAATTGGTAGACGTTTTCATGAAAAATGGCAACATTTCACTAAAATATTCACCAAAAATACAAATTCCACCGGAATCCAATGGGAACTGCTGTGTCTCGTTCAGCCAGTATAGGACCACATTTGGGAGAAATTTCGAGTCAATCGGTCCAAAGACCTGGAAGCTATTGAAAAAATCGGCCGACGTTTTAATGAAAAATGAACACTTTTCACTAAAATATTCACCAAAAATACAAATTCCACCGGAATCCAATGGGAACTGCTGTGTCTCGTTCAGCCAGTACAGGACCACATTTGGGAGAAATTTCGAGTCAATCGGTCCAAAGACCTGGAAGCTATTGAAAAAATCGGCCGACGTTTTAATGAAAAATGAACACTTTTCACTAAAATATTCACCAAAAATACAAATTCCACCGGAATCCAATGGGAAATGCTGTGTCTCGTTCAGCCAGTACAGGACCACATTTGGGAGAAATTTCGAGTCAATCGGTCCAAAGACCTGGAAGCTATTGAAAAAATCAGTAGACGTTTTCATGAAAAATGGCAACATTTCACTAAAATATTCACCAAAAATACAAATTCCACCGGAATCCAATGGGAACTGCTGTGTCTCGTTCAGCCAGTATAGGACCACATTTGGGAGAAATTTCGAGTCAATCGGTCCAAAGACCTGGAAGCTATTGAAAAAATCGCTAGACCTTTTCATGAAAAATGGCAACATTTTCCAGAGAAATTTCGAGTCAATCGGTCCAAAGACCTGGAAGCTATTGAAAAAATCGGCCGACGTTTTCATGAAAAATGGCCACATTTCACTAAAATATTCACCAAAAATACAAATTCCACCAGAATCCAATGGGAACTGCTGTGTCTCGTTCAGCCAGTATAGGACCACATTTGGGAGAAATTTCGAGTCAATCGGTCAAAAGACCTGGAAGCTATTGAAAAAATCCAAAGACGTTTTCATGAAAAATGAACACTTTTCACTAAAATATTCACCAAAAATACAAATTCCACCGGAATCCAATGGGAACTGCTGTGTCTCGTTCAGCCAGTATAGTACCACATTTGGGAGAAATTTCGAGTCAATCTGTCCAAAGACCTGGAAGCTATTGAAAAAATGGTCCTACCTTTTCATGAAAAATGGCGACATTTCACTAAAATATTCACCAAAAATACAAATTCCACCGGAATCCAATGGGAACTGCTGTGTCTCGTTCAGCCAGTATAGGACCACATCTGGGAGAAATTTCGAGATAATCGGTCCAAAAACCTAGAAGCTATTGAAAAAATCGGCCGACGTTTTCATGAAAAATGGCAACATTTCACTAAAATATTCACCAAAAATACAAATTCCACCGGAATCCAATGGGAACTGCTGTGTCTCGTTCAGCCAGTATAGGACCACATTTGGGAGAAATTTCGAGTCAATCGGTCCAAAGACCTGGAAGCTATTGAAAAAACTCGGCCGACGTTTTAATGAAAAATGAACACTTTTCACTAAAATATTCACCAAAAATACAAATTTCACTGGAATCCAATGGGAACTGCTGTGTCTCGTTCAGCCAGTATAGGACCACATTTGGGAGAAATTTCGAGTCAATCGGTCCAAAGACCTGGAAGCTATTGAAAAAATCGGCCGACGTTTTCATGAAAAATGGCAACATTTCACTAAAATATTCACCAAAAATACAAATTTCACCGGAATCCAATGGGAACTGCGGTGTCTCGTTCAGCCAGTATAGGACCACATTTGGGAGAAATTTCGAGTCAATCGGTCCAAAGACCTGGAAGCTATTGAAAAAATCGCTAGACGTTTTCATGAAAAATGGCAACATTTCACTTAAATATTCACCAAAAATACAAATTCCACCGGAATCCAATGGGAACTGCTGTGTCTCGTTCAGCCAGTATAGGACCACGTTTGGGAGAAATTTCGAGTCAATCGGTCCAAAGACCTGGAAGCTATTGAAAAAATCGGCCGACGTTTTCATGAAAAATGGCAACATTTCACTAAAATATTCACCAAAAATACAAATTTCACCGGAATCCAATGGGAACTGCTGTGTCTCGTTCAGCCAGTATAGGACCACATTTGGGAGATATTTCGAGTCAATCGGCCCAAAGACCTGGAAGCTATTGAAAAACTCGGCCGACGTTTTCATGAAAAATGGCCACATTTCACTAAAATATTCACCAAAAATACAAATTCCACCGGAATCCAATGGGAACTGCTGTGTCTCGTTCATCCCGTATAGGACCACATTTGGGAGAAATTTCGAGTCAATCGGTCCAAAGACCTGGAAGCTATTGAAAAAATCGGTAGACGTTTTCATGAAAAATGGCAACATTTCACTAAAATATTCACCAAAAATACAAATTCCACCGGAATCCAATGGGAACTGCTGTGTCTCGTTCAGCCAGTATAGGACCACATTTGGGAGAAATTTCGAGTCAATCGGTCCAAAGACCTGGAAGCTATTGAAAAAATCGCTAGACGTTTTCATGAAAAATGGCAACATTTCACTAAAATATTCACCAAAAATACAAATTCCACCGGAATCCAATGGCAACTGCTGTGTCTCGTTCAGCCAGTATAGGACCACGTTTGGGAGAAATTTCGAGTCAATCGGTCCAACGACCTGGAAGCTATTGAAAAAATCGGCCGACGTTTTCATGAAAAATGGCAACATTTCACTAAAATATTCACCAAAAATACAAATTTCACCGGAATCCAATGGGAACTGCTGTGTCTCGTTCAGCCAGTATAGGACCACATTTGGGAGATATTTCGAGTCAATCGGCCCAAAGACCTGGAAGCTATTGAAAAACTCGGCCGACGTTTTCATGAAAAATGGCCACATTTCACTAAAATATTCACCAAAAATACAAATTCCACCGGAATCCAATGGGAACTGCTGTGTCTCGTTCATCCAGTATAGGACCACATTTGGGAGAAATTTCGAGTCAATCGGTCCAAAGACCTGGAAGCTATTGAAAAAATCGGCCGACGTTTTCATTAAAATGGCAACATTTCACTAAAATATTCACCAAAAATACAAATTCCACCGGAATCCAATGGGAACTGCTGTGTCTCGTTCAGCCAGTATAGGACCACATTTGGGAGAAATTTCGAGTCAATCGGTCCAAAGACCTGGAAGCTATTGAAAAAATCGGCCGACGTTTTCATGAAAAATGGCAACATTTCACTAAAATATTCACCAAAAATACAAATTTCACCGGAATCCAATGGGAACTGCTGTGTCTCGTTCAGCCAGTATAGGACCACATTTGGGAGATATTTCGAGTCAATCGGCCCAAAGACCTGGAAGCTATTGAAAAACTCGTCCGACGTTTTCATGAAAAATGGCCACATTTCACTAAAATATTCACCAAAAATACAAATTCCACCGGAATCCAATGGGAACTGCTGTGTCTCGTTCAGCCAGTATAGGAACACATTTGGGAGAAATTTCGAGTCAATCGGTCCAAAGACCTGGAAGCTATTGAAAAAATCGGCCGACGTTTTCATGAAAAATGGCAACATTTCACGAAAATATTCACCAAAAATACAAATTCCACCGGAATCCAATGGGAACTGCTGTGTCTCGTTCAACCAGTCTAGGACCACGTTTGGGAGAAATTTCGAGTCAATCGGTCCAAAGACCTAGAAGCTATTGAAAAAATCGGCCAACGTTTTAATGAAAAATGAACACTTTTCACTAAAATATTCACCAAAAATACAAATTCCACCGGAATCCAATGGGAACTGCTGTGTCTCGTTCAGCCAGTATAGGACCACATTTGGGAGAAATTTCGAGTCAATCGGTCCAAAGACCTGGAAGCTATTGAAAAAATCGGCCGACGTTTTAATGAAAAATGAACACTTTTCACTAAAATATTCACCAAAAATACAAATTTCACCGGAATCCAATGGGAACTGCTGTGTCTCGTTCAGCCAGTATAGGACCACATCTGGGAGAAATTTCGAGATAATCGGTCCAAAAACCTAGAAGCTATTGAAAAAATCGGCCGACGTTTTCATGAAAAATGGCAACATTTCACTAAAATATTCACCAAAAATACAAATTCCACCGGAATCCAATGGGAACTGCTGTGTCTCGTTCAGCCAGTATAGGACCACGTTTGGGAGAAATTTCTAGTCAATCGGTCCAAAGACCTGGAAGCTATTGAAAAAATCGGCCGACGTTTTCATGAAAAATGGCAACATTTCACTAAAATATTCACCAAAAATACAAATTTCACTGGAATCCAATGGGAACTGCTGTGTCTCGTTCAGCCAGTATAGGACCACATTTGGGAGATATTTCGAGTCAATCGGCCCAAAGACCTGGAAGCTATTGAAAAACTCGTCCGACGTTTTCATGAAAAATGGCCACATTTCACTAAAATATTCACCAAAAATACAAATTCCACCGGAATCCAATGGGAACTGCTGTGTCTCGTTCAGCCAGTATAGGAACACATTTGGGAGAAATTTCGAGTCAATCGGTCCAAAGACCTGGAAGCTATTGAAAAAATCGGCCGACGTTTTCATGAAAAATGGCAACATTTCACTAAAATATTCACCAAAAATACAAATTTCACCGGAATCCAATGGGAACTGCTGTGTCTCGTTCAGCCAGTATAGGACCACATTTGGGAGAAATTTCGAGTCAATCGGTCCAAAGACCTGGAAGCTATTGAAAAAATCAGTAGACGTTTTCATGAAAAATGGCAACATTTCACTAAAATATTCACCAAAAATACAAATTCCACTGGAATCCAATGGGAACTGCTGTGTCTCGTTCAACCAGTATAGGACCACGTTTGGGAGAAATTTCGAGTCAATCGGTCCAAAGACCTAGAAGCTATTGAAAAAATCGGCCAACGTTTTAATGAAAAATGAACACTTTTCACTAAAATATTCACCAAAAATACAAATTCCACCGGAATCCAATGGGAACTGCTGTGTCTCGTTCAGCCAGTATAGGACCACATTTGGGAGAAATTTCGAGTCAATCGGTCCAAAGACCTGGAAGCTATTGAAAAAATCGGCCGACGTTTTCATGAAAAATGGCAACATTTCACTAAAATATTCACCAAAAATACAAATTTCACCGGAATCCAATGGGAACTGCTGTGTCTCGTTCAGCCAGTATAGGACCACATTTGGGAGAAATTTCGAGTCAATCGGTCCAAAGACCTGGAAGCTATTGAAAAAATCGGCCGACGTTTTCATGAAAAATGGCAACATTTCACTAAAATATTCACCAAAAATACAAATTCCACCGGAATCCAATGGGAACTGCTGTGTCTCGTTCAGCCAGTATAGGACCACATTTGGGAGAAATTTCGAGTCAATCGGTCCAAAGACCTGGAAGCTATTGAAAAAATCGGCCGACGTTTTCATGAAAAATGGCAACATTTCACTAAAATATTCACCAAAAATACAAATTTCACCGGAATCCAATGGGAACTGCTGTGTCTCGTTCAGCCAGTATAGGACCACATTTGGGAGATATTTCGAGTCAATCGGCCCAAAGACCTGGAAGCTATTGAAAAACTCGTCCGACGTTTTCATGAAAAATGGCCACATTTCACTAAAATATTCACCAAAAATACAAATTCCACCGGAATCCAATGGGAACTGCTGTGTCTCGTTCAGCCAGTATAGGAACACATTTGGGAGAAATTTCGAGTCAATCGGTCCAAAGACCTGGAAGCTATTGAAAAAATCGGCCGACGTTTTCATGAAAAATGGCAACATTTCACTAAAATATTCACCAAAAATACAAATTCCACCGGAATCCAATGGGAACTGCTGTGTCTCGTTCAACCAGTATAGGACCACGTTTGGGAGAAATTTCGAGTCAATCGGTCCAAAGACCTAGAAGCTATTGAAAAAATCGGCCAACGTTTTAATGAAAAATGAACACTTTTCACTAAAATATTCACCAAAAATACAAATTCCACCGGAATCCAATGGGAACTGCTGTGTCTCGTTCAGCCAGTATAGGACCACATTTGGGAGAAATTTCGAGTCAATCGGTCCAAAGACCTGGAAGCTATTGAAAAAATCGGCCGACGTTTTAATGAAAAATGAACACTTTTCACTAAAATATTCACCAAAAATACAAATTTCACCGGAATCCAATGGGAACTGCTGTGTCTCGTTCAGCCAGTATAGGACCACATCTGGGAGAAATTTCGAGATAATCGGTCCAAAAACCTAGAAGCTATTGAAAAAATCGGCCGACGTTTTCATGAAAAATGGCAACATTTCACTAAAATATTCACCAAAAATACAAATTCCACCGGAATCCAATGGGAACTGCTGTGTCTCGTTCAGCCAGTATAGGACCACATCTGGGAGAAATTTCGAGATAATCGGTCCAAAAACCTAGAAGCTATTGAAAAAATCGGCCGACGTTTTCATGAAAAATGGCAACATTTCACTAAAATATTCACCAAAAATACAAATTCCACCGGAATCCAATGGGAACTGCTGTGTCTCGTTCAGCCAGTATAGGACCACATTTGGGAGAAATTTCGAGTCAATCGGTCCAAAGACCTGGAAGCTATTGAAAAAATCAGTAGACGTTTTCATGAAAAATGGCAACATTTCACTAAAATATTCACCAAAAATACAAATTCCACCGGAATCCAATGGGAACTGTTGTGTCTCGTTCAGACAGTATAGGACCACATTTGGGAGAAATTTCGAGTCAATCGGTCCAAAGACCTGGAAGCTATTGAAAAAATCGCTAGACATTTTCATGAAAAATGGCGACATTTCACTAAAATATTCACCAAAAATACAAATTCCACCGGAATCCAATGGGAACTGCTGTGTCTCGTTCAGCCAGTATAGGACCACGTTTGGGAGAAATTTCTAGTCAATCGGTCCAAAGACCTGGAAGCTATTGAAAAAATCGGCCGACGTTTTCATGAAAAATGGCAACATTTCACTAAAATATTCACCAAAAATACAAATTTCACTGGAATCCAATGGGAACTGCTGTGTCTCGTTCAGCCAGTATAGGACCACATTTGGGAGATATTTCGAGTCAATCGGCCCAAAGACCTGGAAGCTATTGAAAAACTCGTCCGACGTTTTCATGAAAAATGGCCACATTTCACTAAAATATTCACCAAAAATACAAATTCCACCGGAATCCAATGGGAACTGCTGTGTCTCGTTCAGCCAGTATAGGACCACATTTGGGAGAAATTTCGAGTCAATCGGTCCAAAGACCTGGAAGCTATTGAAAAAATCGGCCGACGTTTTCATGAAAAATGGCAACATTTCACTAAAATATTCACCAAAAATACAAATTCCACCGGAATCCAATGGGAACTGCTGTGTCTCGTTCAACCAGTATAGGACCACATTTGGGAGAAATTTCGAGTCAATCGGTCCAAAGACCTGGAAGCTATTGAAAAAATCGGCCGACGTTTTCATGAAAAATGGCAACATTTCACTAAAATATTCACCAAAAATACAAATTTCACCGGAATCCAATGGGAACTGCTGTGTCTCGTTCAGCCAGTATAGGACCACATTTGGGAGAAATTTCGAGTCAATCGGTCCAAAGACCTGGAAGCTATTGAAAAAATCGGCCGACGTTTTCATGAAAAATGGCAACATTTCACTAAAATATTCACCAAAAATACAAATTCCACCGGAATCCAATGGGAACTGCTGTGTCTCGTTCAGCCAGTATAGGACCACATTTGGGAGAAATTTCGAGTCAATCGGTCCAAAGACCTGGAAGCTATTGAAAAAATCGGCCGACGTTTTCATGAAAAATGGCAACATTTCACTAAAATATTCACCAAAAATACAAATTTCACCGGAATCCAATGGGAACTGCTGTGTCTCGTTCAGCCAGTATAGGACCACATTTGGGAGATATTTCGAGTCAATCGGCCCAAAGACCTGGAAGCTATTGAAAAACTCGTCCGACGTTTTCATGAAAAATGGCCACATTTCACTAAAATATTCACCAAAAATACA
Source organism: Pagrus major (assembly GCF_040436345.1). Taxonomy (NCBI): domain Eukaryota; kingdom Metazoa; phylum Chordata; class Actinopteri; order Spariformes; family Sparidae; genus Pagrus; species Pagrus major. The sequence goes on along the minus strand of NC_133233.1, from coordinate 23,639,889 downwards.
AATTCCACCGGAATCCAATGGGAACTGCTGTGTCTCGTTCAGCCAGTATAGGAACACATTTGGGAGAAATTTCGAGTCAATCGGTCCAAAGACCTGGAAGCTATTGAAAAAATCGGCCGACGTTTTCATGAAAAATGGCAACATTTCACTAAAATATTCACCAAAAATACAAATTCCACCGGAATCCAATGGGAACTGCTGTGTCTCGTTCAACCAGTATAGGACCACGTTTGGGAGAAATTTCGAGTCAATCGGTCCAAAGACCTAGAAGCTATTGAAAAAATCGGCCAACGTTTTAATGAAAAATGAACACTTTTCACTAAAATATTCACCAAAAATACAAATTCCACCGGAATCCAATGGGAACTGCTGTGTCTCGTTCAGCCAGTATAGGACCACATTTGGGAGAAATTTCGAGTCAATCGGTCCAAAGACCTGGAAGCTATTGAAAAAATCGGCCGACGTTTTAATGAAAAATGAACACTTTTCACTAAAATATTCACCAAAAATACAAATTTCACCGGAATCCAATGGGAACTGCTGTGTCTCGTTCAGCCAGTATAGGACCACATCTGGGAGAAATTTCGAGATAATCGGTCCAAAAACCTAGAAGCTATTGAAAAAATCGGCCGACGTTTTCATGAAAAATGGCAACATTTCACTAAAATATTCACCAAAAATACAAATTCCACCGGAATCCAATGGGAACTGCTGTGTCTCGTTCAGCCAGTATAGGACCACATTTGGGAGAAATTTCGAGTCAATCGGTCCAAAGACCTGGAAGCTATTGAAAAAAACAGTAGACGTTTTCATGAAAAATGGCAACATTTCACTAAAATATTCACCAAAAATACAAATTCCACCGGAATCCAATGGGAACTGTTGTGTCTCGTTCAGACAGTATAGGACCACATTTGGGAGAAATTTCGAGTCAATCGGTCCAAAGACCTGGAAGCTATTGAAAAAATCGCTAGACATTTTCATGAAAAATGGCGACATTTCACTAAAATATTCACCAAAAATACAAATTCCACCGGAATCCAATGGGAACTGCTGTGTCTCGTTCAGCCAGTATAGGACCACGTTTGGGAGAAATTTCTAGTCAATCGGTCCAAAGACCTGGAAGCTATTGAAAAAATCGGCCGACGTTTTCATGAAAAATGGCAACATTTCACTAAAATATTCACCAAAAATACAAATTTCACTGGAATCCAATGGGAACTGCTGTGTCTCGTTCAGCCAGTATAGGACCACATTTGGGAGATATTTCGAGTCAATCGGCCCAAAGACCTGGAAGCTATTGAAAAACTCGTCCGACGTTTTCATGAAAAATGGCCACATTTCACTAAAATATTCACCAAAAATACAAATTCCACCGGAATCCAATGGGAACTGCTGTGTCTCGTTCAGCCAGTATAGGAACACATTTGGGAGAAATTTCGAGTCAATCGGTCCAAAGACCTGGAAGCTATTGAAAAAATCGGCCGACGTTTTCATGAAAAATGGCAACATTTCACTAAAATATTCACCAAAAATACAAATTTCACCGGAATCCAATGGGAACTGCTGTGTCTCGTTCAGCCAGTATAGGACCACATTTGGGAGAAATTTCGAGTCAATCGGTCCAAAGACCTGGAAGCTATTGAAAAAATCAGTAGACGTTTTCATGAAAAATGGCAACATTTCACTAAAATATTCACCAAAAATACAAATTCCACCGGAATCCAATGGGAACTGCTGTGTCTCGTTCAACCAGTATAGGACCACGTTTGGGAGAAATTTCGAGTCAATCGGTCCAAAGACCTAGAAGCTATTGAAAAAATCGGCCAACGTTTTAATGAAAAATGAACACTTTTCACTAAAATATTCACCAAAAATACAAATTCCACCGGAATCCAATGGGAACTGCTGTGTCTCGTTCAGCCAGTATAGGACCACATTTGGGAGAAATTTCGAGTCAATCGGTCCAAAGACCTGGAAGCTATTGAAAAAATCGGCCAACGTTTTCATGAAAAATGGCAACATTTCACTAAAATATTCACCAAAAATACAAATTCCACCGGAATCCAATGGGAACTGCTGTGTCTCGTTCAACCAGTATAGGACCACATTTGGGAGAAATTTCGAGTGAATCGGTCCAAAGACCTGGAAGCTATTGAAAAACTCGGCCGACGTTTTCATGAAAAATGGCAACATTTCACTAAAATATTCACCAAAAATACAAATTCCACCGGAATCCAATGGGAACTGCTGTGTCTCGTTCAACCAGTATAGGACCACGTTTGGGAGAAATTTCGAGTCAATCGGTCCAAAGACCTAGAAGCTATTGAAAAAATCGGCCAACGTTTTAATGAAAAATGAACACTTTTCACTAAAATATTCACCAAAAATACAAATTCCACCGGAATCCAATGGGAACTGCTGTGTCTCGTTCAGCCAGTATAGGACCACATTTGGGAGAAATTTCGAGTCAATCGGTCCAAAGACCTGGAAGCTATTGAAAAAATCGGCCAACGTTTTCATGAAAAATGGCAACATTTCACTAAAATATTCACCAAAAATACAAATTCCACCGGAATCCAATGGGAACTGCTGTGTCTCGTTCAACCAGTATAGGACCACATTTGGGAGAAATTTCGAGTGAATCGGTCCAAAGACCTGGAAGCTATTGAAAAACTCGGCCGACGTTTTCATGAAAAATGGCAACATTTCACTAAAATATTCACCAAAAATACAAATTCCACCGGAATCCAATGGGAACTGCTGTGTCTCGTTCAGCCAGTATAGGACCACATTTGGGAGAAATTTCGAGTCAATCGGTCCAAAGACCTGGAAGCTATTGAAAAAATCGGCCGACGTTTTCATGAAAAATGGCAACATTTCACTAAAATATTCACCAAAAATACAAATTTCACCGGAATCCAATGGGAACTGCTGTGTCTCGTTCAGCCAGTATAGGACCACATTTGGGAGATATTTCGAGTCAATCGGCCCAAAGACCTGGAAGCTATTGAAAAACTCGTCCGACGTTTTCATGAAAAATGTCCACATTTCACTAAAATATTCACCAAAAATACAAATTCCACCGGAATCCAATGGGAACTGCTGTGTCTCGTTCAGCCAGTATAGGAACACATTTGGGAGAAATTTCGAGTCAATCGGTCCAAAGACCTAGAAGCTATTGAAAAAATCGCTAGACATTTTCATGAAAAATGGCGACATTTCACTAAAATATTCACCAAAAATACAAATTCCACCGGAATCCAATGGGAACTGCTGTGTCTCGTTCAGCCAGTATAGGACCACGTTTGGGAGAAATTTCTAGTCAATCGGTCCAAAGACCTGGAAGCTATTGAAAAAATCGGCCGACGTTTTCATGAAAAATGGCAACATTTCACTAAAATATTCACCAAAAATACAAATTTCACCGGAATCCAATGGGAACTGCTGTGTCTCGTTCAGCCAGTATAGGACCACATTTGGGAGATATTTCGAGTCAATCGGCCCAAAGACCTGGAAGCTATTGAAAAACTCGTCCGACGTTTTCATGAAAAATGTCCACATTTCACTAAAATATTCACCAAAAATACAAATTCCACCGGAATCCAATGGGAACTGCTGTGTCTCGTTCAGCCAGTATAGGAACACATTTGGGAGAAATTTCGAGTCAATCGGTCCAAAGACCTAGAAGCTATTGAAAAAATCGCTAGACATTTTCATGAAAAATGGCGACATTTCACTAAAATATTCACCAAAAATACAAATTCCACCGGAATCCAATGGGAACTGCTGTGTCTCGTTCAGCCAGTATAGGACCACGTTTGGGAGAAATTTCTAGTCAATCGGTCCAAAGACCTGGAAGCTATTGAAAAAATCGGCCGACGTTTTCATGAAAAATGGCAACATTTCAATAAAATATTCACCAAAAATACAAATTTCACTGGAATCCAATGGGAACTGCTGTGTCTCGTTCAGCCAGTATAGGACCACATTTGGGAGAAATTTCGAGTCAATCGGTCCAAAGACCTGGAAGCTATTGAAAAAATCGGCCGACGTTTTCATGAAAAATGGCAACATTTCACTAAAATATTCACCAAAAATACAAATTTCACCGGAATCCAATGGGAACTGCTGTGTCTCGTTCAGCCAGTATAGGACCACATTTGGGAGATATTTCGAGTCAATCGGCCCAAAGACCTGGAAGCTATTGAAAAACTCGTCCGACGTTTTCATGAAAAATGGCCACATTTCACTAAAATATTCACCAAAAATACAAATTCCACCGGAATCCAATGGGAACTGCTGTGTCTCGTTCAGCCAGTATAGGAACACATTTGGGAGAAATTTCGAGTCAATCGGTCCAAAGACCTGGAAGCTATTGAAAAAATCGCTAGACATTTTCATGAAAAATGGCGACATTTCACTAAAATATTCACCAAAAATACAAATTCCACCGGAATCCAATGGGAACTGCTGTGTCTCGTTCAGCCAGTATAGGACCACGTTTGGGAGAAATTTCTAGTCAATCGGTCCAAAGACCTGGAAGCTATTGAAAAAATCGGCCGACGTTTTCATGAAAAATGGCAACATTTCACTAAAATATTCACCAAAAATACAAATTTCACTGGAATCCAATGGGAACTGCTGTGTCTCGTTCAGCCAGTATAGGACCACATTTGGGAGATATTTCGAGTCAATCGGCCCAAAGACCTGGAAGCTATTGAAAAACTCGTCCGACGTTTTCATGAAAAATGGCCACATTTCACTAAAATATTCACCAAAAATACAAATTCCACCGGAATCCAATGGGAACTGCTGTGTCTCGTTCAACCAGTATAGGACCACGTTTGGGAGAAATTTCGAGTCAATCGGTCCAAAGACCTAGAAGCTATTGAAAAAATCGGCCAACGTTTTAATGAAAAATGAACACTTTTCACTAAAATATTCACCAAAAATACAAATTCCACCGGAATCCAATGGGAACTGCTGTGTCTCGTTCAGCCAGTATAGGACCACATTTGGGAGAAATTTCGAGTCAATCGGTCCAAAGACCTGGAAGCTATTGAAAAAATCGGCCGACGTTTTAATGAAAAATGAACACTTTTCACTAAAATATTCACCAAAAATACAAATTTCACCGGAATCCAATGGGAACTGCTGTGTCTCGTTCAGCCAGTATAGGACCACATTTGGGAGAAATTTCGAGTCAATCGGTCCAAAGACCTGGAAGCTATTGAAAAAATCAGTAGACGTTTTCATGAAAAATGGCAACATTTCACTAAAATATTCACCAAAAATACAAATTCCACCGGAATCCAATGGGAACTGCTGTGTCTCGTTCAGCCAGTATAGGACCACGTTTGGGAGAAATTTCGAGTCAATCGGTCCAAAGACCTGGAAGCTATTGAAAAAATCGGTAGACGTTTTCATGAAAAATGGCAACATTTCACTAAAATATTCACCAAAAATACAAATTCCACCGGAATCCAATGGGAACTGTTGTGTCTCGTTCAGCCAGTATAGGACCACATTTGGGAGAAATTTCGAGTCAATCGGTCCAAAGACCTGGAAGCTATTGAAAAAATCGCTAGACATTTTCATGAAAAATGGCGACATTTCACTAAAATATTCACCAAAAATACAAATTCCACCGGAATCCAATGGGAACTGCTGTGTCTCGTTCAGCCAGTATAGGACCACGTTTGGGAGAAATTTCTAGTCAATCGGTCCAAAGACCTGGAAGCTATTGAAAAAATCAGTAGACGTTTTCATGAAAAATGGCAACATTTCACTAAAATATTCACCAAAAATACAAATTCCACCGGAATCCAATGGGAACTGCTGTGTCTCGTTCAGCCAGTATAGGACCACGTTTGGGAGAAATTTCGAGTCAATCGGTCCAAAGACCTGGAAGCTATTGAAAAAATCGGTAGACGTTTTCATGAAAAATGGCAACATTTCACTAAAATATTCACCAAAAATACAAATTCCACCGGAATCCAATGGGAACTGTTGTGTCTCGTTCAGCCAGTATAGGACCACATTTGGGAGAAATTTCGAGTCAATCGGTCCAAAGACCTGGAAGCTATTGAAAAAATCGCTAGACATTTTCATGAAAAATGGCGACATTTCACTAAAATATTCACCAAAAATACAAATTCCACCGGAATCCAATGGGAACTGCTGTGTCTCGTTCAGCCAGTATAGGACCACGTTTGGGAGAAATTTCTAGTCAATCGGTCCAAAGACCTGGAAGCTATTGAAAAAATCGGCCGACGTTTTCATGAAAAATGGCAACATTTCACTAAAATATTCACCAAAAATACAAATTCCACCGGAATCCAATGGGAACTGTTGTGTCTCGTTCAGCCAGTATAGGACCACATTTGGGAGAAATTTCGAGTCAATCGGTCCAAAGACCTGGAAGCTATTGAAAAAATCGCTAGACATTTTCATGAAAAATGGCGACATTTCACTAAAATATTCACCAAAAATACAAATTCCACCGGAATCCAATGGGAACTGCTGTGTCTCGTTCAGCCAGTATAGGACCACGTTTGGGAGAAATTTCTAGTCAATCGGTCCAAAGACCTGGAAGCTATTGAAAAAATCAGTAGACGTTTTCATGAAAAATGGCAACATTTCACTAAAATATTCACCAAAAATACAAATTCCACCGGAATCCAATGGGAACTGCTGTGTCTCGTTCAGCCAGTATAGGACCACGTTTGGGAGAAATTTCGAGTCAATCGGTCCAAAGACCTGGAAGCTATTGAAAAAATCGGTAGACGTTTTCATGAAAAATGGCAACATTTCACTAAAATATTCACCAAAAATACAAATTCCACCGGAATCCAATGGGAACTGTTGTGTCTCGTTCAGCCAGTATAGGACCACATTTGGGAGAAATTTCGAGTCAATCGGTCCAAAGACCTGGAAGCTATTGAAAAAATCGCTAGACATTTTCATGAAAAATGGCGACATTTCACTAAAATATTCACCAAAAATACAAATTCCACCGGAATCCAATGGGAACTGCTGTGTCTCGTTCAGCCAGTATAGGACCACGTTTGGGAGAAATTTCTAGTCAATCGGTCCAAAGACCTGGAAGCTATTGAAAAAATCGGCCGACGTTTTCATGAAAAATGGCAACATTTCACTAAAATATTCACCAAAAATACAAATTTCACCGGAATCCAATGGGAACTGCTGTGTCTCGTTCAGCCAGTATAGGACCACATTTGGGAGAAATTTCGAGTCAATCGGTCCAAAGACCTGGAAGCTATTGAAAAAACTCGGCCGACGTTTTAATGAAAAATGAACACTTTTCACTAAAATATTCACCAAAAATACAAATTTCACCGGAATCCAATGGGAACTGCTGTGTCTCGTTCAGCCAGTATAGGACCACATTTGGGAGAAATTTCGAGTCAATCGGTCCAAAGACCTGGAAGCTATTGAAAAAATCGGCCGACGTTTTCATGAAAAATGGCAACATTTCACTAAAATATTCACCAAAAATACAAATTTCACCGGAATCCAATGGGAACTGCGGTGTCTCGTTCAGCCAGTATAGGACCACATTTGGGAGAAATTTCGAGTCAATCGGTCCAAAGACCTGGAAGCTATTGAAAAAATCGGCCGACGTTTTCATGAAAAATGGCAACATTTCACTAAAATATTCACCAAAAATACAAATTCCACCGGAATCCAATGGGAACTGCTGTGTCTCGTTCAGCCAGTATAGGACCACATTTGGGAGAAATTTCGAGTCAATCGGTCCAAAGACCTGGAAGCTATTGAAAAAATCGCTAGACGTTTTCATGAAAAATGGCAACATTTCACTTAAATATTCACCAAAAATACAAATTCCACCGGAATCCAATGGGAACTGCTGTGTCTCGTTCAGCCAGTATAGGACCACGTTTGGGAGAAATTTCGAGTCAATCGGTCCAAAGACCTGGAAGCTATTGAAAAAATCGGCCGACGTTTTCATGAAAAATGGCAACATTTCACTAAAATATTCACCAAAAATACAAATTTCACCGAAATCCAATGGGAACTGCTGTGTCTCGTTCAGCCAGTATAGGACCACATTTGGGAGATATTTCGAGTCAATCGGCCCAAAGACCTGGAAGCTATTGAAAAACTCGGCCGACGTTTTCATGAAAAATGGCCACATTTCACTAAAACATTCACCAAAAATACAAATTCCACCGGAATCCAATGGGAACTGCTGTGTCTCGTTCATCCAGTATAGGACCACATTTGGGAGAAATTTCGAGTCAATCGGTCCAAAGACCTGGAAGCTATTGAAAAAATCGGCCGACGTTTTAATGAAAAATGAACACTTTTCACTAAAATATTCACCAAAAATACAAATTTCACCGGAATCCAATGGGAACTGCTGTGTCTCGTTCAGCCAGTATAGGACCACATCTGGGAGAAATTTCAAGATAATCGGTCCAAAAACCTAGAAGCTATTGAAAAAATCGGCCGACGTTTTCATGAAAAATGGCAACATTTCACTAAAATATTCACCAAAAATACAAATTCCACCGGAATCCAATGGGAACTGCTGTGTCTCGTTCAGCCAGTATAGGACCACATTTGGGAGAAATTTCGAGTCAATCGGTCCAAAGACCTGGAAGCTATTGAAAAAACTCGGCCGACGTTTTAATGAAAAATGAACACTTTTCACTAAAATATTCACCAAAAATACAAATTTCACCGGAATCCAATGGGAACTGCTGTGTCTCGTTCAGCCAGTATAGGACCACATTTGGGAGAAATTTCGAGTCAATCGGTCCAAAGACCTGGAAGCTATTGAAAAAATCGGCCGACGTTTTCATGAAAAATGGCAACATTTCACTAAAATATTCACCAAAAATACAAATTTCACCGGAATCCAATGGGAACTGCGGTGTCTCGTTCAGCCAGTATAGGACCACATTTGGGAGAAATTTCGAGTCAATCGGTCCAAAGACCTGGAAGCTATTGAAAAAATCGGCCGACGTTTTCATGAAAAATGGCAACATTTCACTAAAATATTCACCAAAAATACAAATTCCACCGGAATCCAATGGGAACTGCTGTGTCTCGTTCAGCCGCTATAGGACCACATTTGGGAGAAATTTCGAGTCAATCGGTCCAAAGACCTGGAAGCTATTGAAAAAATCGGTAGACGTTTTCATGAAAAATGGCAACATTTCACTAAAATATTCACCAAAAATACAAATTCCACCGGAATCCAATGGGAACTGCTGTGTCTCGTTCAGCCAGTATAGGACCACATTTGGGAGAAATTTCGAGTCAATCGGTCCAAAGACCTGGAAGCTATTGAAAAAATCGCTAGACGTTTTCATGAAAAATGGCAACATTTCACTAAAATATTCACCAAAAATACAAATTCCACCGGAATCCAATGGCAACTGCTGTGTCTCGTTCAGCCAGTATAGGACCACGTTTGGGAGAAATTTCGAGTCAATCGGTCCAACGACCTGGAAGCTATTGAAAAAATCGGCCGACGTTTTCATGAAAAATGGCAACATTTCACTAAAATATTCACCAAAAATACAAATTTCACCGGAATCCAATGGGAACTGCTGTGTCTCGTTCAGCCAGTATAGGACCACATTTGGGAGATATTTCGAGTCAATCGGCCCAAAGACCTGGAAGCTATTGAAAAACTCGGCCGACGTTTTCATGAAAAATGGCCACATTTCACTAAAATATTCACCAAAAATACAAATTCCACCGGAATCCAATGGGAACTGCTGTGTCTCGTTCATCCAGTATAGGACCACATTTGGGAGAAATTTCGAGTCAATCGGTCCAAAGACCTGGAAGCTATTGAAAAAATCGGCCGACGTTTTCATTAAAATGGCAACATTTCACTAAAATATTCACCAAAAATACAAATTCCACCGGAATCCAATGGGAACTGCTGTGTCTCGTTCAGCCAGTATAGGACCACATTTGGGAGAAATTTCGAGTCAATCGGTCCAAAGACCTGGAAGCTATTGAAAAAATCGGCCGACGTTTTCATGAAAAATGGCAACATTTCACTAAAATATTCACCAAAAATACAAATTTCACCGGAATCCAATGGGAACTGCTGTGTCTCGTTCAGCCAGTATAGGACCACATTTGGGAGAAATTTCGAGTCAATCGGTCCAAAGACCTGGAAGCTATTGAAAAAATCGGCCGACGTTTTCATGAAAAATGGCAACATTTCACTAAAATATTCACCAAAAATACAAATTCCACCGGAATCCAATGGGAACTGCTGTGTCTCGTTCAGCCAGTATAGGACCACATTTGGGAGAAATTTCGAGTCAATCGGTCCAAAGACCTGGAAGCTATTGAAAAAATCGGCCGACGTTTTCATGAAAAATGGCAACATTTCACTAAAATATTCACCAAAAATACAAATTTCACCGGAATCCAATGGGAACTGCTGTGTCTCGTTCAGCCAGTATAGGACCACATTTGGGAGATATTTCGAGTCAATCGGCCCAAAGACCTGGAAGCTATTGAAAAACTCGTCCGACGTTTTCATGAAAAATGGCCACATTTCACTAAAATATTCACCAAAAATACAAATTCCACCGGAATCCAATGGGAACTGCTGTGTCTCGTTCAGCCAGTATAGGAACACATTTGGGAGAAATTTCGAGTCAATCGGTCCAAAGACCTGGAAGCTATTGAAAAAATCGGCCGACGTTTTAATGAAAAATGAACACTTTTCACTAAAATATTCACCAAAAATACAAATTTCACCGGAATCCAATGGGAACTGCTGTGTCTCGTTCAGCCAGTATAGGACCACATCTGGGAGAAATTTCGAGATAATCGGTCCAACAACCTAGAAGCTATTGAAAAAATCGGCCGACGTTTTCATGAAAAATGGCAACATTTCACTAAAATATTCACCAAAAATACAAATTCCACCGGAATCCAATGGGAACTGCTGTGTCTCGTTCAGCCAGTATAGGACCACATTTGGGAGAAATTTCGAGTCAATCGGTCCAAAGACCTGGAAGCTATTGAAAAAATCAGTAGACGTTTTCATGAAAAATGGCAACATTTCACTAAAATATTCACCAAAAATACAAATTCCACCGGAATCCAATGGGAACTGCTGTGTCTCGTTCAGCCAGTATAGGACCACGTTTGGGAGAAATTTCGAGTCAATCGGTCCAAAGACCTGGACGTTTTCATGAAAAATGGCAACATTTCACTAAAATATTCACCAAAAATACAAATTCCACCGGAATCCAATGGGAACTGCTGTGTCTCGTTCAGCCAGTATAGCACCACATTTGGGAGAAATTTCGAGTCAATCGGTCCAAAGACCTGGAAGCTATTGAAAAAATCAGTAGACGTTTTCATGAAAAATGGCAACATTTCACTAAAATATTCACCAAAAATACAAATTCCACCGGAATCCAATGGGAACTGCTGTGTCTCGTTCAACCAGTATAGGACCACGTTTGGGAGAAATTTCGAGTGAATCGGTCCAAAGACCTAGAAGCTATTGAAAAAATCGGCCAACGTTTTAATGAAAAATGAACACTTTTCACTAAAATATTCACCAAAAATACAAATTCCACCGGAATCCAATGGGAACTGCTGTGTCTCGTTCAGCCAGTATAGGACCACATTTGGGAGAAGTTTCGAGTCAATCGGTCCAAAGACCTGGAAGCTATTGAAAAAGTCGGCCGACGTTTTCATGAAAAATGGCAACATTTCACTAAAATATTCACCAAAAATACAAATTCCACCGGAATCCAATGGGAACTGCTGTGTCTCGTTCAGCCAGTATAGGACCACATTTGGGAGAAATTTCGAGTCAATCGGTCTAAAGACCTGGAAGCTATTGAAAAAATCGGCCGACGTTTTCATGAAAAATGGCAACATTTCACTAAAATATTCACCAAAAATACAAATTCCACCGGAATCCAATGGGAACTGCTGTGTCTCGTTCAGCCAGTATAGGACCACGTTTGGGAGAAATTTCGAGTCAATCGGTCCAACGACCTGGAAGCTATTGAAAAAATCGGTAGACGTTTTCATGAAAAATGGCAACATTTCACTAAAATATTCACCAAAAATACAAATTCCACCGGAATCCAATGGGAACTGCTGTGTCTCGTTCAGTCAGTAGAGGACCACATTTGGGAGAAATTTCGAGTCAATCGGTCTAAAGACCTGGAAGCTATTGAAAAAATCGGCCGACGTTTTCATGAAAAATGGCAACATTTCACTAAAATATTCACCAAAAATACAAATTCCACCGGAATCCAATGGGAACTGCTGTGTCTCGTTCAGCCAGTATAGGACCACGTTTGGGAGAAATTTCGAGTCAATCGGTCCAACGACATGGAAGCTATTGAAAAAATCGGTAGACGTTTTCATGAAAAATGGCAACATTTCACTAAAATATTCACCAAAAATACAAATTCCACCGGAATCCAATGGGAACTGCTGTGTCTCGTTCAGCCAGTATAGGACCACATTTGGGAGAAATTTCGAGTCAATCGGTCTAAAGACCTGGAAGCTATTGAAAAAATCGGCCGACGTTTTCATGAAAAATGGCAACATTTCACTAAAATATTCACCAAAAATACAAATTCCACCGGAATCCAATGGGAACTGCTGTGTCTCGTTCAGCCAGTATAGGACCACGTTTGGGAGAAATTTCGAGTCAATCGGTCCAACGACCTGGAAGCTATTGAAAAAATCGGTAGACGTTTTCATGAAAAATGGCAACATTTCACTAAAATATTCACCAAAAATACAAATTCCACCGGAATCCAATGGGAACTGCTGTGTCTCGTTCAGTCAGTATAGGACCACATTTGGGAGAAATTTCGAGTCAATCGGTCTAAAGACCTGGAAGCTATTGAAAAAATCGGCCGACGTTTTCATGAAAAATGGCAACATTTCACTAAAATATTCACCAAAAATACAAATTCCACCGGAATCCAATGGGAACTGCTGTGTCTCGTTCAGCCAGTATAGGACCACGTTTGGGAGAAATTTCGAGTCAATCGGTCCAACGACCTGGAAGCTATTGAAAAAATCGGTAGACGTTTTCATGAAAAATGGCAACATTTCACTAAAATATTCACCAAAAATACAAATTCCACCGGAATCCAATGGGAACTGCTGTGTCTCGTTCAGCCAGTATAGGACCACATTTGGGAGAAATTTCGAGTCAATCGGTCCAAAGACCTGGAAGCTATTGAAAAAATCGGCCGACGTTTTCATGAAAAATGGCAACATTTCACTAAAATATTCACCAAAAATACAAATTCCACCGGAATCCAATGGGAACTGCTGTGTCTCGTTCAGCCAGTATAGGACCACATTTGGGAGAAATTTCGAGTCAATCGGTCCAAAGACCTGGAAGCTATTGAAAAAACTCGGCCGACGTTTTCATGAAAAATGGCAACATTTCACTAAAATATTCACCAAAAATACAAATTCCACCGGAATCCAATGGGAACTGCTGTGTCTCGTTCAGCCAGTATAGGACCACGTTTGGGAGAAATTTCGAGTCAATCGGTCCAAAGACCTGGAAGCTATTGAAAAAATCGCTAGACGTTTTCATGAAAAATGGCAACATTTCACTAAAATATTCACCAAAAATACAAATTCCACCGGAATCCAATGGGAACTGCTGTGTCTCGTTCAGCCAGTATAGGACCACATCTGGGAGAAATTTCGAGATAATCGGTCCAAAAACCTAGAAGCTATTGAAAAAATGGTCCTACCTTTTCATGAAAAATGGCGACATTTCACTAAAATATTCACCAAAAATACAAATTCCACCGGAATCCAATGGCAACTGCTGTGTCTCGTTCAGCCAGTATAGGACCACATTTGGGAGAAATTTCGAGTCAATCGGTCCAAAGACCTGGAAGCTATTGAAAAAATCGCTAGACGTTTTCATGAAAAATGGCAACATTTCACTAAAATATTCACCAAAAATACAAATTCCACCGGAATCCAATGGGAACTGCTGTGTCTCGTTCAGCCAGTATAGGACCACATTTGGGAGAAATTTCGAGTCAATCGGTCCAAAGACCTGGAAGCTATTGAAAAAATCAGTAGACGTTTTCATGAAAAATGGCAACATTTCACTAAAATATTCACCAAAAATACAAATTCCACCGGAATCCAATGGGAACTGCTGTGTCTCGTTCAACCAGTATAGGACCACGTTTGGGAGAAATTTCGAGTCAATCGGTCCAAAGACCTAGAAGCTATTGAAAAAATCGGCCAACGTTTTAATGAAAAATGAACACTTTTCACTAAAATATTCACCAAAAATACAAATTCCACCGGAATCCAATGGGAACTGCTGTGTCTCGTTCAGCCAGTATAGGACCACATTTGGGAGAAGTTTCGAGTCAATCGGTCCAAAGACCTGGAAGCTATTGAAAAAGTCGGCCGACGTTTTCATGAAAAATGGCAACATTTCACTAAAATATTCACCAAAAATACAAATTCCACCGGAATCCAATGGGAACTGCTGTGTCTCGTTCAGCCAGTATAGGACCACATTTGGGAGAAATTTCGAGTCAATCGGTCTAAAGACCTGGAAGCTATTGAAAAAATCGGCCGACGTTTTCATGAAAAATGGCAACATTTCACTAAAATATTCACCAAAAATACAAATTCCACCGGAATCCAATGGGAACTGCTGTGTCTCGTTCAGCCAGTATAGGACCACGTTTGGGAGAAATTTCGAGTCAATCGGTCCAAAGACCTGGAAGCTATTGAAAAAATCGGCCGATGTTTTCATGAAAAATGGCAACATTTCACTAAAATATTCACCAAAAATACAAATTTCACCGGAATCCAATGGGAACTGCTGTGTCTCGTTCAGCCAGTATAGGACCACATTTGGGAGAAGTTTCGAGTCAATCGGTCCAAAGACCTGGAAGCTATTGAAAAAGTCGGCCGACGTTTTCATGAAAAATGGCAACATTTCACTAAAATATTCACCAAAAATACAAATTCCACCGGAATCCAATGGGAACTGCTGTGTCTCGTTCAGTCAGTATAGGACCACATTTGGGAGAAATTTCGAGTCAATCGGTCTAAAGACCTGGAAGCTATTGAAAAAATCGGCCGACGTTTTCATGAAAAATGGCAACATTTCACTAAAATATTCACCAAAAATACAAATTCCACCGGAATCCAATGGGAACTGCTGTGTCTCGTTCAGCCAGTATAGGACCACGTTTGGGAGAAATTTCGAGTCAATCGGTCCAAAGACCTGGAAGCTATTGAAAAAATCGCTAGACGTTTTCATGAAAAATGGCAACATTTCACTAAAATATTCACCAAAAATACAAATTCCACCGGAATCCAATGGGAACTGCTGTGTCTCGTTCAGCCAGTATAGGACCACATCTGGGAGAAATTTCGAGATAATCGGTCCAAAAACCTAGAAGCTATTGAAAAAATGGTCCTACCTTTTCATGAAAAATGGCGACATTTCACTAAAATATTCACCAAAAATACAAATTCCACCGGAATCCAATGGCAACTGCTGTGTCTCGTTCAGCCAGTATAGGACCACATTTGGGAGAAATTTCGAGTCAATCGGTCCAAAGACCTGGAAGCTATTGAAAAAATCGCTAGACGTTTTCATGAAAAATGGCAACATTTCACTAAAATATTCACCAAAAATACAAATTCCACCGGAATCCAATGGGAACTGCTGTGTCTCGTTCAGCCAGTATAGGACCACATTTGGGAGAAATTTCGAGTCAATCGGTCCAAAGACCTGGAAGCTATTGAAAAAATCAGTAGACGTTTTCATGAAAAATGGCAACATTTCACTAAAATATTCACCAAAAATACAAATTCCACCGGAATCCAATGGGAACTGCTGTGTCTCGTTCAACCAGTATAGGACCACGTTTGGGAGAAATTTCGAGTCAATCGGTCCAAAGACCTAGAAGCTATTGAAAAAATCGGCCAACGTTTTAATGAAAAATGAACACTTTTCACTAAAATATTCACCAAAAATACAAATTCCACCGGAATCCAATGGGAACTGCTGTGTCTCGTTCAGCCAGTATAGGACCACATTTGGGAGAAGTTTCGAGTCAATCGGTCCAAAGACCTGGAAGCTATTGAAAAAGTCGGCCGACGTTTTCATGAAAAATGGCAACATTTCACTAAAATATTCACCAAAAATACAAATTCCACCGGAATCCAATGGGAAGTGCTGTGTCTCGTTCAGCCAGTATAGGACCACATTTGGGAGAAATTTCGAGTCAATCGGTCTAAAGACCTGGAAGCTATTGAAAAAATCGGCCGACGTTTTCATGAAAAATGGCAACATTTCACTAAAATATTCACCAAAAATACAAATTCCACCGGAATCCAATGGGAACTGCTGTGTCTCGTTCAGCCAGTATAGGACCACGTTTGGGAGAAATTTCGAGTCAATCGGTCCAACGACCTGGAAGCTATTGAAAAAATCGGTAGACGTTTTCATGAAAAATGGCAACATTTCACTAAAATATTCACCAAAAATACAAATTCCACCGGAATCCAATGGGAACTGCTGTGTCTCGTTCAGCCAGTATAGGACCACGTTTGGGAGAAATTTCGAGTCAATCGGTCCAAAGACCTGGAAGCTATTGAAAAAATCAGTAGACGTTTTCATGAAAAATGGCAACATTTCACTAAAATATTCACCAAAAATACAAATTCCACCGGAATCCAATGGGAACTGCTGTGTCTCGTTCAACCAGTATAGGACCACGTTTGGGAGAAATTTCGAGTCAATCGGTCCAAAGACCTGGAAGCTATTGAAAAAATCGGCCAACGTTTTAATGAAAAATGAACACTTTTCACTAAAATATTCACCAAAAATACAAATTCCACCGGAATCCAATGGGAACTGCTGTGTCTCGTTCAGCCAGTATAGGACCACATTTGGGAGAAATTTCGAGTCAATCGGTCCAAAGACCTGGAAGCTATTGAAAAATTCAGTAGACGTTTTCATGAAAAATGGCAACATTTCACTAAAATATTCACCAAAAATACAAATTCCACCGGAATCCAATGGGAACTGCTAATGGACCATGTTTGGGAGAAATTTCGAGTCAATCGGTCCAAAGACCTGGAAGCTATTGAAAAAATCAGTAGACGTTTTCATGAAAAATGGCAACATTTCACTAAAATATTCACCAAAAATACAAATTCCACCGGAATCCAATGGGAACTGCTGTGTCTCGTTCAGCCAGTATAGGACCACGTTTGGGAGAAATTTCGAGTCAATCGGTCCAAAGACCTGGACGTTTTCATGAAAAATGGCAACATTTCACTAAAATATTCACCAAAAATACAAATTCCACCGGAATCCAATGGGAACTGCTGTGTCTCGTTCAGCCAGTATAGGACCACATTTGGGAGAAATTTCGAGTCAATCGGTCCAAAGACCTGGAAGCTATTGAAAAAATCGCTAGACGTTTTCATGAAAAATGGCAACATTTCACTAAAATATTCACCAAAAATACAAATTCCACCCGAATCCAATGGGAACTGCTGTGTCTCGTTCAGCCAGTATAGGACCACATTTGGGAGAAATTTCGAGTCAATCGGTCCAAAGACCTGGAAGCTATTGAAAAAATCGGCCGACGTTTTCATGAAAAATGGCAACATTTCACTAAAATATTCACCAAAAATACAAATTTCACCAGAATCCAATGGGAACTGCTGTGTCTCGTTCCGCCAGTATAGGACCACATTTGGGAGAAATTTCGAGTCAATCGGTCCAAAGACCTGGAAGCTATTGAAAAAATCGGCCGACGTTTTCATGAAAAATGGCAACATTTCACTAAAATATTCACCAAAAATACAAATTCCACCGGAATCCAATGGGAACTGCTGTGTCTCGTTCAGCCAGTATAGGACCACATTTGGGAGAAGTTTCGAGTCAATCGGTCCAAAGACCTGGAAGCTATTGAAAAAATCGGCCGACGTTTTCATGAAAAATGGCAACATTTCACTAAAATATTCACCAAAAATACAAATTCCACCGGAATCCAATGGGAACTGCTGTGTCTCGTTCAGCCAGTATAGGACCACATTTGGGAGAAATTTCGAGTCAATCGGTCTAAAGACCTGGAAGCTATTGAAAAAATCGGCCGACGTTTTCATGAAAAATGGCAACATTTCACTAAAATATTCACCAAAAATACAAATTCCACCGGAATCCAATGGGAACTGCTGTGTCTCGTTCAGCCAGTATAGGACCACATTTGGGAGAAATTTCGAGTCAATCGGTCCAAAGACCTGGAAGCTATTGAAAAAATGGGCCGACGTTTTCATGAAAAATGAACACTTTTCACTAAAATATTCACCAAAAATACAAATTTCACCGGAATCCAATGGGAACTGCTGTGTCTCGTTCAGCCAGTATAGGACCACATCTGGGAGAAATTTCGAGATAATCGGTCCAAAAACCTAAAAGCTATTGAAAAAATCGGCCGACGTTTTCAAGAAAAATGGCAACATTTCACTAAAATATTCACCAAAAATACAAATTCCACCGGAATCCAATGGGAACTGCTGTGTCTCGTTCAGCCAGTATAGGACCACATTTGGGAGAAATTTCGAGTCAATCGGTCCAAAGACCTGGAAGCTATTGAAAAAATCGGCCGACGTTTTCATGAAAAATGAACACTTTTCACTAAAATATTCACCAAAAATACAAATTTCACCGGAATCCAATGGGAACTGCTGTGTCTCGTTCAGCCAGTATAGGACCACATCTGGGAGAAATTTCGAGATAATCGGTCCAAAAACCTAAAAGCTATTGAAAAAATCGGCCGACGTTTTCAAGAAAAATGGCAACATTTCACTAAAATATTCACCGAAAATACAAATTCCACCGGAATCCAATGGGAACTGCTGTGTCTCGTTCAGCCAGTATAGGACCACATTTGGGAGAAATTTCGAGTCAATCGGTCCAAAGACCTGGAAGCTATTGAAAAAATCGGCCGACGTTTTCATGAAAAATGAACACTTTTCACTAAAATATTCACCAAAAATACAAATTTCACCGGAATCCAATGGGAACTGCTGTGTCTCGTTCAGCCAGTATAGGACCACATCTGGGAGAAATTTCGAGATAATCGGTCCAAAAACCTAGAAGCTATTGAAAAAATCGGCCGACGTTTTCAAGAAAAATGGCAACATTTCACTAAAATATTCACCAAAAATACAAATTCCACCGGAATCCAATGGGAACTGCTGTGTCTCGTTCAGCCAGTATAGGACCACATTTGGGAGAAATTTCGAGTCAATCGGTCCAAAGACCTGGAAGCTATTGAAAAATTCAGTAGACGTTTTCATGAAAAATGGCAACATTTCACTAAAATATTCACCAAAAATACAAATTCCACCGGAATCCAATGGGAACTGCTGTGTCTCGTTCAGCCAGTATAGGACCACATTTGGGAGAAATTTCGAGTCAATCGGTCCAAAGACCTGGAAGCTATTGAAAAAATCGGCCGACGTTTTCATGAAAAATGAACACTTTTCACTAAAATATTCACCAAAAATACAAATTTCACCGGAATCCAATGGGAACTGCTGTGTCTCGTTCAGCCAGTATAGGACCACATCTGGGAGAAATTTCGAGATAATCGGTCCAAAAACCTAGAAGCTATTGAAAAAATCGGCCGACGTTTTCAAGAAAAATGGCAACATTTCACTAAAATATTCACCAAAAATACAAATTCCACCGGAATCCAATGGGAACTGCTGTGTCTCGTTCAGCCAGTATAGGACCACATTTGGGAGAAATTTCGAGTCAATCGGTCCAAAGACCTGGAAGCTATTGAAAAATTCAGTAGACGTTTTCATGAAAAATGGCAACATTTCACTAAAATATTCACCAAAAATACAAATTCCACCCGAATCCAATGGGAACTGCTGTGTCTCGTTCAGCCAGTATAGGACCACATTTGGGAGAAATTTCGAGTCAATCGGTCCAAAGACCTGGAAGCTATTGAAAAAATCGGCCGACGTTTTCATGAAAAATGGCAACATTTCACTAAAATATTCACCAAAAATACAAATTTCACCGGAATCCAATGGGAACTGCTGTGTCTCGTTCCGCCAGTATAGGACCACATTTGGGAGAAATTTCGAGTCAATCGGTCCAAAGACCTGGAAGCTATTGAAAAAATCGGCCGACGTTTTCATGAAAAATGGCAACATTTCACTAAAATATTCACCAAAAATACAAATTCCACCGGAATCCAATGGGAACTGCTGTGTCTCGTTCAGCCAGTATAGGACCACTTTTGGGAGAAATTTCGAGTCAATCGGTCCAAAGACCTGGAAGCTATTGAAAAAACTCGGCCGACGTTTTCATGAAAAATGGCAACATTTCACTAAAATATTCACCAAAAATACAAATTCCACCGGAATCCAATGGGAACTGCTGTGTCTCGTTCAGCCAGTATAGGACCACATTTGGGAGAAATTTCGAGTCAATCGGTCCAAAGACCTGGAAGCTATTGAAAAAATCGCTAGACCTTTTCATGAAAAATGGCAACATTTCACTAAAATATTCACCAAAAATAAAAATTCCACCGGAATCCAATGGGAACTGCTGTGTCTCGTTCAGCCAGTATAGGACCACATCTGGGAGAAATTTCGAGATAATCGGTCCAAAAACCTAGAAGCTATTGAAAAAATGGTCCTACCTTTTCATGAAAAATGGCGACATTTCACTAAAATATTCACCAAAAATACAAATTCCACCGGAATCCAATGGCAACTGCTGTGTCTCGTTCAGCCAGTATAGGACCACATTTGGGAGAAATTTCGAGTCAATCGGTCCAAAGACCTGGAAGCTATTGAAAAAATCGCTAGACGTTTTCATGAAAAATGGCAACATTTCACTAAAATATTCACCAAAAATACAAATTCCACCGGAATCCAATGGGAACTGCTGTGTCTCGTTCAGCCAGTACAGGACCACATTTGGGAGAAATTTCGAGTCAATCGGTCCAAAGACCTGGAAGCTATTGAAAAAATCGGCCAACGTTTTAATGAAAAATGGCAACATTTCACTAAAATATTCACCAAAAATACAAATTCCACCGGAATCCAATGGGAACTGCTGTGTCTCGTTCAACCAGTATAGGACCACGTTTGGGAGAAATTTCGAGTCAATCGGTCCAAAGACCTAGAAGCTATTGAAAAAATCGGCCAACGTTTTAATGAAAAATGAACACTTTTCACTAAAATATTCACCAAAAATACAAATTCCACCGGAATCCAATGGGAACTGCTGTGTCTCGTTCAGCCAGTATAGGACCACATTTGGGAGAAGTTTCGAGTCAATCGGTCCAAAGACCTGGAAGCTATTGAAAAAGTCGGCCGACGTTTTCATGAAAAATGGCAACATTTCACTAAAATATTCACCAAAAATACAAATTCCACCGGAATCCAATGGGAACTGCTGTGTCTCGTTCAGCCAGTATAGGACCACGTTTGGGAGAAATTTCGAGTCAATCGGTCCAAAGACCTGGAAGCTATTGAAAAAATCAGTAGACGTTTTCATGAAAAATGGCAACATTTCACTAAAATATTCACCAAAAATACAAATTTCACCGGAATCCAATGGGAACTGCTGTGTCTCGTTCAGCCAGTATAGGACCACGTTTGGGAGAAATTTCGAGTCAATCGGTCCAAAGACCTGGACGTTTTCATGAAAAATGGCAACATTTCACTAAAATATTCACCAAAAATACAAATTCCACCGGAATCCAATGGGAACTGCTGTGTCTCGTTCCGCCAGTATAGGACCACATTTGGGAGAAATTTCGAGTCAATCGGTCCAAAGACCTGGAAGCTATTGAAAAAATCGCTAGACGTTTTTATGAAAAATGGCAACATTTCACTAAAATATTCACCAAAAATACAAATTCCACCCGAATCCAATGGGAACTGCTGTGTCTCGTTCAGCCAGTATAGGACCACATTTGGGAGAAATTTCGAGTCAATCGGTCCAAAGACCTGGAAGCTATTGAAAAAATCGGCCGACGTTTTCATGAAAAATGGCAACATTTCACTAAAATATTCACCAAAAATACAAATTCCACCGGAATCCAATGGGAAGTGCTGTGTCTCGTTCAGCCAGTATAGGACCACTTTTGGGAGAAATTTCGAGTCAATCGGTCCAAAGACCTGGAAGCTATTGAAAAAACTCGGCCGACGTTTTCATGAAAAATGGCAACATTTCACTAAAATATTCACCAAAAATACAAATTCCACCGGAATCCAATGGGAACTGCTGTGTCTCGTTCAGCCAGTATAGGACCACATTTGGGAGAAATTTCGAGTCAATCGGTCTAAAGACCTGGAAGATATTGAAAAAATCGGCCGACGTTTTCATGAAAAATGGCAACATTTCACTAAAATATTCACCAAAAATACAAATTCCACCGGAATCCAATGGGAACTGCTGTGTCTCGTTCAACCAGTATAGGACCACGTTTGGGAGAAATTTCGAGTCAATCGGTCCAAAGACCTAGAAGCTATTGAAAAAATCGGCCAACGTTTTAATGAAAAATGAACACTTTTCACTTAAATATTCACCAAAAATACAAATTCCACCGGAATCCAATGGGAACTGCTGTGTCTCGTTCAGCCAGTATAGGACCACATTTGGGAGAAATTTCGAGTCAATCGGTCCAAAGACCTGGAAGCTATTGAAAAATTCAGTAGACGTTTTCATGAAAAATGGCAACATTTCACTAAAATATTCACCAAAAATACAAATTCCACCGGAATCCAATGGGAACTGCTAATGGACCACGTTTGGGAGAAATTTCGAGTCAATCGGTCCAAAGACCTGGAAGCTATTGAAAAAATCAGTAGACGTTTTCATGAAAAATGGCAACATTTCACTAAAATATTCACCAAAAATACAAATTCCACCGGAATCCAATGGGAACTGCTGTGTCTCGTTCAGCTAGTATAGGACCACGTTTGGGAGAAATTTCGAGTCAATCGGTCCAAAGACCTGGACGTTTTCATGAAAAATGGCAACATTTCACTAAAATATTCACCAAAAATACAAATTCCACCGGAATCCAATGGGAACTGCTGTGTCTCGTTCAGCCAGTATAGGACCACATTTGGGAGAAATTTCGAGTCAATCGGTCCAAAGACCTGGAAGCTATTGAAAAAATCGCTAGACGTTTTCATGAAAAATGGCAACATTTCACTAAAATATTCACCAAAAATACAAATTCCACCCGAATCCAATGGGAACTGCTGTGTCTCGTTCAGCCAGTATAGGACCACATTTGGGAGAAATTTCGAGTCAATCGGTCCAAAGACCTGGAAGCTATTGAAAAAATCGGCCGACGTTTTCATGAAAAATGGCAACATTTCACTAAAATATTCACCAAAAATACAAATTTCACCGGAATCCAATGGGAACTGCTGTGTCTCGTTCCGCCAGTACAGGACCACATTTGGGAGAAATTTCGAGTCAATCGGTCCAAAGACCTGGAAGCTATTGAAAAAATCGGCCGACGTTTTCATGAAAAATGGCAACATTTCACTAAAATATTCACCAAAAATACAAATTCCACCGGAATCCAATGGGAACTGCTGTGTCTCGTTCAGCCAGTATAGGACCACATTTGGGAGAAATTTCGAGTCAATCGGTCCAAAGACCTGGAAGCTATTGAAAAAACTCGGCCGACGTTTTCATGAAAAATGGCAACATTTCACTAAAATATTCACCAAAAATACAAATTCCACCGGAATCCAATGGGAACTGCTGTGTCTCGTTCAGCCAGTATAGGACCACATTTGGGAGAAATTTCGAGTCAATCGGTCCAAAGACCTGGAAGCTATTGAAAAAATCGGCCGACGTTTTAATGAAAAATGAACACTTTTCACTAAAATATTCACCAAAAATACAAATTCCACCGGAATCCAATGGGAACTGCTGTGTCTCGTTCAGCCAGTATAGGACCACATTTGGGAGAAATTTCGAGTCAATCGGTCCAAAGACCTGGAAGCTATTGAAAAAATAAGTAGACGTTTTCATGAAAAATGGCAACATTTCACTAAAATATTCACCAAAAATACAAATTCCACCGGAATCCAATGGGAACTGCTGTGTCTCGTTCAGCCAGTATAGGACCACATTTGGGAGAAATTTCGAGTCAATCGGTCCAAAGACCTGGAAGCTATTGAAAAAATCGGCCGACGTTTTAATGAAAAATGAACACTTTTCACTAAAATATTCACCAAAAATACAAATTCCACCGGAATCCAATGGGAACTGCTGTGTCTCGTTCAGCCAGTATAGGACCACATTTGGGAGAAATTTCGAGTCAATCGGTCCAAAGACCTGGAAGCTATTGAAAAAATCGGCCGACGTTTTAATGAAAAATGAACACTTTTCACTAAAATATTCACCAAAAATACAAATTTCACCGGAATCCAATGGGAACTGCTGTGTCTCGTTCAGCCAGTATAGGACCACATCTGGGAGAAATTTCGAGATAATCGGTCCAAAAACCTAGAAGCTATTGAAAAAATCGGCCGACGTTTTCATGAAAAATGGCAACATTTCACTAAAATATTCACCAAAAATACAAATTCCACCGGAATCCAATGGGAACTGCTGTGTCTCGTTCAGCCAGTATAGGACCACGTTTGGGAGAAATTTCGAGTCAATCGGTCCAAAGACCTGGAAGCTATTGAAAAAATCAGTAGACGTTTTCATGAAAAATGGCAACATTTCACTAAAATATTCACCAAAAATACAAATTCCACCGGAATCCAATGGGATCTGCTGTGTCTCGTTCATCCAGTATAGGACCACGTTTGGGAGAAATTTCGAGTCAATCGGTCCAACGACCTGGAAGCTATTGAAAAAATCGGTAGACGTTTTCATGAAAAATGGCAACATTTCACTAAAATATTCACCAAAAATACAAATTCCACCGGAATCCAATGGGAACTGCTGTGTTTGGTTCAGCCAGTATAGGACCACATTTGGGAGAAATTTCGAGTCAATCGGTCCAAAGACCTGGAAGCTATTGAAAAATTCAGTAGACGTTTTCATGAAAAATGGCAACATTTCACTAAAATATTCACCAAAAATACAAATTCCACCGGAATCCAATGGGAACTGCTGTGTCTCGTTCAGCCAGTATAGGACCACATTTGGGAGAAATTTCGAGTCAATCGGTCCAAAGACCTGGAAGCTATTGAAAAAATCGCTAGACGTTTTCATGAAAAATGGCAACATTTCACTAAAATATTCACCAAAAATACAAATTTCACCGGAATCCAATGGGAACTGCTGTGTCTCGTTCAGCCAGTATAGGACCACATTTGGGAGAAATTTCGAGTCAATCGGTCCAAAGACCTGGAAGCTATTGAAAAAATCGGCCGCCGTTTTCATGAAAAATGGCAACATTTCACTAAAATATTCACCAAAAATACAAATTCCACCGGAATCCAATGGGAACTGCTGTGTCTCGTTCAGCCAGTATAGGACCACATTTGGGAGAAATTTCGAGTCAATCGGTCCAAAGACCTGGAAGCTATTGAAAAAATCGGCCGCCGTTTTCATGAAAAATGGCAACATTTCACTAAAATATTCACCAAAAATACAAATTCCACCGGAATCCAATGGGAACTGCTGTGTCTCGTTCAGCCAGTATAGGACCACATTTGGGAGAAATTTCGAGTCAATCGGTCTAAAGACCTGGAAGCTATTGAAAAAATCGCTAGACGTTTTCATGAAAAATGGCAACATTTCACTAAAATATTCACCAAAAATACAAATTCCACCGGAATCCAATGGGAACTGCTGTGTCTCGTTCAGCCAGTATAGGACCACATTTGGGAGAAATTTCGAGTCAATCGGTCTAAAGACCTGGAAGCTATTGAAAAAATCGGCCGACGTTTTCATGAAAAATGGCAACATTTCACTAAAATATTCACCAAAAATACAAATTTCACCGGAATCCAATGGGAACTGCTGTATCTCGTTCAGCCAGTATAGGACCACATTTTCGAGATATTTCGAGTCAATCGGTCCAAAGACCTGGAAGCTATTGAAAAAATCGCTAGACGTTTTCATGAAAAATGGCAACATTTCACTAAAATATTCACCAAAAATACAAATTCCACCGGAATCCAATGGGAACTGCTGTGTCTCGTTCAGCCAGTATAGGACCACATTTGGGAGAAATTTCGAGTCAATCGGTCCAAAGACCTGGAAGCTATTGAAAAAATAGCTAGGCCTTTTCATGAAAAATGAACACTTTTCACTAAAATATTCACCAAAAATACAAATTCCACCGGAATCCAATGGGAACTGCTGTGTCTTGTTCAGCCAGTATAGGACCACATTTGGGAGAAATTTCGAGTCAATCGGTCCAAAGACCTGGAAGCTATTGAAAAAATCGGCCGACGTTTTCATGAAAAATGGCAACATTTCACTAAAATATTCACCAAAAATACAAATTCCACCGGAATCCAATGGGAACTGCTGTGTCTCGTTCAGCCAGTATAGGACCACATTTGGGAGAAATTTCGAGTCAATCGGTCCAAAGACCTGGAAGCTATTGAAAAAATCGGCCGACGTTTTAATGAAAAATGGCAACATTTCACTAAAATATTCACCAAAAATACAAATTCCACCGGAATCCAATGGGAACTGCTGTGTCTCGTTCAGCCAGTATAGGACCACATTTGGGAGAAATTTCGAGTCAATCTGTCCAAAGACCTGGAAGCTATTGAAAAAATCGGCCGACGTTTTCATGAAAAATGGCAACATTTCACTAAAATATTCACCAAAAATACAAATTCCACCGGAATCCAATGGGAACTGCTGTGTCTCGTTCAGCCAGTATAGGACCACATTTGGGAGAAATTTCGAGTCAATCGGTCCAAAGACCTGGAAGCTATTGAAAAAATCGGCCGACGTTTTATTGAAAAATGGCAACATTTCACTAAAATATTCACCAAAAATACAAATTCCACCGGAATCCAATGGGAACTGCTGTGTCTCGTTCAGCCAGTATAGGACCACATTTGGGAGAAATTTCGAGTCAATCGGTCCAAAGACCTGGAAGCTATTGAAAAAATCGGCCGACGTTTTAATGAAAAATCGCAACATTTCACTAAAATATTCACCAAAAATACAAATTCCACCGGAATCCAATGGGAACTGCTGTGTCTCGTTCAGCCATTATAGGACCATATTTGGGAGAAATTTCGAGTCAATCGGTCCAAAGACTTGGAAGCTATTGAAAAAATCGGCCGACGTTTTAATGAAAAATGGCAACATTTCACTAAAATATTCACCAAAAATACAAATTCCACCGGAATCCAATGGCAACTGCTGTGTCTCGTTCAGCCAGTATAGGACCACATTTGGGAGAAATTTCGAGTCAATCGGTCCAAAGACCTGAAAGCTATTGAAAAAATCGGCCGACGTTTTAATGAAAAATGGCAACATTTCACTAAAATATTCACCAAAAATACAAATTCCACCGGAATCCAATGGGAACTGCTGTGTCTCGTTCAGCCAGTATAGGACCACATTTGGGAGAAATTTCGAGTCAATCGGTCCAAAGACCTGGAAGCTATTGAAAAAATCGGCCGACGTTTTCATGAAAAATGAACACTTTTCACTAAAATATTCACCAAAAATACAAATTCCACCAGAATCCAATGGGAACTGCTGTGTCTCATTCAGCCAGTATAGGACCACATTTGGGAGAAATTTCGAGTCAATCGGTCCAAAGACCTGGAAGCTATTGAAAAAATCAGTAGACGTTTTCATGAAAAATGGCAACATTTCACTAAAATATTCACCAAAAATACAAATTCCACCGGAATCCAATGGGAACTGCTGTGTCTCGTTCAGCCAGTATAGGACCACATTTGGGAGAAATTTCGAGTCAATCGGTCCAAAGACCTGGAAGCTATTGAAAAAATCGGCCGACGTTTTAATGAAAAATGGCAACATTTCACTAAAATATTCACCAAAAATACAAATTCCACCGGAATCCAATGGGAACTGCTGTGTCTCGTTCAGCCAGTATAGGACCACATTTGGGAGAAATTTCGAGTCAATCGGTCCAAAGACCTGGAAGCTATTGAAAAAATCGGCCGACGTTTTCATGAAAAATGAACACTTTTCACTAAAATATTCACCAAAAATACAAATTCCACCGGAATCCAATGGGAACTGCTGTGTCTAATTCAGCCAGTATAGGACCACATTTGGGAGAAATTTCGAGTCAATCGGTCCAAAGACCTGGAAGCTATTGAAAAAATCAGTAGACGTTTTCATGAAAAATGGCAACATTTCACTAAAATATTCACCAAAAATACAAATTCCACCGGAATCCAATGGGAACTGCTGTGTCTCGTTCAGCCAGTATAGGACCACATTTGGGAGAAATTTCGAGTCAATCGGTCCAAAGACCTGGAAGCTATTGAAAAAACTCGGCCGACGTTTTAATGAAAAATGAACACTTTTCACTAAAATATTCACCAAAAATACAAATTCCACCGGAATCCAATGGGAACTGATGTGTCTCATTCAGCCAGTATAGGACCACATTTGGGAGAAATTTTGAGTCAATCGGTCCAAAGACCTGGAAGCTATTGAAAAAATCGCTAGGCGTTTTCATGAAAAATGAACACTTTTCACTAAAATATTCACCAAAAATACAAATTCCACCGGAATCCAATGGGAACTGCTGTGTCTTGTTCAGCCAGTATAGGACCACATTTGGGAGAAATTTCGAGTCAATCGGTCCAAAGACCTGGAAGCTATTGAAAAAATCGGCCGACGTTTTCATGAAAAATGGCAACATTTCACTAAAATATTCACCAAAAATACAAATTCCACCGGAATCCAATGGGAACTGCTGTGTCTCGTTCAGCCAGTATAGGACCACATTTGGGAGAAATTTCGAGTCAATCGGTCCAAAGACCTGGAAGCTATTGAAAAAATCGGCCGACGTTTTAATGAAAAATGGCAACATTTCACTAAAATATTCACCAAAAATACAAATTCCACCGGAATCCAATGGGAACTGCTGTGTCTCGTTCAGCCAGTATAGGACCACATTTGGGAGAAATTTCGAGTCAATCGGTCCAAAGACCTGGAAGCTATTGAAAAAATCGGCCGACGTTTTCATGAAAAATGAACACTTTTCACTAAAATATTCACCAAAAATACAAATTCCACCGGAATCCAATGGGAACTGATGTGTCTAATTCAGCCAGTATAGGACCACATTTGGGAGAAATTTCGAGTCAATCGGTCCAAAGACCTGGAAGCTATTGAAAAAATCAGTAGACGTTTTCATGAAAAATGGCAACATTTCACTAAAATATTCACCAAAAATACAAATTCCACCGGAATCCAATGGGAACTGCTGTGTCTCGTTCAGCCAGTATAGGACCACATTTGGGAGAAATTTCGAGTCAATCGGTCCAAAGACCTGGAAGCTATTGAAAAAACTCGGCCGACGTTTTAATGAAAAATGAACACTTTTCACTAAAATATTCACCAAAAATACAAATTCCACCGGAATCCAATGGGAACTGATGTGTCTCATTCAGCCAGTATAGGACCACATTTGGGAGAAATTTTGAGTCAATCGGTCCAAAGACCTGGAAGCTATTGAAAAAATCGCTAGGCGTTTTCATGAAAAATGAACACTTTTCACTAAAATATTCACCAAAAATACAAATTCCACCGGAATCCAATGGGAACTGCTGTGTCTTGTTCAGCCAGTATAGGACCACATTTGGGAGAAATTTCGAGTCAATCGGTCCAAAGACCTGGAAGCTATTGAAAAAATCGGCCGACGTTTTCATGAAAAATGGCAACATTTCACTAAAATATTCACCAAAAATACAAATTCCACCGGAATCCAATGGGAACTGCTGTGTCTCGTTCAGCCAGTATAGGACCACATTTGGGAGAAATTTCGAGTCAATCGGTCCAAAGACCTGGAAGCTATTGAAAAAATCGGCCGACGTTTTAATGAAAAATGGCAACATTTCACTAAAATATTCACCAAAAATACAAATTCCACCGGAATCCAATGGGAACTGCTGTGTCTCGTTCAGCCAGTATAGGACCACATTTGGGAGAAATTTCGAGTCAATCGGTCCAAAGACCTGGAAGCTATTGAAAAAATCGGCCGACGTTTTCATGAAAAATGAACACTTTTCACTAAAATATTCACCAAAAATACAAATTCCACCGGAATCCAATGGGAACTGCTGTGTCTAATTCAGCCAGTATAGGACCACATTTGGGAGAAATTTCGAGTCAATCGGTCCAAAGACCTAGAAGCTATTGAAAAAATCAGTAGACGTTTTCATGAAAAATGGCAACATTTCACTAAAATATTCACCAAAAATACAAATTCCACCGGAATCCAATGGGAACTGCTGTGTCTCGTTCAGCCAGTATAGGACCACATTTGGGAGAAATTTCGAGTCAATCGGTCCAAAGACCTGGAAGCTATTGAAAAAACTCGGCCGACGTTTTAATGAAAAATGAACACTTTTCACTAAAATATTCACCAAAAATACAAATTCCACCGGAATCCAATGGGAACTGATGTGTCTCATTCAGCCAGTATAGGACCACATTTGGGAGAAATTTTGAGTCAATCGGTCCAAAGACCTGGAAGCTATTGAAAAAATCGCTAGGCGTTTTCATGAAAAATGAACACTTTTCACTAAAATATTCACCAAAAATACAAATTCCACCGGAATCCAATGGGAACTGCTGTGTCTTGTTCAGCCAGTATAGGACCACATTTGGGAGAAATTTCGAGTCAATCGGTCCAAAGACCTGGAAGCTATTGAAAAAATCGGCCGACGTTTTCATGAAAAATGGCAACATTTCACTAAAATATTCACCAAAAATACAAATTCCACCGGAATCCAATGGGAACTGCTGTGTCTCGTTCAGCCAGTATAGGACCACATTTGGGAGAAATTTCGAGTCAATCGGTCCAAAGACCTGGAAGCTATTGAAAAAATCGGCCGACGTTTTAATGAAAAATGGCAACATTTCACTAAAATATTCACCAAAAATACAAATTCCACCGGAATCCAATGGGAACTGCTGTGTCTCGTTCAGCCAGTATAGGACCACATTTGGGAGAAATTTCGAGTCAATCTGTCCAAAGACCTGGAAGCTATTGAAAAAATCGGCCGACGTTTTCATGAAAAATGGCAACATTTCACTAAAATATTCACCAAAAATACAAATTCCACCGGAATCCAATGGGAACTGCTGTGTCTCGTTCAGCCAGTATAGGACCACATTTGGGAGAAATTTCGAGTCAATCGGTCCAAAGACCTGGAAGCTATTGAAAAAATCGGCCGACGTTTTATTGAAAAATGGCAACATTTCACTAAAATATTCACCAAAAATACAAATTCCACCGGAATCCAATGGGAACTGCTGTGTCTCGTTCAGCCAGTATAGGACCACATTTGGGAGAAATTTCGAGTCAATCGGTCCAAAGACCTGGAAGCTATTGAAAAAATCGGCCGACGTTTTAATGAAAAATCGCAACATTTCACTAAAATATTCACCAAAAATACAAATTCCACCGGAATCCAATGGGAACTGCTGTGTCTCGTTCAGCCAGTATAGGACCACATTTGGGAGAAATTTCGAGTCAATCGGTCCAAAGACCTGGAAGCTATTGAAAAAATCGGCCGACGTTTTCATGAAAAATGAACACTTTTCACTAAAATATTCACCAAAAATACAAATTCCACCGGAATCCAATGGGAACTGATGTGTCTAATTCAGCCAGTATAGGACCACATTTGGGAGAAATTTCGAGTCAATCGGTCCAAAGACCTGGAAGCTATTGAAAAAATCAGTAGACGTTTTCATGAAAAATGGCAACATTTCACTAAAATATTCACCAAAAATACAAATTCCACCGGAATCCAATGGGAACTGCTGTGTCTCGTTCAGCCAGTATAGGACCACATTTGGGAGAAATTTCGAGTCAATCGGTCCAAAGACCTGGAAGCTATTGAAAAAACTCGGCCGACGTTTTAATGAAAAATGAACACTTTTCACTAAAATATTCACCAAAAATACAAATTCCACCAGAATCCAATGGGAACTGATGTGTCTCATTCAGCCAGTATAGGACCACATTTGGGAGAAATTTTGAGTCAATCGGTCCAAAGACCTGGAAGCTATTGAAAAAATCGCTAGGCGTTTTCATGAAAAATGAACACTTTTCACTAAAATATTCACCAAAAATACAAATTCCACCGGAATCCAATGGGAACTGCTGTGTCTTGTTCAGCCAGTATAGGACCACATTTGGGAGAAATTTCGAGTCAATCGGTCCAAAGACCTGGAAGCTATTGAAAAAATCGGCCGACGTTTTCATGAAAAATGGCAACATTTCACTAAAATATTCACCAAAAATACAAATTCCACCGGAATCCAATGGGAACTGCTGTGTCTCGTTCAGCCAGTATAGGACCACATTTGGGAGAAATTTCGAGTCAATCGGTCCAAAGACCTGGAAGCTATTGAAAAAATCGGCCGACGTTTTAATGAAAAATGGCAACATTTCACTAAAATATTCACCAAAAATACAAATTCCACCGGAATCCAATGGGAACTGCTGTGTCTCGTTCAGCCAGTATAGGACCACATTTGGGAGAAATTTCGAGTCAATCGGTCCAAAGACCTGGAAGCTATTGAAAAAATCGGCCGACGTTTTCATGAAAAATGAACACTTTTCACTAAAATATTCACCAAAAATACAAATTCCACCGGAATCCAATGGGAACTGCTGTGTCTAATTCAGCCAGTATAGGACCACATTTGGGAGAAATTTCGAGTCAATCGGTCCAAAGACCTGGAAGCTATTGAAAAAATCAGTAGACGTTTTCATGAAAAATGGCAACATTTCACTAAAATATTCACCA
Organism: Pagrus major; assembly: GCF_040436345.1. Taxonomy (NCBI): domain Eukaryota; kingdom Metazoa; phylum Chordata; class Actinopteri; order Spariformes; family Sparidae; genus Pagrus; species Pagrus major. Next base: position 23,606,838 of record NC_133233.1, on the reverse strand, counting down.
AAAATACAAATTCCACCGGAATCCAATGGGAACTGCTGTGTCTCGTTCAGCCAGTATAGGACCACATTTGGGAGAAATTTCGAGTCAATCGGTCCAAAGACCTGGAAGCTATTGAAAAAACTCGGCCGACGTTTTAATGAAAAATGAACACTTTTCACTAAAATATTCACCAAAAATACAAATTCCACCGGAATCCAATGGGAACTGATGTGTCTCATTCAGCCAGTATAGGACCACATTTGGGAGAAATTTTGAGTCAATCGGTCCAAAGACCTGGAAGCTATTGAAAAAATCGCTAGGCGTTTTCATGAAAAATGAACACTTTTCACTAAAATATTCACCAAAAATACAAATTCCACCGGAATCCAATGGGAACTGATGTGTCTTGTTCAGCCAGTATAGGACCACATTTGGGAGAAATTTCGAGTCAATCGGTCCAAAGACCTGGAAGCTATTGAAAAAATCGGCCGACGTTTTCATGAAAAATGGCAACATTTCACTAAAATATTCACCAAAAATACAAATTCCACCGGAATCCAATGGGAACTGCTGTGTCTCGTTCAGCCAGTATAGGACCACATTTGGGAGAAATTTCGAGTCAATCGGTCCAAAGACCTGGAAGCTATTGAAAAAATCGGCCGACGTTTTAATGAAAAATGGCAACATTTCACTAAAATATTCACCAAAAATACAAATTCCACCGGAATCCAATGGGAACTGCTGTGTCTCGTTCAGCCAGTATAGGACCACATTTGGGAGAAATTTCGAGTCAATCTGTCCAAAGACCTGGAAGCTATTGAAAAAATCGGCCGACGTTTTCATGAAAAATGGCAACATTTCACTAAAATATTCACCAAAAATACAAATTCCACCGGAATCCAATGGGAACTGCTGTGTCTCGTTCAGCCAGTATAGGACCACATTTGGGAGAAATTTCGAGTCAATCGGTCCAAAGACCTGGAAGCTATTGAAAAAATCGGCCGACGTTTTATTGAAAAATGGCAACATTTCACTAAAATATTCACCAAAAATACAAATTCCACCGGAATCCAATGGGAACTGCTGTGTCTCGTTCAGCCAGTATAGGACCACATTTGGGAGAAATTTCGAGTCAATCGGTCCAAAGACCTGGAAGCTATTGAAAAAATCGGCCGACGTTTTAATGAAAAATCGCAACATTTCACTAAAATATTCACCAAAAATACAAATTCCACCGGAATCCAATGGGAACTGCTGTGTCTCGTTCAGCCATTATAGGACCATATTTGGGAGAAATTTCGAGTCAATCGGTCCAAAGACTTGGAAGCTATTGAAAAAATCGGCCGACGTTTTAATGAAAAATGGCAACATTTCACTAAAATATTCACCAAAAATACAAATTCCACCGGAATCCAATGGCAACTGCTGTGTCTCGTTCAGCCAGTATAGGACCACATTTGGGAGAAATTTCGAGTCAATCGGTCCAAAGACCTGAAAGCTATTGAAAAAATCGGCCGACGTTTTAATGAAAAATGGCAACATTTCACTAAAATATTCACCAAAAATACAAATTCCACCAGAATCCAATGGGAACTGCTGTGTCTCGTTCAGCCAGTATAGGACCACATTTGGGAGAAATTTCGAGTCAATCGGTCCAAAGACCTGGAAGCTATTGAAAAAATCGGCCGACGTTTTCATGAAAAATGAACACTTTTCACTAAAATATTCACCAAAAATACAAATTCCACCAGAATCCAATGGGAACTGCTGTGTCTCATTCAGCCAGTATAGGACCACATTTGGGAGAAATTTCGAGTCAATCGGTCCAAAGACCTGGAAGCTATTGAAAAAATCAGTAGACGTTTTCATGAAAAATGGCAACATTTCACTAAAATATTCACCAAAAATACAAATTCCACCGGAATCCAATGGGAACTGCTGTGTCTCGTTCAGCCAGTATAGGACCACATTTGGGAGAAATTTCGAGTCAATCGGTCCAAAGACCTGGAAGCTATTGAAAAAATCGGCCGACGTTTTAATGAAAAATGGCAACATTTCACTAAAATATTCACCAAAAATACAAATTCCACCGGAATCCAATGGGAACTGCTGTGTCTCGTTCAGCCAGTATAGGACCACATTTGGGAGAAATTTCGAGTCAATCGGTCCAAAGACCTGGAAGCTATTGAAAAAATCGGCCGACGTTTTCATGATAAATGAACACTTTTCACTAAAATATTCACCAAAAATACAAATTCCACCGGAATCCAATGGGAACTGCTGTGTCTCGTTCAGCCAGTATAGGACCACGTTTGGGAGAAATTTCGAGTCAATCGGTCCAAAGACCTGGAAGCTATTGAAAAAATCGGCCGACGTTTTCATGAAAAATGAACACTTTTCACTAAAATATTCACCAAAAATACAAATTCCACCGGAATCCAATGGGAACTGCTGTGTCTCGTTCAGCCAGTATAGGACCACATTTGGGAGAAATTTCGAGTCAATCGGTCCAAAGACCTGGAAGCTATTGAAAAAATCGGCCGACGTTTTAATGAAAAATGGCAACATTTCACTAAAATATTCACCAAAAATACAAATTCCACCGGAATCCAATGGGAACTGCTGTGTCTCGTTCAGCCAGTATAGGACCACATTTGGGAGAAATTTCGAGTCAATCTGTCCAAAGACCTGGAAGCTATTGAAAAAATCGGCCGACGTTTTCATGAAAAATGGCAACATTTCACTAAAATATTCACCAAAAATACAAATTCCACCGGAATCCAATGGGAACTGCTGTGTCTCGTTCAGCCAGTATAGGACCACATTTGGGAGAAATTTCGAGTCAATCGGTCCAAAGACCTGGAAGCTATTGAAAAAATCGGCCGACGTTTTAATGAAAAATCGCAACATTTCACTAAAATATTCACCAAAAATACAAATTCCACCGGAATCCAATGGGAACTGCTGTGTCTCGTTCAGCCATTATAGGACCATATTTGGGAGAAATTTCGAGTCAATCGGTCCAAAGACTTGGAAGCTATTGAAAAAATCGGCCGACGTTTTAATGAAAAATGGCAACATTTCACTAAAATATTCACCAAAAATACAAATTCCACCGGAATCCAATGGCAACTGCTGTGTCTCGTTCAGCCAGTATAGGACCACATTTGGGAGAAATTTCGAGTCAATCGGTCCAAAGACCTGAAAGCTATTGAAAAAATCGGCCGACGTTTTAATGAAAAATGGCAACATTTCACTAAAATATTCACCAAAAATACAAATTCCACCGGAATCCAATGGGAACTGCTGTGTCTCGTTCAGCCAGTATAGGACCACATTTGGGAGAAATTTCGAGTCAATCGGTCCAAAGACCTGGAAGCTATTGAAAAAATCGGCCGACGTTTTCATGAAAAATGAACACTTTTCACTAAAATATTCACCGAAAATACAAATTCCACCAGAATCCAATGGGAACTGCTGTGTCTCATTCAGCCAGTATAGGACCACATTTGGGAGAAATTTCGAGTCAATCGGTCCAAAGACCTGGAAGCTATTGAAAAAATCAGTAGACGTTTTCATGAAAAATGGCAACATTTCACTAAAATATTCACCAAAAATACAAATTCCACCGGAATCCAATGGGAACTGCTGTGTCTCGTTCAGCCAGTATAGGACCACATTTGGGAGAAATTTCGAGTCAATCGGTCCAAAGACCTGGAAGCTATTGAAAAAATCGGCCGACGTTTTCATGAAAAATGAACACTTTTCACTAAAATATTCACCAAAAATACAAATTCCACCGGAATCCAATGGGAACTGCTGTGTCTAATTCAGCCAGTATAGGACCACATTTGGGAGAAATTTCGAGTCAATCGGTCCAAAGACCTGGAAGCTATTGAAAAAATCAGTAGACGTTTTCATGAAAAATGGCAACATTTCACTAAAATATTCACCAAAAATACAAATTCCACCGGAATCCAATGGGAACTGCTGTGTCTCGTTCAGCCAGTATAGGACCACATTTGGGAGAAATTTCGAGTCAATCGGTCCAAAGACCTGGAAGCTATTGAAAAAACTCGGCCGACGTTTTAATGAAAAATGAACACTTTTCACTAAAATATTCACCAAAAATACAAATTCCACCGGAATCCAATGGGAACTGATGTGTCTCATTCAGCCAGTATAGGACCACATTTGGGAGAAATTTCGAGTCAATCGGTCCAAAGACCTGGAAGCTATTGAAAAAATCGCTAGGCGTTTTCATGAAAAATGAACACTTTTCACTAAAATATTCACCAAAAATACAAATTCCACCGGAATCCAATGGGAACTGCTGTGTCTCGTTCAGCCAGTATAGGACCACATTTGGGAGAAATTTCGAGTCAATCGGTCCATAGACCTGGAAGCTATTGAAAATATCGCTAGACGTTTTCATGAAAAATGAACACTTTTCACTAAAATATTCACCAAAAATACAAATTCCACCGGAATCCAATGGGAACTGCTGTGTCTCGTTCAGCCAGTATAGGACCACATTTGGGAGAAATTTCGAGTCAATCGGTCCAAAGACCTGGAAGCTATTGAAAAAATCGGTAGACGTTTTCATGAAAAATGGACACTTTTCACTAAAATATTCACCAAAAATACAAATTCCACCGGAATCCAATGGGAACTGCTGTGTCTCGTTCAGCCAGTATAGGACCACGTTTGGGAGAAATTTCGAGTCAATCGGTCCAAAGACCTGGAAGCTATTGAAAAAATCGGTAGACGTTTTCATGAAAAATGGCAACATTTCACTAAAATATTCACCAAAAATACAAATTTCACCGGAATCCAAGGGAACTGCTGTGTCTCGTTCAGCCAGTATAGGACCACATTTGGGAGAAATTTTGAGTCAATCGGTCCAAAGACCTGGAAGCTATTGAAAAAATCAGTAGACGTTTTCATGAAAAATGGCAACATTTCACTAAAATATTCACCAAAAATACAAATTCCACCGGAATCCAATGGGAACTGCTGTGTCTCGTTCAGCCAGTATAGGACCACATTTGGGAGAAATTTCGAGTCAATCTGTCCAAAGACCTGGAAGCTATTGAAAAAACTCGGCCGACATTTTAATGAAAAATGAACACTTTTCACTAAAGTATTCACCAAAAATACAAATTCCACAGGAATCCAATGGGAACTGCTGTGTCTCGTTCAGCCAGTATAGGACCACATTTGGGAGAAATTTCGAGTCAATCGGTCCAAACACCTGGAAGCTATTGAAAAAATCGGCCGACGTTTTCATGAAAAATGAACACTTTTCACTAAAATATTCACCAAAAATACAAATTCCACCGGAATCCAATGGGAACTGCTGTGTCTCGTTCAGCCAGTATAGGACCACATTTGGGAGAAATTTGGAGTCAATCGGTCCAAAGACCTGGAAGCTATTGAAAAAATCGGCCGACGTTTTAATGAAAAATGGCAACATTTCACTAAAATATTCACCAAAAATACAAATTCCACCGGAATCCAATGGGAACTGCTGTGTCTCGTTCAGCCAGTATAGGACCACATTTGGGAGAAATTTCGAGTCAATCTGTCCAAAGACCTGGAAGCTATTGAAAAAACTCTGCCGACATTTTAATGAAAAATGAACACTTTTCACTAAAATATTCACCAAAAATACAAATTCCACAGGAATCCAATGGGAACTGCTGTGTCTCGTTCAGCCAGTATAGGACCACATTTGGGAGAAATTTCGAGTCAATCGGTCCAAAGACCTGGAAGCTATTGAAAAAATCGGTAGACGTTTTCATGAAAAATGGCAACATTTCACTAAAATATTCACCAAAAATACAAATTCCACCGGAATCCAATGGGAACTGCTGTGTCTCGTTCAGCCAGTATAGGACCACATTTGGGAGAAATTTCGAGTCAATCGGTCCAAAGACCTGGAAGCTATTGAAAAAATCGGCCGACGTTTTCATGAAAAATGGCAACATTTCACTAAAATATTCACCAAAAATACAAATTCCACCGGAATCCAATGGGAACTGCTGTGTCTCGTTCAGCCAGTATAGGACCACATTTGGGAGAAATTTCGAGTCAATCGGTCCAAAGACCTGGAAGCTATTGAAAAAACTCGGCCGACATTTTAATGAAAAATGAACACTTTTCACTAAAGTATTCACCAAAAATACAAATTCCACAGGAATCCAATGGGAACTGCTGTGTCTCGTTCAGCCAGTATAGGACCACATTTGGGAGAAATTTCGAGTCAATCGGTCCAAACACCTGGAAGCTATTGAAAAAATCGGCCGACGTTTTCATGAAAAATGAACACTTTTCACTAAAATATTCACCAAAAATACAAATTCCACCGGAATCCAATGGGAACTGCTGTGTCTCGTTCAGCCAGTATAGGACCACATTTGGGAGAAATTTCGAGTCAATCGGTCCAAAGACCTGGAAGCTATTGAAAAAATCGGCCGACGTTTTCATGAAAAATGAACACTTTTCACTAAAATATTCACCAAAAATACAAATTCCACCGGAATCCAATGGGAACTGCTGTGTCTCGTTCAGCCAGTATAGGACCACATTTGGGAGAAATTTCGAGTCAATCGGTCCGAAGACCTGGAAGCTATTGAAAAAATCGCTAGACGTTTTCATGAAAAATGGCAACATTTCACTAAAATATTCACCAAAAATACAAATTCCACCGGAATCCAATGGGAACTGCTGTGTCTCGTTCAGCCAGTATAGGACCACATTTGGGAGAAATTTGGAGTCAATCGGTCCAAAGACCTGGAAGCTATTGAAAAAATCGGCCGACGTTTTAATGAAAAATGGCAACATTTCACTAAAATATTCACCAAAAATACAAATTCCACCGGAATCCAATGGGAACTGCTGTGTCTCGTTCAGCCAGTATAGGACCACATTTGGGAGAAATTTCGAGTCAATCTGTCCAAAGACCTGGAAGCTATTGAAAAAACTCGGCCGACATTTTAATGAAAAATGAACACTTTTCACTAAAGTATTCACCAAAAATACAAATTCCACAGGAATCCAATGGGAACTGCTGTGTCTCGTTCAGCCAGTATAGGACCACATTTGGGAGAAATTTCGAGTCAATCGGTCCAAACACCTGGAAGCTATTGAAAAAATCGGCCGACGTTTTCATGAAAAATGAACACTTTTCACTAAAATATTCACCAAAAATACAAATTCCACCGGAATCCAATGGGAACTGCTGTGTCTCGTTCAGCCAGTATAGGACCACATTTGGGAGAAATTTCGAGTCAATCGGTCCAAAGACCTGGAAGCTATTGAAAAAATCGGCCGACGTTTTCATGAAAAATGGCAACATTTCACTAAAATATTCACCAAAAATACAAATTCCACCGGAATCCAATGGGAACTGCTGTGTCTCGTTCAGCCAGTATAGGACCACATTTGCCAGAAATTTCGAGTCAATCGGTCCAAAGACCTGGAAGCTATTGAAAAAATCGGTAGACGTTTTCATGAAAAATGGCAACATTTCACTAAAATATTCACCAAAAATACAAATTCCTCCGGAATCCAATGGGAACTGCTGTGTCTCGTTCAGCCAGTATAGGACCACATTTGGGAGAAATTTCGAGTCAATCGGTCCAAAGACCTGGAAGCTATTGAAAAAATCGGCCGACGTTTTCATGAAAAATGAACACTTTTCACTAAAATATTCACCAAAAATACAAATTCCACCGGAATCCAATGGGAACTGCTGTGTCTCGTTCAGCCAGTATAGGACCACATTTGGGAGAAATTTCGAGTCAATCGGTCCAAAGACCTGGAAGCTATTGAAAAAATCGGCCGACGTTTTAATGAAAAATGGCAACATTTCACTAAAATATTCACCAAAAATACAAATTCCACCGGAATCCAATGGGAACTGCTGTGTCTCGTTCAGCCAGTATAGGACCACATTTGGGAGAAATTTCGAGTCAATCGGTCCAAAGACCTGGAAGCTATTGAAAAAATCGGCCGACGTTTTAATGAAAAATGGCAACATTTCACTAAAATATTCACCAAAAATACAAATTCCACCGGAATCCAATGGGAACTGCTGTGTCTCGTTCAGCCAGTATAGGACCACATTTGGGAGAAATTTCGAGTCAATCGGTCCAAAGACCTGGAAGCTATTGAAAAAATCGCTAGACCTTTTCATGAAAAATGGCAACATTTTCCAGAGAAATTTCGAGTCAATCGGTCCAAAGACCTGGAAGCTATTGAAAAAATCGGCCGACGTTTTAATGAAAAATGAACACTTTTCACTAAAATATTCACCAAAAATACAAATTCCACCGGAATCCAATGGGAACTGCTGTGTCTCGTTCAGCCAGTATAGGACCACATTTGGGAGAAATTTCGAGTCAATCGGTCCAAAGACCTGGAAGCTATTGAAAAAATCGGCCGACGTTTTAATGAAAAATGAACACTTTTCACTAAAATATTCACCAAAAATACAAATTCCACCGGAATCCAATGGGAACTGCTGTGTCTCGTTCAGCCAGTATAGGACCACATTTGGGAGAAATTTCGAGTCAATCGGTCCAAAGACCTGGAAGCTATTGAAAAAATCGGCCGACGTTTTAATGAAAAATGGCAACATTTCACTAAAATATTCACCAAAAATACAAATTCCACCGGAATCCAATGGGAACTGCTGTGTCTCGTTCAGCCAGTATAGGACCACATTTGGGAGAAATTTCGAGTCAATCGGTCCAAAGACCTGGAAGCTATTGAAAAAATCGCTAGACGTTTTCATGAAAAATGGCAACATTTTACTAAAATATTCACCAAAAATACAAATTCCACCGGAATCCAATGGGAACTGCTGTGTCTCGTTCAGCCAGTATAGGACCACATTTGGGAGAAATTTTGAGTCAATCGGTCCAAAGACCTGGAAGCTATTGAAAAAATCGGTAGAAGTTTTCATGAAAAATGGCAACATTTCACTAAAATATTCACCAAAAATACAAATTCCACCGGAATCCAATGGGAACTGCTGTGTCTCGTTCAGCCAGTATAGGACCACATTTGGGAGAAATTTCGAGTCAATCGGTCCAAAGACCTGGAAGCTATTGAAAAAATCGGCCGACGTTTTAATGAAAAATGAACACTTTTCACTAAAATATTCACCAAAAATACAAATTCCACCGGAATCCAATGGGAACTGCTGTGTCTCGTTCAGCCAGTATAGGACCACATTTGGGAGAAATTTCGAGTCAATCGGTCTAAAGACCTGGAAGCTATTGAAAAAATCGGCCGACGTTTTAATGAAAAATGAACACTTTTCACTAAAATATTCACCAAAAATACAAATTCCACCGGAATCCAATGGGAACTGCTGTGTCTCGTTCAGCCAGTATAGGACCACATTTGGGAGAAATTTCGAGTCAATCGGTCCAAAGACCTGGAAGCTATTGAAAAAATCGGTAGACGTTTTCATGAAAAATGGCAACATTTCACTAAAATATTCACCAAAAATACAAATTCCACCGGAATCCAATGGGAACTGCTGTGTCTCGTTCAGCCAGTATAGGACCACATTTGGGAGAAATTTCGAGTCAATCGGTCCAAAGACCTGGAAGCTATTGAAAAAATCGGCCGACGTTTTAATGAAAAATGAACACTTTTCACTAAAATATTCACCAAAAATACAAATTCCACCGGAATCCAATGGGAACTGCTGTGTCTCGTTCAGCCAGTATAGGACCACGTTTGGGAGAAATTTCGAGTCAATCGGTCCAAAGACCTGGAAGCTATTGAAAAAATTGGTAGACGTTTTCATGAAAAATGGCAACATTTCACTAAAATATTCACCAAAAATACAAATTCCACCGGAATCCAATGGGAACTGCTGTGTCTCGTTCAGCCAGTATAGGACCACATTTGGGAGAAATTTCGAGTCAATCGGTCCAAAGACCTGGAAGCTATTGAAAAAATCGGCCGACGTTTTAATGAAAAATGAACACTTTTCACTAAAATATTCACCAAAAATACAAATTCCACCGGAATCCAATGGGAACTGCTGTGTCTCGTTCAGCCAGTATAGGACCACATTTGGGAGAAATTTCAAGTCAATCGGTCCAAAGACCTGGAAGGTATTGAAAAAATCGGCCGACGTTTTAATGAAAAATGAACACTTTTCACTAAAATATTCACCAAAATTACAAATTCCACCGGAATCCAATGGGAACTGCTGTGTCTCGTTCAGCCAGTATAGGACCACATTTGGGAGAAATTTCGAGTCAATCTGTCCAAAGACCTGGAAGCTATTGAAAAAACTCGGCCGACGTTTTCATGAAAAATGAACACTTTTCACTAAAATATTCACCAAAAATACAAATTCCACCGGAATCCAATGGGAACTGCTGTGTCTAATTCAGCCAGTATAGGACCACATTTGGGAGAAATTTCGAGTCAATCGGTCCAAAGACCTGGAAGCTATTGAAAAAATCGGCCGACGTTTTCATGAAAAATGAACACTTTTCACTAAAATATTCACCAAAAATACAAATTCCACCGGAATCCAATGGGAACTGCTGTGTCTCGTTCAGCCAGTATAGGACCACATTTGGGAGAAATTTCGAGTCAATCGGTCCAAAGACCTGGAAGCTATTGAAAAAATCGGCCGACGTTTTAATGAAAAATGGCAACATTTCACTAAAATATTCACCAAAAATACAAATTCCACCGGAATCCAATGGGAACTGCTGTGTCTCGTTCAGCCAGTATAGGACCACATTTGGGAGAAATTTCGAGTCAATCGGTCCAAAGACCTGGAAGCTATTGAAAAAATCGGCCGACGTTTTAATGAAAAATGGCAACATTTCACTAAAATATTCACCAAAAATACAAATTCCACCGGAATCCAATGGGAACTGCTGTGTCTCGTTCAGCCAGTATAGGACCACATTTGGGAGAAATTTGGAGTCAATCGGTCCAAAGACCTGGAAGCTATTGAAAAAATCGCTAGACCTTTTCATGAAAAATGGCAACATTTTCCAGAGAAATTTCGAGTCAATCGGTCCAAAGACCTGGAAGCTATTGAAAAAATCGGCCGACGTTTTAATGAAAAATGAACACTTTTCACTAAAATATTCACCAAAAATACAAATTCCACCGGAATCCAATGGGAACTGCTGTGTCTCGTTCAGCCAGTATAGGACCACATTTGGGAGAAATTTCGAGTCAATCGGTCCAAAGACCTGGAAGCTATTGAAAAAATCGGCCGACGTTTTAATGAAAAATGAACACTTTTCACTAAAATATTCACCAAAAATACAAATTCCACCGGAATCCAATGGGAACTGCTGTGTCTCGTTCAGCCAGTATAGGACCACATTTGGGAGAAATTTCGAGTCAATCGGTCCAAAGACCTGGAAGCTATTGAAAAAATCGGCCGACGTTTTAATGAAAAATGGCAACATTTCACTAAAATATTCACCAAAAATACAAATTCCACCGGAATCCAATGGGAACTGCTGTGTCTCGTTCAGCCAGTATAGGACCACATTTGGGAGAAATTTCGAGTCAATCGGTCCAAAGACCTGGAAGCTATTGAAAAAATCGCTAGACGTTTTCATGAAAAATGGCAACATTTTACTAAAATATTCACCAAAAATACAAATTCCACCGGAATCCAATGGGAACTGCTGTGTCTCGTTCAGCCAGTATAGGACCACATTTGGGAGAAATTTTGAGTCAATCGGTCCAAAGACCTGGAAGCTATTGAAAAAATCGGTAGAAGTTTTCATGAAAAATGGCAACATTTCACTAAAATATTCACCAAAAATACAAATTCCACCGGAATCCAATGGGAACTGCTGTGTCTCGTTCAGCCAGTATAGGACCACATTTGGGAGAAATTTCGAGTCAATCGGTCCAAAGACCTGGAAGCTATTGAAAAAATCGGCCGACGTTTTAATGAAAAATGAACACTTTTCACTAAAATATTCACCAAAAATACAAATTCCACCGGAATCCAATGGGAACTGCTGTGTCTCGTTCAGCCAGTATAGGACCACATTTGGGAGAAATTTCGAGTCAATCGGTCTAAAGACCTGGAAGCTATTGAAAAAATCGGCCGACGTTTTAATGAAAAATGAACACTTTTCACTAAAATATTCACCAAAAATACAAATTCCACCGGAATCCAATGGGAACTGCTGTGTCTCGTTCAGCCAGTATAGGACCACATTTGGGAGAAATTTCGAGTCAATCGGTCCAAAGACCTGGAAGCTATTGAAAAAATCGGTAGACGTTTTCATGAAAAATGGCAACATTTCACTAAAATATTCACCAAAAATACAAATTCCACCGGAATCCAATGGGAACTGCTGTGTCTCGTTCAGCCAGTATAGGACCACATTTGGGAGAAATTTCGAGTCAATCGGTCCAAAGACCTGGAAGCTATTGAAAAAATCGGCCGACGTTTTAATGAAAAATGAACACTTTTCACTAAAATATTCACCAAAAATACAAATTCCCCCGGAATCCAATGGGAACTGCTGTGTCTCGTTCAGCCAGTATAGGACCACATTTGGGAGAAATTTCGAGTCAATCGGTCCAAAGACCTGGAAGCTATTGAAAAAATCGGCCGACGTTTTAATGAAAAATGAACACTTTTCACTAAAATATTCACCAAAAATACAAATTCCACCGGAATCCAATGGGAACTGCTGTGTCTCGTTCAGCCAGTATAGGACCACGTTTGGGAGAAATTTCGAGTCAATCGGTCCAAAGACCTGGAAGCTATTGAAAAAATTGGTAGACGTTTTCATGAAAAATGGCAACATTTCACTAAAATATTCACCAAAAATACAAATTCCACCGGAATCCAATGGGAACTGCTGTGTCTCGTTCAGCCAGTATAGGACCACATTTGGGAGAAATTTCGAGTCAATCGGTCCAAAGACCTGGAAGCTATTGAAAAAATCGGCCGACGTTTTAATGAAAAATGAACACTTTTCACTAAAATATTCACCAAAAATACAAATTCCGCCGGAATCCAATGGGAACTGCTGTGTCTCGTTCAGCCAGTATAGGACCACATTTGGGAGAAATTTCAAGTCAATCGGTCCAAAGACCTGGAAGGTATTGAAAAAATCGGCCGACGTTTTAATGAAAAATGAACACTTTTCACTAAAATATTCACCAAAATTACAAATTCCACCGGAATCCAATGGGAACTGCTGTGTCTCGTTCAGCCAGTATAGGACCACATTTGGGAGAAATTTCGAGTCAATCGGTCCAAAGACCTGGAAGCTATTGAAAAAATTGCTAGACCTTTTCATGAAAAATGGCAACATTTCACTAAAATATTCACCAAAAATACAAATGCCACCGGAATCCAATGGGAACTGCTGTGTCTCATTCAGCCAGTATAGGACCACATTTGGGAGAAATTTCGAGTCAATCGGTCCAAAGACCTGGAAGCTATTGAAAAAATCGCTAGACCTTTTCATGAAAAATGGCAACATTTTCCAGAGAAATTTCGAGTCAATCGGTCCAAAGACCTGGAAGCTATTGAAAAAATCGGCAGACGTTTTCATGAAAAATGGCAACATTTCACTAAAATATTCACCAAAAATACAAATTCCAGCGGAATCCAATGGGAACTGCTGTGTCTCGTTCAGCCAGTATAGGACCACATTTGGGAGAAATTTCGAGTCAATCGGTCCAAAGACCTGGAAGCTAGTGAAAAAATCGGTAGACGTTTTCATGAAAAATGGCAACATTTCACTAAAATATTCCCCAAAAATACAAATTCCACCGGAATCCAATGGGAACTGCTGTGTCTCGTTCAGCCAGTATAGGACCACATTTGGGAGAAATTTCGAGTCAATCGGTCCAAAGACCTGGAAGCTATTGAAAAAATCGGTAGACGTTTTCATGAAAAATGGCAACATTTCACTAAAATATTCACCAAAAATACAAATTCCACCGGAATCCAATGGTAACTGCTGTGTCTCGTTCAGCCAGTATAGGACCACATTTGGGAGAAATTTCGAGTCAATCGGTCCAAAGACCTGGAAGCTATTGAAAAAATCGGCCGACGTTTTAATGAAAAATGAACACTTTTCACTAAAATATTCACCAAAAATACAAATTCCACCGGAATCCAATGGGAACTGCTGTGTCTCGTTCAGCCAGTATAGGACCACATTTGGGAGAAATTTCGAGTCAATCGGTCCAAAGACCTGGAAGCTATTGAAAAAATCAGTAGACGTTTTCATGAAAAATGGCAACATTTCACTAAAATATTCACCAAAAATACAAATTCCACCGGAATCCAATGGGAACTGCTGTGTCTCGTTCAGCCAGTATAGGACCACATTTGGGAGAAATTTCGAGTCAATCGGTCCAAAGACCTGGAAGCTATTGAAAAAATTGGTAGACGTTTTCATGAAAAATGGCAACATTTCACTAAAATATTCACCAAAAATACAAATTCCACCGGAATCCAATGGGAACTGCTGTGTCTCGTTCAGCCAGTATAGGACCACATTTGGGAGAAATTTCGAGTCAATCGGTCCAAAGACCTGGAAGCTATTGAAAAAATCGGCCGACGTTTTAATGAAAAATGAACACTTTTCACTAAAATATTCACCAAAAATACAAATTCCACCGGAATCCAATGGGAACTGCTGTGTCTCGTTCAGCCAGTATAGGACCACATTTGGGAGAAATTTCGAGTCAATCGGTCCAAAGACCTGGAAGCTATTGAAAAAATCGGCCGACGTTTTAATGAAAAATGAACACTTTTCACTAAAATATTCACCAAAAATACAAATTCCACCGGAATCCAATGGGAACTGCTGTGTCTCGTTCAGCCAGTATAGGACCACATTTGGGAGAAATTTCGAGTCAATCGGTCCAAAGACCTGGAAGCTATTGAAAAAATCAGTAGACGTTTTCATGAAAAATGGCAACATTTCACTAAAATATTCACCAAAAATACAAATTCCACCGGAATCCAATGGGAACTGCTGTGTCTCGTTCAGCCAGTATAGGACCACATTTGGGAGAAATTTCGAGTCAATCGGTCCAAAGACCTGGAAGCTATTGAAAAAATCGGCCGACGTTTTAATGAAAAATGAACACTTATCACTAAAATATTCACCAAAAATACAAATTCCACCGGAATCCAATGGGAACTGCTGTGTCTCGTTCAGCCAGTATAGGACCACATTTGGGAGAAATTTCGAGTCAATCGGTCCAAAGACCTGGAAGCTATTGAAAAAATAAGTAGACGTTTTCATGAAAAATGGCAACATTTCACTAAAATATTCACCAAAAATACAAATTCCACCGGAATCCAATGGGAACTGCTGTGTCTCGTTCAGCCAGTATAGGACCACATTTGGGAGAAATTTCGAGTCAATCGGTCCAAAGACCTGGAAGCTATTGAAAAAATCGGCCGACGTTTTAATGAAAAATGAACACTTTTCACTAAAATATTCACCAAAAATACAAATTCCACCGGAATCCAATGGGAACTGCTGTGTCTCGTTCAGCCAGTATAGGACCACATTTGGGAGAAATTTCGAGTCAATCGGTCCAAAGACCTGGAAGCTATTGAAAAAATCAGTAGACGTTTTCATGAAAAATGGCAACATTTCACTAAAATATTCACCAAAAATACAAATTCCACCGGAATCCAATGGGAACTGCTGTGTCTCGTTCAGCCAGTATAGGACCACATTTGGGAGAAATTTCGAGTCAATCGGTCCAAAGACCTGGAAGCTATTGAAAAAATCGCTAGACCTTTTCATGAAAAATGGCAACATTTTCCAGAGAAATTTCGAGTCAATCGGTCCAAAGACCTGGAAGCTATTGAAAAAATCGGCCGACGTTTTCATGAAAAATGGCCACATTTCACTAAAATATTCACCAAAAATACAAATTCCACCAGAATCCAATGGGAACTGCTGTGTCTCGTTCAGCCAGTATAGGACCACATTTGGGAGAAATTTCGAGTCAATCGGTCAAAAGACCTGGAAGCTATTGAAAAAATCCAAAGACGTTTTCATGAAAAATGAACACTTTTCACTAAAATATTCACCAAAAATACAAATTCCACCGGAATCCAATGGGAACTGCTGTGTCTCGTTCAGCCAGTATAGGACCAC
Source organism: Pagrus major (assembly GCF_040436345.1). Classification (NCBI taxonomy): domain Eukaryota; kingdom Metazoa; phylum Chordata; class Actinopteri; order Spariformes; family Sparidae; genus Pagrus; species Pagrus major. Next base: position 23,590,687 of record NC_133233.1, on the reverse strand, counting down.
ATTTGGGAGAAATTTCGAGTCAATCTGTCCAAAGACCTGGAAGCTATTGAAAAAATGGTCCTACCTTTTCATGAAAAATGGCGACATTTCACTAAAATATTCACCAAAAATACAAATTCCACCGGAATCCAATGGGAACTGCTGTGTCTCGTTCAGCCAGTATAGGACCACATTTGGGAGAAATTTCGAGTCAATCTGTCCAAAGACCTGGAAGCTATTGCAAAAATTGTCCGACGTTTTCATGAAAAATGGCTACATTTCACGAAAATATTCACCAAAAATACAAATTCCACCGGAATCCAATGGGAACTGCTGTGTCTCGTTCAGCCAGTATAGGACCACATTTGGGAGAAATTTCGAGTCAATCGGTCCAAAGACCTGGAAGCTATTGAAAAAATCGGCCGACGTTTTATTGAAAAATGGCAACATTTCACTAAAATATTCACCAAAAATACAAATTCCACCGGAATCCAATGGGAACTGCTGTGTCTCGTTCAGCCATTATAGGACCATATTTGGGAGAAATTTCGAGTCAATCGGTCCAAAGACTTGGAAGCTATTGAAAAAATCTGTAGACGTTTTCATGAAAAATGGCAACATTTCACTAAAATATTCACCAAAAATACAAATTCCACCGGAATCCAATGGGAACTGCTGTGTCTCGTTCAGCCAGTATAGGACCACATTTGGGAGAAATTTCGAGTCAATCGGTCCAAAGACCTGGAAGCTATTGAAAAAATCAGTAGACGTTTTCATGAAAAATGGCAACATTTCACTAAAATATTCACCAAAAATACAAATTCCACCGGAATCCAATGGGAACTGCTGTGTCTCGTTCAGCCAGTATAGGACCACATTTGGGAGAAATTTCGAGTCAATCGGTCCAAAGACCTGGAAGCTATTGAAAAAATCGGCCGACGTTTTAATGAAAAATGAACACTTTTCACTAAAATATTCACCAAAAATACAAATTCCACCGGAATCCAATGGGAACTGCTGTGTCTCGTTCAGCCAGTATAGGACCACATTTGGGAGAAATTTCGAGTCAATCGGTCCAAAGACCTGGAAGCTATTGAAAAAATAAGTAGACGTTTTCATGAAAAATGGCAACATTTCACTAAAATATTCACCAAAAATACAAATTCCACCGGAATCCAATGGGAACTGCTGTGTCTCGTTCAGCCAGTATAGGACCACATTTGGGAGAAATTTCGAGTCAATCGGTCCAAAGACCTGGAAGCTATTGAAAAAATCGGCCGACGTTTTAATGAAAAATGAACACTTTTCACTAAAATATTCACCAAAAATACAAATTCCACCGGAATCCAATGGGAACTGCTGTGTCTCGTTCAGCCAGTATAGGACCACATTTGGGAGAAATTTCGAGTCAATCGGTCCAAAGACCTGGAAGCTATTGAAAAAATCGCTAGACCTTTTCATGAAAAATGGCAACATTTTCCAGAGAAATTTCGAGTCAATCGGTCCAAAGACCTGGAAGCTATTGAAAAAATCGGCCGACGTTTTCATGAAAAATGGCCACATTTCACTAAAATATTCACCAAAAATACAAATTCCACCAGAATCCAATGGGAACTGCTGTGTCTCGTTCAGCCAGTATAGGACCACATTTGGGAGAAATTTCGAGTCAATCGGTCAAAAGACCTGGAAGCTATTGAAAAAATCCAAAGACGTTTTCATGAAAAATGAACACTTTTCACTAAAATATTCACCAAAAATACAAATTCCACCGGAATCCAATGGGAACTGCTGTGTCTCGTTCAGCCAGTATAGGACCACATTTGGGAGAAATTTCGAGTCAATCTGTCCAAAGACCTGGAAGCTATTGAAAAAATGGTCCTACCTTTTCATGAAAAATGGCGACATTTCACTAAAATATTCACCAAAAATACAAATTCCACCGGAATCCAATGGGAACTGCTGTGTCTCGTTCAGCCAGTATAGGACCACATTTGGGAGAAATTTCGAGTCAATCTGTCCAAAGACCTGGAAGCTATTGAAAAAATCAGTAGACGTTTTCATGAAAAATGGCAACATTTCACTAAAATATTCACCAAAAATACAAATTCCACCGGAATCCAATGGGAACTGCTGTGTCTCGTTCAGCCAGTATAGGACCACATTTGGGAGAAATTTCGAGTCAATCTGTCCAAAGACCTGGAAGCTATTGAAAAAATGGTCCTACCTTTTCATGAAAAATGGCGACATTTCACTAAAATATTCACCAAAAATACAAATTCCACCGGAATCCAATGGGAACTGCTGTGTCTCGTTCAGCCAGTATAGGACCACATTTGGGAGAAATTTCGAGTCAATCTGTCCAAAGACCTGGAAGCTATTGAAAAAATCGCTAGACCTTTTCATGAAAAATGGCAACATTTTCCAGAGAAATTTCGAGTCAATCGGTCCAAAGACCTGGAAGCTATTGAAAAAATCGGCCGACGTTTTAATGAAAAATGAACACTTTTCACTAAAATATTCACCAAAAATACAAATTCCACCGGAATCCAATGGGAACTGCTGTGTCTCGTTCAGCCAGTATAGGACCACATTTGGGAGAAATTTCGAGTCAATCGGTCCAAAGACCTGGAAGCTATTGAAAAAATCGGCCGACGTTTTAATGAAAAATGAACACTTTTCACTAAAATATTCACCAAAAATACAAATTCCACCGGAATCCAATGGGAACTGCTGTGTCTCGTTCAGCCAGTATAGGACCACATTTGGGAGAAATTTCGAGTCAATCGGTCCAAAGACCTGGAAGCTATTGAAAAAATCAGTAGACGTTTTCATGAAAAATGGCAACATTTCACTAAAATATTCACCAAAAATACAAATTCCACCGGAATCCAATGGGAACTGCTGTGTCTCGTTCAGCCAGTATAGGACCACATTTGGGAGAAATTTCGAGTCAATCGGTCCAAAGACCTGGAAGCTATTGAAAAAATCAGTAGACGTTTTCATGAAAAATGGCAACATTTCACTAAAATATTCACCAAAAATACAAATTCCACCGGAATCCAATGGGAACTGCTGTGTCTCGTTCAGCCAGTATAGGACCACATTTGGGAGAAATTTCGAGTCAATCGGTCCAAAGACCTGGAAGCTATTGAAAAAATCGGCCGACGTTTTAATGAAAAATGAACACTTTTCACTAAAATATTCACCAAAAATACAAATTCCACCGGAATCCAATGGGAACTGCTGTGTCTCGTTCAGCCAGTATAGGACCACATTTGGGAGAAATTTCGAGTCAATCGGTCCAAAGACCTGGAAGCTATTGAAAAAATCAGTAGACGTTTTCATGAAAAATGGCAACATTTCACTAAAATATTCACCAAAAATACAAATTCCACCGGAATCCAATGGGAACTGCTGTGTCTCGTTCAGCCAGTATAGGACCACATTTGGGAGAAATTTCGAGTCAATCGGTCCAAAGACCTGGAAGCTATTGAAAAAATCAGTAGACGTTTTCATGAAAAATGGCAACATTTCACTAAAATATTCACCAAAAATACAAATTCCACCGGAATCCAATGGGAACTGCTGTGTCTCGTTCAGCCAGTATAGGACCACATTTGGGAGAAATTTCGAGTCAATCGGTCCAAAGACCTGGAAGCTATTGAAAAAATCAGTAGACGTTTTCATGAAAAATGGCAACATTTCACTAAAATATTCACCAAAAATACAAATTCCACCGGAATCCAATGGGAACTGCTGTGTCTCGTTCAGCCAGTATAGGACCACATTTGGGAGAAATTTCGAGTCAATCGGTCCAAAGACCTGGAAGCTATTGATAAAATCAGTAGACGTGTTCATGAAAAATGGCAACATTTCACTAAAATATTCACCAAAAATACAAATTCCACCGGAATCCAATGGGAACTGCTGTGTCTCGTTCAGCCAGTATAGGACCACGTTTGGGAGAAATTTCGAGTCAATCGGTCCAAAGACCTGGAAGCTATTGAAAAAATCAGTAGACGTTTTCATGAAAAATGGCAACATTTCACTAAAATATTCACCAAAAATACAAATTCCACCGGAATCCAATGGGAACTGCTGTGTCTCGTTCAGCCAGTATAGGACCACATTTGGGAGAAATTTCGAGTCAATCGGTCCAAAGACCTGGAAGCTATTGAAAAAATCGCTAGACCTTTTCATGAAAAATGGCAACATTTTCCAGAGAAATTTCGAGTCAATCGGTCCAAAGACCTGGAAGCTATTGAAAAAATCGGCCGACGTTTTCATGAAAAATGGCCACATTTCACTAAAATATTCACCAAAAATACAAATTCCACCAGAATCCAATGCGAACTGCTGTGTCTCGTTCAGCCAGTATAGGACCACATTTGGGAGAAATTTCGAGTCAATCGGTCAAAAGACCTGGAAGCTATTGAAAAAATCCAAAGACGTTTTCATGAAAAATGAACACTTTTCACTAAAATATTCACCAAAAATACAAATTCCACCGGAATCCAATGGGAACTGCTGTGTCTCGTTCAGCCAGTATAGGACCACATTTGGGAGAAATTTCGAGTCAATCTGTCCAAAGACCTGGAAGCTATTGAAAAAATGGTCCTACCTTTTCATGAAAAATGGCGACATTTCACTAAAATATTCACCAAAAATACAAATTCCACCGGAATCCAATGGGAACTGCTGTGTCTCGTTCAGCCAGTATAGGACCACATTTGGGAGAAATTTCGAGTCAATCTGTCCAAAGACCTGGAAGCTATTGCAAAAATTGTCCGACGTTTTCATGAAAAATGGCTACATTTCACGAAAATATTCACCAAAAATACAAATTCCACCGGAATCCAATGGGAACTGCTGTGTCTCGTTCAGCCAGTATAGGACCACATTTGGGAGAAATTTCGAGTCAATCGGTCCAAAGACCTGGAAGCTATTGAAAAAATCGGCCGACGTTTTATTGAAAAATGGCAACATTTCACTAAAATATTCACCAAAAATACAAATTCCACCGGAATCCAATGGGAACTGCTGTGTCTCGTTCAGCCATTATAGGACCATATTTGGGAGAAATTTCGAGTCAATCGGTCCAAAGACTTGGAAGCTATTGAAAAAATCTGTAGACGTTTTCATGAAAAATGGCAACATTTCACTAAAATATTCACCAAAAATACAAATTCCACCGGAATCCAATGGGAACTGCTGTGTCTCGTTCAGCCAGTATAGGACCACATTTGGGAGAAATTTCGAGTCAATCTGTCCAAAGACCTGGAAGCTATTGAAAAAATCGCTTGACGTTTTCATGAAAAATGGCAACATTTCACTAAAATATTCACCAAAAATACAAATTTCACCGGAATCCAATGGGAACTGCTGTGTCTCGTCAGCCAGTATAGGACCACATTTGGGAGAAATTTCGAGTCAATCGGTCCAAAGACCTGGAAGCTATTGAAAAAATCAGTAGACGTTTTCATGAAAAATGGCTACATTTCACGAAAATATTCACCAAAAATACAAATTCCACCGGAATCCAATGGGAACTGCTGTGTCTCGTTCAGCCAGTATAGGACCACATTTGGGAGAAATTTCGAGTCAATCGGTCCAAAGACCTGGAAGCTATTGAAAAAATCGGCCGACGTTTTATTGAAAAATGGCAACATTTCACTAAAATATTCACCAAAAATACAAATTCCACCGGAATCCAATGGGAACTGCTGTGTCTCGTTCAGCCAGTATAGGACCACATTTGGGAGAAATTTCGAGTCAATCGGTCCAAAGACCTGGAAGCTATTGAAAAAATCGGCCGACGTTTTAATGAAAAATGAACACTTTTCACTAAAATATTCACCAAAAATACAAATTCCACCGGAATCCAATGGGAACTGCTGTGTCTCGTTCAGCCAGTATAGGACCACATTTGGGAGAAATTTCGAGTCAATCGGTCCAAAGACCTGGAAGCTATTGAAAAAATCAGTAGACGTTTTCATGAAAAATGGCAACATTTCACTAAAATATTCACCAAAAATACAAATTCCACCGGAATCCAATGGGAACTGCTGTGTCTCGTTCAGCCAGTATAGGACCACATTTGGGAGAAATTTCGAGTCAATCGGTCCAAAGACCTGGAAGCTATTGAAAAAATCGCTAGACCTTTTCATGAAAAATGGCAACATTTTCCAGAGAAATTTCGAGTCAATCGGTCCAAAGACCTGGAAGCTATTGAAAAAATCGGCCGACGTTTTCATGAAAAATGGCCACATTTCACTAAAATATTCACCAAAAATACAAATTCCACCAGAATCCAATGGGAACTGCTGTGTCTCGTTCAGCCAGTATAGGACCACATTTGGGAGAAATTTCGAGTCAATCGGTCAAAAGACCTGGAAGCTATTGAAAAAATCCAAAGACGTTTTCATGAAAAATGAACACTTTTCACTAAAATATTCACCAAAAATACAAATTCCACCGGAATCCAATGGGAACTGCTGTGTCTCGTTCAGCCAGTATAGGACCACATTTGGGAGAAATTTCGAGTCAATCTGTCCAAAGACCTGGAAGCTATTGAAAAAATGGTCCTACCTTTTCATGAAAAATGGCGACATTTCACTAAAATATTCACCAAAAATACAAATTCCACCGGAATCCAATGGGAACTGCTGTGTCTCGTTCAGCCAGTATAGGACCACATTTGGGAGAAATTTCGAGTCAATCTGTCCAAAGACCTGGAAGCTATTGCAAAAATTGTCCGACGTTTTCATGAAAAATGGCTACATTTCACGAAAATATTCACCAAAAATACAAATTCCACCGGAATCCAATGGGAACTGCTGTGTCTCGTTCAGCCAGTATAGGACCACATTTGGGAGAAATTTCGAGTCAATCGGTCCAAAGACCTGGAAGCTATTGAAAAAATCGGCCGACGTTTTATTGAAAAATGGCAACATTTCACTAAAATATTCACCAAAAATACAAATTCCACCGGAATCCAATGGGAACTGCTGTGTCTCGTTCAGCCATTATAGGACCATATTTGGGAGAAATTTCGAGTCAATCGGTCCAAAGACTTGGAAGCTATTGAAAAAATCTGTAGACGTTTTCATGAAAAATGGCAACATTTCACTAAAATATTCACCAAAAATACAAATTCCACCGGAATCCAATGGGAACTGCTGTGTCTCGTTCAGCCAGTATAGGACCACATTTGGGAGAAATTTCGAGTCAATCTGTCCAAAGACCTGGAAGCTATTGAAAAAATCGCTTGACGTTTTCATGAAAAATGGCAACATTTCACTAAAATATTCACCAAAAATACAAATTTCACCGGAATCCAATGGGAACTGCTGTGTCTCGTCAGCCAGTATAGGACCACATTTGGGAGAAATTTCGAGTCAATCGGTCCAAAGACCTGGAAGCTATTGAAAAAATCAGTAGACGTTTTCATGAAAAATGGCAACATTTCACTAAAATATTCACCAAAAATACAAATTCCACCGGAATCCAATGGGAACTGCTGTGTCTTGTTCAGCCAGTATAGGACCACATTTGGGAGAAATTTCGAGTCAATCGGTCCAAAGACCTGGAAGCTATTGAAAAAATTGCTAGACCTTTTCATGAAAAATGGCAACATTTCACTAAAATATTCACCAAAAATACAAATGCCACCGGAATCCAATTGGAACTGCTGTGTCTCATTCAGCCAGTATAGGACCACATTTGGGAGAAATTTCGAGTCAATCGGTCCAAAGACCTGGAAGCTATTGAAAAAATCGCTAGACCTTTTCATGAAAAATGGCAACATTTTCCAGAGAAATTTCGAGTCAATCGGTCCAAAGACCTGGAAGCTATTGAAAAAATCGGCAGACGTTTTCATGAAAAATGGCAACATTTCACTAAAATATTCACCAAAAATACAAATTCCAGCGGAATCCAATGGGAACTGCTGTGTCTCGTTCAGCCAGTATAGGACCACATTTGGGAGAAATTTCGAGTCAATCGGTCCAAAGACCTGGAAGCTATTGAAAAAATCGGTAGACGTTTTCATGAAAAATGGCAACATTTCACTAAAATATTCCCCAAAAATACAAATTCCACCGGAATCCAATGGGAACTGCTGTGTCTCGTTCAGCCAGTATAGGACCACATTTGGGAGAAATTTCGAGTCAATCGGTCCAAAGACCTGGAAGCTATTGAAAAAATCGGTAGACGTTTTCATGAAAAATGGCAACATTTTACTAAAATATTCACCAAAAATACAAATTCCACCGGAATCCAATGGTAACTGCTGTGTCTCGTTCAGCCAGTATAGGACCACATTTGGGAGAAATTTCGAGTCAATCGGTCCAAAGACCTGGAAGCTATTGAAAAAATCGGCCGACGTTTTAATGAAAAATGAACACTTTTCACTAAAATATTCACCAAAAATACAAATTCCACCGGAATCCAATGAGAACTGCTGTGTCTCGTTCAGCCAGTATAGGACCACATTTGGGAGAAATTTCGAGTCAATCGGTCCAAAGACCTGGAAGCTATTGAAAAAATCAGTAGACGTTTTCATGAAAAATGGCAACATTTCACTAAAATATTCACCAAAAATACAAATTTCACCGGAATCCAATGGGAACTGCTGTGTCTCGTTCAGCCAGTATAGGACCACATTTGGGAGAAATTTCGAGTCAATCGGTCCAAAGACCTGGAAGCTATTGAAAAAATTGGTAGACGTTTTCATGAAAAATGGCAACATTTCACTAAAATATTCACCAAAAATACAAATTCCACCGGAATCCAATGGAAACTGCTGTGTCTCGTTCAGCCAGTATAGGACCACATTTGGGAGAAATTTCGAGTCAATCGGTCCAAAGACCTGGAAGCTATTGAAAAAATCGGCCGACGTTTTAATGAAAAATGAACACTTTTCACTAAAATATTCACCAAAAATACAAATTCCACCGGAATCCAATGGGAACTGCTGTGTCTCGTTCAGCCAGTATAGGACCACATTTGGGAGAAATTTCGAGTCAATCGGTCCAAAGACCTGGAAGCTATTGAAAAAATCAGTAGACGTTTTCATGAAAAATGGCAACATTTCACTAAAATATTCACCAAAAATACAAATTCCACCGGAATCCAATGGGAACTGCTGTGTCTCGTTCAGCCAGTATAGGACCACATTTGGGAGAAATTTCGAGTCAATCGGTCCAAAGACCTGGAAGCTATTGAAAAAATCGCTAGACCTTTTCATGAAAAATGGCAACATTTTCCAGAGAAATTTCGAGTCAATCGGTCCAAAGACCTGGAAGCTATTGAAAAAATCGGCCGACGTTTTCATGAAAAATGGCCACATTTCACTAAAATATTCACCAAAAATACAAATTCCACCAGAATCCAATGGGAACTGCTGTGTCTCGTTCAGCCAGTATAGGACCACATTTGGGAGAAATTTCGAGTCAATCGGTCAAAAGACCTGGAAGCTATTGAAAAAATCCAAAGACGTTTTCATGAAAAATGAACACTTTTCACTAAAATATTCACCAAAAATACAAATTCCACCGGAATCCAATGGGAACTGCTGTGTCTCGTTCAGCCAGTATAGTACCACATTTGGGAGAAATTTCGAGTCAATCTGTCCAAAGACCTGGAAGCTATTGAAAAAATCGCTTGACGTTTTCATGAAAAATGGCAACATTTCACTAAAATATTCACCAAAAATACAAATTCCACCGGAATCCAATGGGAACTGCTGTGTCTCGTTCAGCCAGTATAGGACCACATTTGGGAGAAATTTCGAGTCAATCTGTCCAAAGACCTGGAAGCTATTGCAAAAATTGTCCGACGTTTTCATGAAAAATGGCTACATTTCACGAAAATATTCACCAAAAATACAAATTCCACCGGAATCCAATGGGAACTGCTGTGTCTCGTTCAGCCAGTATAGGACCACATTTGGGAGAAATTTCGAGTCAATCGGTCAAAAGACCTGGAAGCTATTGAAAAAATTGTCCGACGTTTTCATGAAAAATGGCAACATTTCACGAAAATATTCACCAAAAATACAAATTCCACCGGAATCCAATGGGAACTGCTGTGTCTCGTTCAGCCAGTATAGGACCACATTTGGGAGAAATTTCGAGTCAATCGGTCCAAAGACCTGGAAGCTATTGAAAAAATCCAAAGACGTTTTCATGAAAAATGGCAACATTTCACTAAAATATTCACCAAAAATACAAATTTCACCGGAATCCAATGGGAACTGCTGTGTCTCGTTCAGCCAGTATAGGACCACATTTGGGAGAAATTTAGAGTCAATCGGTCCAAAGACCTGGAAGCTATTGAAAAAATCGGTTGACGTTTTCATGAAAAATGGCGACTTTTCACTAAAATATTCACCAAAAATACAAATTCCACCGGAATCCAATGGGAACTGCTGTGTCTCGTTCAGCCAGTACAGGACCACATCTGGGAGAAATTTAGAGTCAATCGGTCCAAAGACCTGGAAGCTATTGAAAAAATTGTCCTACCTGTTCATCAAAAATTGCAACTTTTCACGAAAATATTCACCAAAAATACAAATTCCACCGGAATCCAATGGGAACTGCTGTGTCTCGTTCAGCCAGTATAGGACCACATTTGGGAGAAATTTCGAGTCAATCGGTCCAAAGACTTGGAAGCTATTGAAAAAACTCGGCCGACGTTTTAATGAAAAATGAACACTTTTCACTAAAATATTCACCAAAAATACAAATTCCACCGGAATCCAATGGGAACTGCTGTGTCTCGTTCAGCCAGTATAGGACCACATTTGGGAGAAATTTCGAGTCAATCGGTCCAAAGACCTGGAAGCTATTGAAAAAATCAGTAGACGTTTTCATGAAAAATGGCAACATTTCACTAAAATATTCACCAAAAATACAAATTCCACCGGAATCCAATGGGAACTGCTGTGTCTCGTTCAGCCAGTATAGGACCACATTTGGGAGAAATATCGAGTCAATCGGTCCAAAGACCTGGAAGCTATTGAAAAAATGGTCCTACCTTTTCATGAAAAATGGCGACATTTCACTAAAATATTCATGTGTGATCGATTTCGAGTCAATTGGTCAACCCCCTGACCGTAACCCTAACTCTAGCCCTAACCCGGACTATCATTTGTTTGTGACATGGCTGGCTGGCTAGCAAGTCCTATTCTTCAACCTACCGTCACATTACAGTTACATTGTAATGTAATGTGCAATGACATTTATGAGGAATCCAGACCTCCATCTCTAACTGGTGGCCGGCTGCAGATGAGGAGCTGTTAAAGAATACTTCAGTCCATCTAAACGTCACACTGCAGTGGTGAACATCTTTTCCTTTGTATAAGAACTTTATGGGATTGTCACGACTCGTCTAGCTTCCAGACAAACTCTCATGTGTTGCTGCTTGTGAAAAACCTCATATTTGATCATAAAATGCATGAAAATAAAAAAATTATGGTCTTCATTTTATTTTTTTTCGCAAGTGACCTTGGCATAAGTGGGATAACACCCTCTGAGTTGTCTACAATCAGGATCCACCTTCCTTCTGGCCTCTTAATTCTTGATAATGGACCCTTGTTGGACATTGACCCTCACATAAGGTCTCATCCAATTCAAAAGCTGGTATACAAGTTAAAGTACTAACACCACGCTGTAGAAGTCCTGCACGGAAAATGAAACTACTATAATCAGGAAAAGATAGTTTTAAAAGTAGGGTTGGGCCAACGGGCGATGGCATCCTCCATTGCCGATGGCTGACAAGTCATCGACTACTAATCCATCGTCACATCGTGATTTAAAAGGCTCCCCACCAGAGAGCACGTTTTATTGCCGTTTCTTGTCAGAGAATTGTTGTTGTTTGTGTCCCGTTGATTATTTTCTTATTAAACCAGCTCAGTCAGGAGAAGCCCAGACACTGGGCACTTAGCTTCCTTGGCTTGTCGGCCAGTGTTGTTTTATGCACACAAGGCTGAACAAGGCTGAACAAAGCTGAGTTACGGACTTGTGGTGGGGAGACAGTCGGTGGTAACGGGAGATATTTTCCTCTGCAGGGTGAGACAGCTAGAGATTCATGTCAGAGCAACGGTGGCCGCTACAGTGGTGAGCTAATACACAACTGCTGCCTTACAACAACACTGAGGGGACACGCTGCCTCAAATTCATTAACAATGATGTCATCGCCCAACCCTAATTAAAAGTAAAAATGTCTCCTGTCACTATTAAACAGTATTTAATATCATTAGATTATTTTTACCGATGCATAATCTAAGAGCAGAATTTTACTGTTGTAGTTGTTTGAGATGGAGCTGCAGCTATTTTCATTATGGATTAATCAGCTGATTATTTTCTCCATTAGTAAATTGATTGCTTGATTTTGTAAGATTCCTAAAAAAAAAAAAAATTATGTGAAAAATGTCTAAACTGACACCTTAATGGTTATGTCCCAAAATTCAAAATTAATAATAAAAAAAATCAAATTCCTGATATTTGTGAAGCTAGAACAATTAATATGTATTATTTCCATTTTGAACATTCACAAAATTTCTTAATCAATGTTAATAATGTTTCCTTTACCTGCATCTTTACCTGCAGCTCTTCACTGTATCGTCTCCCGTATGATTGTATTAATAAAACTCCTCCTCACCGCTCTGTTCAAATCTTATACATATTAATGTTTACCGGCAGGATGTTAAGCTAATTGCAGTAATTTGAGTTAGCGTGATTGTATAATGAAGGCATGATTAGGACATTATTCAGTTTAATCAAATCATTAAAGATTCATTGCCTACGATGCATTAGTATGTGCAGGTTGTGCATGTGTGTGTGTGTGTGTGTGTGTGTTGGATGACAACCTCACCTTCACATTTCTCACACACGTGGATGCTCTCAGATATAACAAAGGGAGAGACGAGATGTACTGAAGGTAAAATCAGCTGTGGTGTCTTTTGATTTGATTCACTGCAGCGCCATCTCCTCTGTAGGTGGATGTGTGCACGTACAGTACAGAGGGCCGCAATAGTTTCACAACTGAGACCTCTGCTGGTGACAAACTGCTGTTGTACTCTGAGCTCGACTTTCTGACACTTTTATTTTCTCATATTTTATTGCAGAGACTCGAGAAATGTTCAGTTTTCTGTCTCTATTGGGACTCTATCTGAAGTTATGTGAGAGGTTGTTGTTTTGGGGGGGCGAGAGGTAAAACTGCTGAAAAACCCTTTGATTCTTGCTTCCAAGAGGTGAAGATGAAGCCTCAATACTCTTGGATAGATTGCCATGACATTCTGTACAGATATTTATGCTGCCAGGACGATCTTAATTAAGTTAAAGATATAATATGTAACATTCCCACTTTAAAATATTTAAAAATGAGCAGAGAAAACCACAGAAATCCATGATTTTATTCAAGGTACCTGTTGCTGTAACTTCCAGGAGAGAGTCAGAGAGTGAGGGAGGTAGTTTTGGGGAAGACATTTTAATCAGAAGAGAAAGATGTTGTTTCTGCCTAAACAAACTAAATAAATGACTGAATAAACTGAGTAAACAAATGGACGTGGCGGACCCTGCCACCTTTCTAGCTTCGAACAGCGTTCTGGGGACCTTATTTTCCTCTGATAAAAGCTTGTTCAGTTATGGAAAAATAAATATTTCTAAGTTATTACCTCATTAATGTTGTAAATATTAAAATTCTGACTTTGATTTTTTTTTCTTCAAAACTAATCGTTTAAAACATGACATCTTCTGTGAATATTTCTGTCTGAGTTAAGCAGATGGATTTTCAACTCCCATGATGCCATCCCAACATCAGTTGGGAGTTGGAGTTTCTTAGAAAGAGACATACAACAACAAAAAATTAGCAATTATTCAACATTTTGTAAAATAGCCAAAGCTTTCACTTTGTTTTAGGAGTTAGTTGAGAAGATGGATACTACTTAGATGTTTGTATGTTAGCCTAAGTATGAAGCTAACACCAGGAGCTAGCTAGCTAAGCTACACACAAAGACTGGAAGCAGGGAGGAACAGCTAGATTGGCTATAACTTGTTTGCTTATTATGCACAAAAGCCAAAGTAAAGAAAGTATTTCTTGACTGGGACCAGAAATTCTACAGCAGAGTTAGATGAGAAGATTGAAAGGCTAAAACTCTGTCGAACACATGAAGCCAACCAGCTGCCGATTAGCTTTAGCACACTGAAGAGAAAACCAAATAGCATTAAATGCTGACCAAACTATACTGGACTTGTGTGACACCACACGAAACAGGTCACTGCAGAATCAGTGGGTTTTTCTATATTGTACTTCCCTCATTAAATACCACATCCTTTTTAATTAGTTTCAACTTATGATCCCTGTTCTTTAATTTGTGGTTCAAGCACAGTACATTTCCTTTTTGTTTCAGATTTCAAGAGAACTAGTCCTTCTTTGTGGGGTTATTATATAATTACAGCCATTTCTCACCATAGTTTACAGGAAAGTGCTAGGCTCGAAAACAATAACAACAAATTTGGCCTGTGAGACGTTTTCAAGCAGTAAAAACTAACCTTTAATTTAAAAATTGCAATAATGGTTACTGGTGTAAGGTGAAATGACTGTTAAATGTGTTGAATCCCGTATTATAATTTTCTTTCATGATCTGAGCACAGCAGGCAGTGACGATTTGTTCCCAGAGTTCTTTAAAGGGTAGGGGGACGTTATTCGGCGACTGTCAGGGAACATTCAAGATCTTCTGGTAACGTTTAGGGGACCATTATTACAGGACGTTCCCTCTAGCTCTCTACACTACGTTCCCACAATGTCAGACCCAAAACAATCTGAGAATGTCCCTGCTGGTATAAAGGACATCGCCTTGTAATGTTCCCTAAACGTTCCCAGTCACGATGCAGAGTTCTTTAAAGGGTATGGGGACATTATTTGGCGACTTTCAGGGCACATTCAGAACACTCTGGTAACGTTCTGGTGACCATTATTAAAGGACTTTTCTATAGGCCTCCACATTACGTTCCCACAACATCTGCAGTTAGAAAATGTACGTTCCCAGAACATTCTGAGAATGTCCCTGCTGGTATACAGGACATTGCCTTGTAATGTTCCCAGACCGTTCCCATACGGTCACGATGCAGAGTTCTTTAAAGGGTTGGGGGACGTTATTTGGCAACTTTTAGGGAGCATTCAAAAGGTTCTATAAACGTTTAGGGGACCATTATTATAGGATGTTCCCTCTAGGTTTCTACATTACGTTCCCATAATGTCTGCAGCTAAAAACTGTATGTTCCCAGAACATTCTGAGAACTCCCCCAATGGTATAAAAGACATCAGCTTGAAATGTTCCCAGACAGTCACGATGTAGAGTTCTTCAAAGGGTATGGGGATGTTTTTTTGCGACATCAGGGAACATTCAAGACATTCTGGGGACCATTATTGTAGGACGTTCCCTCTAGGTCTCTACACTATGTTCCCCATACATCAGAATCAGTAATTTAATTTTGATTTGTATTTTCAAAGTGTTTAAAGTTTTAAACGGTATAGTGAATTTACATAAACTGTAGCTGGGGAAGTGAAAAAGGGATCTGATGATACATTAATGCAAATAATGCAATTTTCTCACACTGCAGTGGCCGTTACAAATAGTAAGTGGTTTAAGTTCCTCAAAAAATGAAACTAATAAACTATCTTAATCTGGGTACACAATATGACAGCATATTTACACATGCAAGTATAATACATGATTTACTACCAGTTCTCTTTACAGTTATTTGAACCACATTCAGGCTCAAACCTAAAACATTTAGCTGATTGTGCAATAACGGATATTTCCCTAACAGCAAGAAAATGAAAGTCAGTTTTGGCTGGATGATGTGGTCACTGTTGTGTGACATTAATCATCCAAACAGAGAAGCTAAATGATCCTTCAATGACAGCACTGGTATTTTGAAATACTGAAAATATATTGCACCAACTGGCCATGTGACTGTAGATCCACAATTGGAAGTAATACCAATGACTCAAGCCTTGGTGAATGTTGAGATGATCTGGAAAGCCCATTTATTAGCTCATACTGTTTGAATAAAAAGTATTTTGCTAATTTAAGAAGGATCAAACTCAAAAAGTTTGATGCAAAGCCAAAAAAGTGACTCGTAAATGTATGTCACCAGGCTGGATTTCCCCAAAAATGAGGGTCAAATAACAGCACAAAGGAAATGCGTCTGCCAGCACACAATCAAAACTGGCATGGTTTTCCCCAGTCGCTATGCCAAGAGAACACTGGAACAACTGGAACAACTGGAATAACTGGAAACTCTACACTGCAAAGGAAGAAAAAACCTTTGCTGATGGAGGCAAAGAGCGTAGTGAGAGTAAGACGTAGAGTAAACGTACAGGTATTAATTCTTTGATATTTCACCTTAACACCCGGACTTGAGGCGGTTCAAAATTGGCATCCTTTCGACTAGATCAGTAAGTAACAAACCCTGCCTTCTTATTAATACAGCCAAGTGTTTTACTCTGCCTTTTCATCGCTCTGAGATCACTGTAGCCAGGCTGCTAGTGTTAGCATGTTGCTAACGCTGTGTTTGCTACAGTGATGCCAGCAGGAAGGAAATTTTCCATTTTTATTCCTTTCAGTCAATGTTTTTATGTTCTTGCACATATAAAACATCTTGAAAGTTAAAAAGATCAAAGTCCGCACAAACAGAAGCTCCTCTCTCCCATAGAAAACAGGGCTCCTCAAACGCCTTGTCAGTAGTCCCGCCTTTAATTCCGTGACTTTGTGACAACACGCCACATAACAGTGTCACACATTTGCATAATTTATGACTAGCAGCTAGTTTGGCACGTAAGAATTGATTCAGCACACCTGCTCTGTTTTTGTTTGTGGTGCTGGGTCAGGCATGTGTGAGCTGACCAATCAGAGCAGACTGGGTATTCAGGAGGGGGGGCCTTAAAGAGACAGGAGCTAAAACAGAAACATGTTTTTGAGCTCTAAAGCATGTAAACCTATTCTAGTAGTAACCCAAAATAAAATGATGACCCTAAAAAAGTTCTCAGTATGTCTGCCACCACTGGTCCCAAGGTGGATTTTAATGGCCGATTTGAAAACGATGGTCATTAGACTACATCCAAGAAATTTGACAGATATAAACAATCTTCAATGAGAAAAGTAGATCACTGTTCGAGTGAAAAGTCAGTGATAAATTAATATATTAACTAACATCAAACTCAAATTAGTGGAATGGGAACTATTTTTATTGTAAAGTATACCATTGAGCGCCTATTCCCCCCTTTCCATCCACTATTTTCCATCAAAATCACCATTGCTACGTAAAACAACCTCCAAGCTACCAACCTACACGCTGAAACTGGCATGTACTGTAAAACTGTTTGCTGTTTCGTCAAATGGCAACATAAACAGGCCAGCAGCTGTTACCTTTTTTTTGCAGAGATTTGGCAATTTTAATGCCAGGGCTGCCTCCCAGCGTACGTTAAATACCACCAAAGACAACTGTGATTGGTTTTAAAGAGCATTTTTTCCCACCTACAACAGAATGAGAATTGGTGCAGCCTTTCTCCAGCGCTGACACAGTGCTGTGGAGGTCTGGCTATGCGAGACTACCGTTGAAAAGCCAGATATTATAAAAGAGAAAACAGAAGATGCATCTCAAGAAAATTGGATCCTAACCATGCTGAACACTTGCTGAACCATTTCTGAACCAGTTCTTCTGAAACCGATTAACTGGTGGACGTCTACTGGTCAACTCAACTGAGATTTTTACTTTAAAAGCTGATATTTACATTTCATAACACCTTGGATACCCCACGAGTTTATATTCTACTCTACACTACAGAATCATGTATCTTACCCATGAGCGTTAGTTTTATAACAGTTTTTTATCACAGTTTAATAATGATTAATGTAGTTAACATCTGTTAACTAATAAACCACATCTCAGTGTGATGTTGTTTTAATGAATTTGGGAAGTAAAACATCTCAACAGACAACACTCAAACAGTAGAGAAGAGGAAGTGTTGGTGTTTTCACACTTTATTTGTACAATTTAGTTACAGAGGAAATGAGAAAAACCACAACCCCCAATGACATAAAAAAGTAGTTGAAAAGGTATTAATTGCATGTATCCTCATTATTATGATGGTGAATACAGCATCTTAAATACATGAAACAATCTTGCTCAAACAAACTTTCTCTTTATTTTCCTGAAATTCCTTTTTTCATTGAAAGCTGGGGGGCTTCGACTTACAGTATATTTCAAAGTCAAGATGCTGCTGATAAAACGCAACGCCCCGCCCCGCCCTGCAGTCTACTCTCACTTCCTCTCTTGATCTATGAAAAAGAGGACAGAGACAACCGGCAGAGGAACAGTGTCCAGACATTGTGTTTGAACAGAGGAAGATAATCAAACTGCAAGATTCTGGCCACGATCAATCAGCTCTTCTTTATGTGACACAGTAAGTATGAGAAACGATTATTTGTCATGTGTCCGAAATCATCTGGTTTATTTTCTGTTTATAATAAGGAAAATTAAGAGCTCAGGTGTTGTGTTTTTCCTGTTTCTACAGTGACATATTGTTAGAGCCCGATAGATATCGGTTGGTCAGAGTAACGATGCCTTGGGTCAATTATAATCATTACATTTCCAGTAAAGTTTACTCTGTAAGTGCACTAATGTAATCTTGGACAATGAAGTTAATTGTCACAATTGATGACATTATGTACTAAATAGTCCAAAGGGATTAGAGCCACTTTTATAAGAAAGTTATCTTCAAATTCACTTTTAACTTTGTTTACTGTGTATTTCAGCTCATTTTTGGCAAATAATGTACACTCAATATACGAGTACAGGGAACACATACTCGAAAATCATCGGAAATTTCCAGCATTTTTTCTTATTATGAAATCAGTATATGTTTTATAAATCAGTTAACTTAAAAATGCAATCAGCAAAGTAACTTGTTACAAAAGTGATCAAATAAATGTAGTGGAGTAGTAAGTAAAGTGCAAATACCACAAAAGTATACCAAAGTACAAAAGTTGAATGAATGTACTTAGTTACATTCCATCACATTAGCATATATATATTATTAACACATATCAATATATTTTTCTTTTATTTCACAGTTATTGTCAATACTGGTAAATTCTGACACAAACATATTAACATGCATACGTTGTCCAAATATCGGTATCGGCATATATACCCCAAAAATCCAGTATGAGTCAGGCTCTATTGCTCCTACATCAGGTGATCATTTACTATTTCAAGGATTTGCTGATTGTTGCTTTTGTTGTTTTTTTTTTTTTGTTTTTTTTTTTTAATTCCTGTTTTTTGTTCTATTGCATTTTTAGGATTACCTACTGTGGTTTTATTCACCCTGTGGACTTGAAGAAGCTGCAATTCCTTGTTGGTTTGATGAAGATTTAAAAATGGGTCCTGGAGTAAAAGAGGACAAAACCAGACCAAAAGGAGGATCAGAATGCATCAAACTAAGTATTATCTTCCTCTTGTTGAATATCAACTATTTTGCTGTTCCGGTCACAGGATATTCACTGAGAAATTGCCGAATCAGTCAGGGGAAAGCCGTATGTAACAAAAACAGGCAAAAAGTCACAGCTGTTCCTCAGGATATTCCCTCAACAGTGGAAGGTATTGACTTGTCTTCGAATCGAATTTCTAAAATACTCGTTTCAGATTTCAAAAATTTTCCAATTTTGACAACGTTGGACCTTAGTTCCAACAGCATTATGCAGATAGATACCGGTGCCTTTGCGAATCTGATTTCCCTCAGCAAGTTAAATCTCAATAATAACAAACTCGTTACGCTTGGAGATTATCTTTTTGATGGTCTGAGCAACCTCACAGAGCTGAGAATCCATGGCAATCGAATCAGATTTGTGGCGTCCACTTCTTTTAAGTCCCTGACAAGCTTGACGTTTCTGGATGTCTCTAAGAGCAAACTGCATCAATTGACAAAAGTTCATTCTATAATAAAGCACCTGCCAAATCTAAAAGTTCTGTATCTGCAAAAGAACGATATCAATTATTTTAATTCCTGGGAACTGACAAACACTTCTCTTGGACTTACATCGCTTGATATATCCGAAAATGGCCTTCAAGTCTTTAACATCACTGCAGATATTTTTCCAAATCTCACCTGGTTTAATATCGGCAAAAATCCCCGGAAGAAACCGATAAAATGGGACGTGCGCAACAAGACCTTTCTCAGTCAAGTGTCTACTCTTGATATTAGTAGTCTCCACTTGATTATGGATGACATGAAAAAGTTACTTGAGAGCGTCAACTCCTCTCTGACTACTCTGAGGATGACTGAAATGAAACCTAACCTTTTACCAACGCTAATCAACATTTCCTGCACCATCCCAACGATGTCCAAACTCCAACTCCGACATAACAAACTGAGTGTTATCCAGTCACATTTCTTTCAGTTGTGTGTTAACGTAACAGAGTTAGATTTGTCACATAATCAAATTCAAAACATCCAAGACAGGGCCTTCAGATCTACTCAGGGTTTAAGGATCTTGGATTTGAGTCATAACAAACTTCCATCCGTTCCAGCTCCAGCAAGGAATCTATCTTATCTCACTGAGCTGGATCTCAGCAGTAATGAAATCACCAAACTTGAGTGTCATGATTTTGCCAACATGACAAAGCTCCGACATCTCCACCTTTACAACAATTCAATCCCAGCTCTACAAGACTGTCTTTTCAAGGATTTAATACAACTGCAAGATTTAAAGCTGCAGAACAACTCCATCTCCGACTTAAAAAATGCTTTCAAAAAATCCTTGCCAAATCTCCGACAGCTGTATTTGAATGAAAATAAACTCACCGCCATTGATAATGGGAAATTTATGGGCTTGCGATCCCTCCAGAACTTGTCGTTACATGAAAATCAGATAAAGAGACTTGACAAAGGATGTTTTATTGGATTGACGAATCTTACAAGTCTTCAGATGCAAGCGAATAACCTTGATGATACATCTATAAGCCATGGTTCTTTTAATAATCTGAAAAATTTAAGAAAATTGGATTTGAGTAACAATCACATTAGATATAAAAAAAGTTCAGCTTTGCATCCTCCACCATTTTCTAACCTGTCCCATCTGGAGACGTTGGCTATTTATGTACAACGCCGCAGGAAGAGGGCCTATCTGCCTTGCAACATCCTGCAAGGTTTGACAAATCTTTTGGTTTTCGATGTGAGGAATATTCACCTTCCATCCTTTCCCAAAGACATGTTTAACTACACTCCTAAGCTGCAAACACTTGACATTAGATCGAATGAACTTTCAGATCTCTCTCCGGACTTGTTTTCCCCAATTCAAAGCCTCGAAAAACTTTACATATCAACAACAAACCTTCGGTCTCTAGATTTCCTCATTGATGCCAACCTTACTAAGCTGAAGTTCATTGAGGCGAAAAAAAACCAACTTCATGTTATCAGAGAGGAAGTAATCAATTCTACACCAGCTCTGGTTTATCTGGATCTCGAAGGCAACAGTTTCACCTGTGACTGCGATAACGTCTGGTTCCTTCTGTGGATACAAAAGAACAACCAAACGCAAGTTTACGATGCCTACAACTTTGAGTGCAACTATCCTGCAGTCACGAGAGGTATGAAACTGATGGACTTTGACCCCCAGTCCTGCACAGTGAATGTCGACTTCATCTGCTTCGTCTCCACCACGTCTATGATCCTCCTCTTCATGGTGGTGTCCTACACCTATCATTTCCTGAGGTGGCAGCTGGTTTACGCCTACTACTTCTTCTTGGCTTTGCTCTTTGATGCAAGAAATAAAAACAAGCAAACTCGTAATCAGTATGACGCCTTTATCTCCTACAATGCCGATGATGAGCCATGGGTCATCAGACAGCTGCTGCCAAAACTGGAAGATGAGCAGGGCTGGAGATTGTGTCTGCACCATCGAGACTTCGAGCCAGGTAGGACTGCCCTTCACACCTGGCATTAAACTAATTATCATCTTTGTCCAGCTGAGCTTTAACGGCTTGGATAGATAGATGTTGGATGGATGTTGGATGGATAGATGTTGGATGGATGTTGGATAAATAGATGTTGGATGTATGTTGGATAAATAAATATTGGATGGATGGATGGATGGGTGGATGGATGGATGATTGATAGATGTTGGAAAGGTAGATGATGGATGGATGTTGGATGGATGGATGGATGGATGTTGGATAGATAGATAGATGTTGAATGGATGGATGATGGATGGATGTTGGATAGATAGATGACAATGACAACATTCATCAACACATATTAGGATTAATAAGATCATTCTGTCATGGTTTCTGGAAGGTGCCCTGATTTATTTGATAAAAGTGGACGCAGTGTTCTCTCACATATAAACTGATAATGGTCTGTAGATAGTTAAAAGCTATAGCCTTAAAAAACAACAAGAAATCCTGCACTTCTGAGTCCACTGGTCGTAAAAAAAAAAAAAAAAAGGTTGATATTTTCCTACTTTAGGTTTCATACGCAAGTTTAAAGGCAAGACAGCAAAAGCCACCAGACTTCTGGTGTGTACACTAGCAAGCTAATCAATGGTATACTAAGCTGCATGTTACTTGTACAGTATGTGTATGAACAGTTGTTGTGTACTGTCATCTAAACTCCAGAAGGCGTCACCATTGTATTTTTTTCCCCTGCATTATCAAAGGAACTAGTGAGGAGGAAACACATTTTGAGATAACTCTTTCCTTTTGTTTTCCTGTTCCTCAGGTAAACCCATCATAGACAACATCACAGACGCCATCTACGGCAGCAGGAAGACAATCTGCGTGATCAGTCGCAGATACCTGGAGAGCGAGTGGTGCTCCAGAGAGATCCAGGTGGCCAGGTAATAATACACAGAGCTGAGACACATGGTGCTATAACACCTCATGAAGTCTTTTGATGAGAAGCAAAGTAGGGAAAGTAGGAAAGTTTCTTTTTGGTGCAACTGCACTGTAAATTTTAGAAGTTGACTTTACTTAAAATGCAATCTCTGAACTTTTTTTTTTACATTTTTTGAACAAAACATTTAGCTGTTCATTAAAAAAAATAGTTGTAGTCAAATGAAAAATAATCAAGTCCAAGCGAAATCTTCATGGATGTCATGAGCGGTGTTGTCCTCCTTCTCATCCCTCTTTTTCCTCTGTCCTTGGTCCAGCTTCCGCCTGTTCGATGAGCAGAAGGACGTGCTGATCCTCGTGTTTCTGGAGGACATTCCCAACTATCTGCTCTCTCCTTACTACCGCATGAGGAAGCTGCTGAAGAAGAAGACCTACCTGAGCTGGCCGCGAGCCGGCGAGCACACCGAGCTGTTCTGGGAGAAACTCCGCCAGGCTCTGAAGACCAGAGAACATCCAGAGGAAGACAGGTTCCTCCTTAATGTGGTGGACAGACCGTGACTGTGAAGGACATACGACCCTCTCTGTGAGGTTTACTGAACTTTTTTTTTTTAACATTTCTGACGCCTCTGATGAACTCAAAATGACAGTTAATAACTGGGTGACAGATAGTCTGACAAAAAACAAACAATTTTGTAAGTCAAACAACAACTGGTCACGTCAACACTTCTCTTTCTTGGTCCCTCTACTTAACCACGTGTACAGTTTCATTTCCCTCTTGTGGACAGCGGCTACATAACTGTAGTCTCATGGTCAATATGTCTTTAAATTCTGATTTAAATAATTCTGATTAGAGATTCAAACTGTACTTTTTGCATGGAAGCAAACTAAAGTGACCCGATAAGATGTGATGGCTACATATATTGTTGTAGGTGATGCTTCTCCAGTATAACTTTGGGTGATTAGTCTCAGAGCGGTGTTGTAATGTTATATAACCGTCGTTAGTAGTGAAATATTAGGGTCCATGTCATATGTGAATATTTTTTCAGTATTCAGAAATGAAGCAGCATTAAATGATATGTATATATGATGATTGTGTTGGAAAATATGATTTTAACAACCAAAAAGATATTATTTTATGACATTCTATTTTTGATTGCAAGTTTTTTGACCCTCTTGATTATGAACATAAGTTTTTCAATTCTATCCTCTTTCTCAGTAATGTTACTTCTATTGGACCGAGTTGCGGTCTTATTGACATTGTGACTTTTGACCGACTTCCAAATTGCTGTAAAGTAAGATAAAATCCAACAGATTGTATAAAATAATGTATGATTATGTGACATTTTTGTTTTTTATGCTATATTATTTAATCTATATTGATAAAATCAAATGCTCAAGTATTAATTATAAATGTCATAACTGTTTAAGTTGTATAAAAGGTGTGACATGACCTGTGTGTGGACAGAACAGACACATGTATTAACAAACATCTCTTTTAATAAATTCTTTGACAATAATCAGTTACAGTTAAATCTTCTCATGTTGTGTTTTTATGCTTCATCCAGTAAACGTCAGAAAAACATCAACACCAAATTTGCAAAAATCTTGCAATACTTTTTCGAAAAACAATGTTTTCTTAAACTGTTGATGCATTGTATCCACAGTTTACAATTTGTCGTGTATTAATAATACTACATTTCCGTGTTCATAAAACAGAACAAATATAAGACAACAAACATTACATGATAGTTCCTGTTGAAAAAAATTAAGTGTAGAAGGTGAAGTGTTACTGCAACATAAATATATTTCTGGGTTCTGTAGCTTAAGGAATGAATAAAACTAAGTCATGTGCGGCAGAAATTAGCTTGTTTGTGGAGTCGGTGCTGACGGGGTGTTGGTTTGGGTTGCCTCCTTAATGATCTGAGCGTTCTTCCTCCTCCTTTCACTACAAAGAAAAATGGAAACACAGCATGAGTTCAGTTCAGTTTTTGGTTAAAGCATCAAATTAATATAACAAAGAGAAAACACTGTGCATAGACATGAGTATACTCACTCCAAACACGCCATCCCTCTCTTGGCCCAGCTGTCTCTAGGGTTGGCACACAAATACCTCGCTGGACGGTGGAAGCTGTCGAATTCAGGAGACATTGAAGAAATGATCAAACACATGAATGAATTTCAAACTCTTTCCCTGAGGTCTCATTCCAGTGTGACAGCCTGTGTATCATTAACCACAGGAATGTCCCGCGTACCTCCCACAGAGTCACCCAGTCCAAACTAGCTGCTCTCAAAAAGTCCCGCAAGTGTTCATGCTTGTTTTTTTGGTGACACCTCTAAGCATCAGGATTTATTTGCTTTCACTTTATCATTTATTTATTTACTTTTTTTTTAGTCAAAAGAACATTTTCCAAATACTAAATCTTTGTTGTTTTAAGAACTGATCATGACAGAAGCAGCTAGTCACAGACAAGATATAATGTTACATAAATATGATGTAAAATCCCACTCTCCTGTGTTACTCACATCTTGTTTTGGCCTATTTTCTATATTTTCTCAGCCACTTGAACTACTGTGAACTGCCACATTTTTATTTCAGGTATGTTTTGGCTGCAGGACAGCTTCTCAGAGCCGGTCAGCTCTAGAGGGGAGTCGCTGGCAGAGCCATTTCTGGAGGAATTAACACCCAGAGTGACATGGGATTCAGCTAAATATTTCCACCTGTTCTCTGTGCTGCTGTCAGTATTGGATTTACTTCAAGATACAAGTTTTCAACACATAACATTGTTGTG
Organism: Pagrus major; assembly: GCF_040436345.1. NCBI lineage: Eukaryota > Metazoa > Chordata > Actinopteri > Spariformes > Sparidae > Pagrus > Pagrus major. The sequence continues at coordinate 23,565,018 of NC_133233.1, read as the reverse complement.
ACGTAATGAGTTTTGTTTGTAGTAAGCGCCTACATTATGTCTGGCAAATTGTTACAGATCTGGATTTGCATTTACGACAGTGGTGTTGCACTCAGGAACTGTGGGGCTGCCAAATCGCACAAAATGCTAATTTCTACATAATGTTGCTCTTAAATGCACAATTTGTAATTTTCTGCCGCTAGGGATTTCTATCAAAAACGGAGCGTTGTGTGGGCATAGCAGAGAGCCAAACTTTCTGGAGGAATAAACACCCAGAGCCACTTCGACAAAAGGAGAGCTTTTAGCACTTTTAAACGTTTGGGATTGAAACGTGGATTTGTCTTCACTCTATTACCACTTATAACTTCTACCATAACTTGCAGCACTTCACTGTGACACGAGTTAAAAATATTTACTCACATAATAGCTTCCATGTCGCAGGACTTGTTGATGGTCTGGATGGTGTAGCCCAGCAGCGCGCTGCATGGTATCGGACGCTTCACGTACCTCAGGCAGCAGCTTGCTGCAAAGACAGTATGGACAACCTTTAAGTTTTGATGCTGGAAACATAACATTCAACATCGATTGGAACAATTTTCCTCTCACAGACTTTTCTTAAAACTTATTTGTTCAGTTTTAGATTTAAATAAGCTGAGAGCAATATAAACCAGAGTCATATTCCTTGTATGTGTACACATACTTAACACATTTTGGTTATATTTTTGAACATGAAAATGTTATTTTGCTGATGTGAAATCATGCAATATTAATTCTATCTTTGGCAGCTTTAAGATTTGCATTTCATGCTCTACAGTCATAGAAAGAAAAAGGCAATATACACATTTTTCTTTCCTTATCCTTTCCTACTCTTGTCACAGATGACAAAAATGCTTTAGTATTGAAGTCCTGGTAGCCGCTGACAGACTCACCTGACTGTGTGTGGTCGATAAAGGTGGTGAGGATGATGAAGGAGCACAGAGCAGTCAGGAGAAAATCTTTCTGGCTTGCCATGGTTCTGGAGTTGGTGTCTTTGCTCTGCGGGTCTGGAGCAGTGTGTGGCTGTCGTTAGCTTAAGTGGTGACAGGTGCCTGAAGGCATTCAGTGAAAGTGTGACAGAGGCTGCTGCGCTCCCTCCTTAAGTACAGAGTCTCTGGGGGTTTCCCTTGTTGGGTGTGGTTACGCAACGTGATAAATCAATGGAAAGGAGCCAGGGAACTGATTGTAGATAAAAGCTCCAGGTAACACTGAGACATATTAAGTTACAGGAGAGGTATTTGTTATGATAACAGTTAAAGCTGCAGCCTAAACCTGCGACTTGGCTTCGAGTCAGATTTAAAATGGAAAACATTTTTTTTTTTTTAGAAGAAGAATGTTTAAAATGACAAAGTGACGATATAAAAGGGGTTGCTAGTAGTTAGATAGTTACTACCCAAATCTGTAGCTCACCTCAGCTTTGCAGAGTGTGTGTTTCAGCTGCCCATATCACAACGTTACTGTTTTGGCTCTCATGACTTCGTTTCAGCCATAACAGGCAGCTGTCTTAGGAAAAAAAATCTTGTGGGATCCAAAATAACGCAGCTAAATTTTACTGAAAACCAAGATATTCTGGGGAGTGGAGAGGGTGGAGAGCTTCAAGTGAATGTTGGGCTTAGCAATTAGCACTAAAAGTTTGTATTTCACGTGAACACCCTTGATTTGAAACTGATATGACCTCTCGAGTATGACAGCGTATTGCAAACCACCTCATGTGTGTTGTGTGCACGTAGGCAAACAACATGGGAAGATGTTCCAACCACAGTTCATTTAATCCTTTACTTCCCCGTGCAAGTTGTTCAGTAACTACCTGGCTTGAGGCATGACAATGGAATTTCATCATCGTGTTTGTGTGTGTGTGAGTCACTACATGTATCATCTTTCCAAGAAGGTCGTAACGCACAAAACAAACACAATCATATCTGAGGATGACATCAACAAAACTCAACATAACTGTATTATAATGTCAAAGTAACACAATTTGGAAAAAAAGCCAACTCGGAGCTTCAAATCCTACTTTTCCACATGTGAATGGAATGAAAGTGATAAAATTGAGGGAGATTATCTCAGGAGCACATAGCTCAGATAACCACGCCTGAGTGAAACGATAAATACAGGCCTTTGTTAAGTCCCTCTGCTCCCTCGTCAGGTATTTATTTAATGTTTGTCTAGAACCATGTGAGGAGGCACTCTGATTCGGATATATTTAGGAATTCCAGTGAAGTTAACAATGTGACCATTTATTTTTAGTTGCATGAAGATGATCTACTTACTGATTTTCCTATGTGCCAACTCAGAAAACAGTGTGTGTACCTGAGATCAAATGTGGTGACTGTTGACCACCATGTTGCACAGGAAAATGGTAGATAACTGGGCATTACGATTGGGAGATTGATAAATATTTCAGAGGAAAACAGCCTGTGTGAGTTGTGCGATTTAAATGACGTGGAAAGTGAGTGTTTGTTTTGTACAAATTATTACAATTAGAGCTAATTGTCCATGAAATGTCTTGGCATAACTTCGTTAAGTAAGTTGTATGTTCCGTTAACGTAACTTAACATTTTTGTTTGTATTTTGTTTGTATCACGTATTTTGTATTTTTACCTAATTAATATTGTTAATATAATTGTTTTTCTCCAAAACTACATAGTGCCCCTTTAAAGATATAATATGTAGGACTTCTGCATTGAAATGTCTAAAAAACTAGACCTTTACATATATTTTTGTTGCTCAAAACCAGAGAAATCCATAAATTTACTAAAGGTAGCGGCCTGTATCATTTGGTTGTCCATCACCTCAACTTCCAGGATAGAGTCAGAGAGTGAGAAAGGAAGTAGCCAAGTGAGACTCACAGTAGCATGAATTAAACTAAAACATTACCATACCATTGTAGATTTTCATCAGCAATGGTGGTTGTTTAATGATCATTTTACCACCATCATTTGTGGGTATTTTTGCGTTAATCGTGCAAGTGTTTATTTGCCCAAAACAGTCAGATTACTTTATTGTTCTATTCTTTTCCCCTCCCCTCTCCGTAACATTATCCATGAGGTAAAGTACATTTCCCCTTTAGCTGCATTCAGCAGTCAACATTAGAGAACATCAACACCCAACAATGGACATCCCCTCCGCAGATCGCTGCTGCAGTCAGGCTGATAAACAGGAGTGAAGATAAATCCACTTTTTAATCCCAAAAGTTAAAAAGTCATCTCTGAGCTCTGAAAACAGCTCTGGGTCAGAGTGTTTATTCCTCCAGAAGGTCTGGCTCTGCACCCAATTCTCTCCTCTAGAGCCGGCCTGCTAGCAGCAGATGACATATTATGCGTTTAACGATGTTAGTTGAAATAACTCATGTTTGACTTTTGTATTCCTGGGTGACCTAATCCCTCCCATTCTCCCTCGCCAACTTAGTAGCTCTTTATACTCCATCACATGACTTCTTTCTTTCGACCTATACGGCTGTTTTTCTGATAAGGACGGGCTGAAATGAAATTGTTTTTAAAGAAGTTGCCAGAAACAAACAGCTAATAATAACTAACCCATACACGATGCACAAAGAGGTGGGATATAAAAGGTCAACAACGGGCCCCCTAAGGCCGTATATTGGGTTGATCCGGCCCTGATGTTTATTTATGAGCTGCAGTGATGTCACTGTCTGACGACTTTGTTTAAACCTGCTAAAATTGGCACTCAAACAGGAACAGGTGACAGTTAAAAGACTGGCCATTAAGCTGTTAATACAGGGTGGATTAATCTTCATTTTCTGCTTTCTGAACAAAAGAGCTCTGACAGAGTAGCAGTGATTTATAAGAGCACTGATGACGCAAAGAACCTGATGCCAAACTCCAAATTCCAGAGCAATTAAATTGGTCTTATTGTTGTTATAAAATGATGAAAGAGGGAGATGAAGCAACAGTCACGTTGTCTTTATAGCAGCTGTAATTGATCTGAACTCACTGTAAGACATCAACAGTAGCCTGCTGCTCAAGCCTCTTTGTTTTAAAGTCTCATGAGTCATGTGGTTATGTGCAATGTGTCTGGAAAATAAGCAAGTAAGTTACAGTTGCTAATTTTGCAAGACAATTACAGCTACAGACGAACTGTCTTTGAACGCCGTAATGATGTTTAATGTCCCCAAAAACCTCTGTAGTCTTGTTTATCCACGTGTTAGCAACCACCTTTTTTATGACATGTGAATGCTTATAATTCAAACGTGGGATATTTACCGTTGGGTTTTATGTCGTAGAACAAAAAGGTGAAAATCTCTTAAGCTTGTGTTGACCACAGACCTTATTTCTGCCATTTAACTGAAAACCCATTCAAATAACTCAATGAGTTTGAGACGAGGGAACCAGAAGTCCAAAAATGTTGACTTGTGTCCCGATTTTAGGAAATACCTGATCAAAAAACAAATGGAAGAAGATATTACAAACCTGAACCTCATTTTGATTCTTGGTACAACTGACACGTTTTGTCCATTATGCCAATTTAGCATGCTACCAAGTAGCTTGTTCAAATAAGAAGATCTGTTTATTTTATTTTTATCTCTGAAAAGGACATACGAAAGTGGGATACCAGAAACTACAATGATCTTTTCCTCCACAGCCATTCTTGGCGCTGCATTGATTTTCCATTGCTTATTTTGTGGAGCCAAAAATAGTTCTTCCTTAGAGGTGTGCCCAGCCCAGATTTGGCAGCCAAACTCTTCTCCAACGAAAATATCAAATATTTGAACTGTAGATGGAATATATGTGTGAGCACACCTGCAGCTTTTATACTCCTGAACAACGCTCCTTTTGTGAATCACTCACTGTTCAACTCCACCCAAACGTCATTATATTTCAGTCCGATCCTGTTCATCAAATTGTGAAATTGATCGTGAAACCCTATTTTGCGTGTAAATTTACAGATGCATCAAGGGAGGTTTTTTTCTGAAAAATCACCAGAAATACAAAAACTTAACACCCAATAAAGACGCATTTCATGATATTTTCAATGTTTTCATTAACCTAGAGGCTTCATTGATGCCACCTTTCATTCCTCCGACAGACACAATCAGAAAGAATGAAAAATAACATATGTACATTTGGGCCTGATGATCTCGTGAACTCTTCTTGCACGAGGTCACTCATAGGATAAATCTATTTTTATACCACAGCCGTGTGGAGCTAAAAATAGCAGGTGCTAAAAATAGTAACAGATAATCAAGGTTGGACTGTCCAGGAATGTGAACTTTTGTTTACAATGCTGTAAACCACCATTTCCTGGTTTCCATAAGGGGCTGAGATTACAGTGCTGTTGTAAAAACAAACCCTCATAACCTTGCGAGTTGCAGTTGATTATGGGTTTAAGTGTCACTTTGATGTTTACATGCACTTCAGAGGGGTGAGGAAAAAAATAACTTCCTTACAACAAGTACATTTGTATTCATTCCTGACCAGATCACATTTTAGCAGACTCTGAAGTTTCATTCAACAGTGGAAGTAACCTTATCTCTTGTTGGCAAGATTGATAGCTGCGTAATCTTATCAGGAGAGGAAGTCTGACAATGAGCTTGACGTTGTGGCTGCACCTCTGCTGTAGCTCACAATACTCATTAACGCAACCTCAAACACAAAGCTGATTAAGCTGTCCAAACTTAGCTCAAACCACCAAACCAAACGTTTCCAAAAGCACCTAATATATCAGGTTGGAGCACACGTTTTTGCTTTCCATTTTAAAAAAGTTGCAAAGTTTATACAATGCTGTGAAAAAGATCCTTGTGCACACAGATACGTACTTTTTCTAAAAGCTCACGGATACAGACGAACTCCAGTAGTCGTGGGAAGCAGTGTTCAGTACAAGTGTGGCCAATAGTTCACGCAAAACTAATTTTTGGATACATTTTTCTATTTGCCAGCTCGTTCTGCAGAGGCCTCTAGTGCGGACACTCTATTGGGCGCACAACACGGAAGATCCGGGTATCTCCGAATGTTGTACGAGTTGCTGAGGACTTGAGATGTTACTTACAAACAATTACTACAGAAGAGCTGGGAGGAGATTTGAGGGGAATTATGTGTCAGTTCGTTGGTGGCGAAGGAAAAGAGGCCTGTGATTAACCGCTGAGACGCTTAGCGGCGCCCTCTAGTGGTCGTATTACTCAACATCCATGCCGACATGAAGGGTGCATGGGAGTATGCACGCAGTGACCGTTAAATCGCTTGAAACGGATGTTTTTTTTGTAAACAGCCCCATGATTTTCCTTGGGGATGCAGCCATGACAAAACATTGTGGTGTTGTGTTTGAATATTTCACTCATTGTAAAAGTTTATAGCTTCAATTAAGTGCGAGGGCTATATAGTCGAATTGAACATTACGAAAAACAAATAGCATCAAGTAGTAGCACATAACTTGCTTTGATATTAGTTTATCGGCTCAGTTTACAGTAGATAAGGAGAAGCTCTGACGTAGAAGCTCTAATCTACGATTGCAAGGTTACTCATAAATCATCCAAGGCTGTAAATACCTTTGATCTTAAACACACGTTCTTTTGGCTGATGGAGAATTAAGGTGAGCTAACAGTTAACGGGAAGGAAGTGATGAGTGACAAGCATTACACTCGAAACTGCATTTCATCACTTGCTAGGTTATTGTTGGTCAGTTTGAAATAATCTTTGCTGTGATTGCATCAAGATAAAATATAATCTCTTTTGGGGATCTTGTGAAGGACGTTAAGCTGTCACTCACACAGTCACAGTGTGACTACATAGTGCTACATTGTGGAAAACCAATACTGTCAAATTCAAGGAAACCACCTGTTGTTCCAGGTAAGTTAATACACACTCATACAAAAAGTCCCGTTGGACCCTCCCTCCGAGATCTCTATTCCTGGTAACAAACAATGTGTATCCCGAACAATTCTCTTTCTGCTTCACCTTCATACCGTGACTCGTTTAGCAACATCTACAACCTCTTGTTTTTAGGAAAAATGAGACTTCTCTCTATTCTGACACTGGCTCTGCTTTGGCTGGCCGTCACTGTTCAGGCAGCAGGTAAGTCGTTGTTTGCAGAGCATGATTCATCTCATGTTCTTGATCGGTGAATGCCTTGCCAAACTGCCAATGGACCTGGAAGGGTTTCTGGTGTGCTGCACATCAAGAGTAAAAGTGTAAAAACTGATGTATAAATGGAAGGATGAATGAATATATAGTTATAATCAGCACTTTCTAACTTTTCAACTTAATGATTAACGTACTTTGATTTTGGGGAGGCTGTAAAACGGATGATTGTGTGATGGTTTACAAAAAAAGGACCAAAATGTAAACTCCAAGCAGGAAGTTGGAAGTAACAAAAAGCAAGATTTATTTTAACAAAGCTGAATTCCAGAAACACAAAAGGCAGGCGAGTAAGCAAGAAAAAAAACAAGTCCAAACAAGGAACACAAGCGAAACAGGAGGAGCGTAACCAGAACTGGCGAACAGGCGTGAGAAACGAAGACAAGACCGACTGACGTAAATACACTTGGATGAATTCACAAATGAAACACAGGTGAGGGGCAGGAAAGAGACAAAGACAGGAAGTGTCAAATAAAACATTGCACGTGAGGATGAAACCTTCAAAATAAAACTAAACTGAAAACATAGTTATCACCACAGTTCCCCTCAGAGCTGAAATCCTGCACATTTTTCTCATCAGTCAGGGTTGAGCGAGTACTCAGCTGAATACACATCCAGAACAGATAATATACTTTTTATGACTATCATACTTGTAAAATATGTCAATAACTGTACATGTAATCAAGGAAAATCCTGCTGACTGAAGTTTATTTATTCAAGTTTATAAAGAAACATATATCTGAAGCTAAATTCAGAGGCTTTTCTTTCTAATAAAGAATGAATATAGCGTCTCATGCTGATCAACCCACATCAATTCTACTCTTAAATCGATAAAGTGATGAAAAGAATCAGTGCAGGTTTAATTACAACATCTCATCTGTGATGTCAAGTTTCTACAAAACTCTCAATGAAAATCTGTTTTTGGCTCATTTTGACTCCACATACTTCTCATGCTGTCATAGGATTGTGCTTGAATAACAGTACATTTACACGAGGTTTGCTGATTCGTCCAACACATCATGAATGTAATGAATCCCGTAGCCTCGACAGCCATAGCCGAAGGCATTATGTTTTTGGGTTGTCATGCATTCCTCGTCCCATTTTCACAGAAGTGATATCACCTTCATGAGAGCATTGCCTTGATGGATAGCCTCATAACAAGCTCATGAGTTCAGTACATGAATGCCCTGAAAATAATAAATATAAATATAACCGCATTAAAGTTTCGTGAGCCAACAACAACAACCCTCAGTACTGGAAGCTGCAAGTGTATCAGATGACTATTCTGTTGGTGCGTGTCTTTGTAATCTTGCAGGCCAGGATGGTTGCTGTACGGCTTTCTCCAAAGTCCGTGCTGTGAAATTCATCGTCAAAAGTGGAAGGAAAGTGCAATGTAAGATTACGTTTCCTGCTTTGTGCTTTATGTTTTCCTGTATCTCTTTGTGATATACAGTATGGTTCCTTTAATCACACACATTATTTTTCATTCATGTCGTGAGATTCTTTTCAGGATGACCCACTTACCAGTTTTTGTTCCCTATTTCCCATCATCACGTCCCATTTTTACCATACTGACAATGATCTGACCCAGTGTCTTCAGTCACACGACTGGCACTTTGTTGATCTCTTTTCCATGGTTCTGATATAATTGTTCATCCTTCAACGCCAGTCTCACATCCCTCTTTCCTTTTTGTTGTCTCTGTTTCTCATAAGTGTAATAAAGTGGAAACGCCGCCAAGTATGCGTGGACCCGACGCCTCGAAAGATGCGAAACCTTCTTGCAACTTTGTGGTAACATACACATCAAATACGACAAACATTTTAAAATTTTTAATTCACAGTCATAATAATGGTTTGAAGGAAAAGAGATACTTTTAAAAGCAGAACTTTGTGGAAGCTCGTACTGAACTAGCTTGACATTAGCAGTACCTTTACACTCCCCCAAATCAAACCAATGTTACCTGAGATAGTAAAGTTGGACAAACATATCTGTTAGTCCTGTGTGTGGGTGGCTTGTAAAATATTTATGTTAAATTAAATCAATTAAAACATGACAATTTCAGCTTTGTTCTTCTTAAACGCAAGAATTTCTTAACTACACGCATGTTAGGAAACTAAAAATGTAATCTTGTCGTTTATATAAGTTATAAATCAGAATAGCCACAGTGTGGTGGTGTGGTTATCTGTGCAGATGTACCCTAAATCCAAAAAGCTCACAAAAACAAAACATATTTTCATAGTCTGTTGTTTCTGCTCTCAACATGATAGTTGCCTGAATCCTCCAGCAAAAAATTCATTTTAACCATAATCCGTACATTATGCTGCAAGCTAAAACTCGTCCTCTCCCTGTTAAGTAATGCAGGCTCACCTGGTTTTTATTTTTCCATTTGGCAGCAACAGAGAAGCCTGACGGGGAGACAGAAACCGGAGAAGCCTGCACGGGTGGAACATCTTTACCACAAACTGGCATTCAGCCTTGGGAAACGCTTGTGTCCTGATACTGAACCCTAGACTACAGTTTCCATATGGATAGACGTGGTAATCAGTGCTACAATAAGTCAAAAAGCTGA